>NC_064817.1:67709042-67878658 GCF_023721935.1 Panthera uncia | reverse complement strand
GTCCTCTGTGAAGACTGAAAGTTTGACTTCCTCCTGGGTGATTTGGATGCCTTTTATTTCTTTGTGTTGTCTGATTCCAGAGGCTAATACTTCCAATACTATGTTGAATAACAGTGGCGAGAGTGAACATCCCTATCTTGTTCCTGACCTTAGTGGGAAAACTCTAAGTTTTTCCCCATTGAGGATGATATTAGCCTTGGGTCTTTCCTATATGGCATTTATGATCTCAAAGTATGATCCTTCTATCCTTACTTTCAAAGGATGCTGTACTTTGTCAAATTCTTTCTCTGCATCTATTGAGAGGATCATGTACTTCTTGTTCTTTCTTTTATTGATGTGATGAATTACACTGATTGTTTGGTGGATATAGAACCAGCCTTGCATCCCAGGTATTAATCCCACTCGGTCATGGTGAAAAAAAATTGTAATGTATTTTTGGATCTGGTTGGCTAATAACTTGTTGAGGATTTTTGCATCCATGTTCATCAAGGAAATTGGTCTCTAGTTCTCCTTTTTAGTGGGGCCTTTGTCTGGTTTTGGAATCAAGGTAATGCTGGCTTCATAGAAAGATTTTGGAAGTTTTCCTTCCATTTCTATTTTTTGGAACAGTTTCAAAAGAATAGGTGTTAACTCTTCTTTGAATGTTTGGTAGAATTCCCCTGGAAAGCCATCTGGCCCTGGACTCTTGTTTTTTGGAAGATTTTTGATTAATAATTCAATTTCTTTACTGGTTATGGGTCTGTTCAACTTTTCTATTTCTTCCTGTTTCAGTTTTGGTAGTTTATATGTTTCTAGGAAATGTTCCAGTTTTTCCAGATTGCTCATTTTATTGGTGTATAATTTCTCATAATATTTTCTTATTGTTGTGTTTATTTCTGCTGTGTTGGTTGTAATCTCTCCTCTTTCATTATTCATTATTTCATTATTATTATTCACTCATCATTCATTATTCATTATTTCATTATTTCATTATTGATTTTATTTATTTGGGACCTTTCCTTTTTCTCTTTGATCAAACTGGCAAGGGATTTATTAATTTTGTTTATTTTTTCAAAGAACCAGCTTCTAGTTTCATTGATATGCTCTGTTTTTTGTTTTTGTTTCTTTGATTTTGATAGCATTGATTTCCACTCTAATATTTATTATTTCCTGTATTCTGCTGGTTTTGGATTTTGTTTGCTGTTTTTTTCCAGCTCTTTAGGGTATAAGGTTAGGATGTGTATCTGAGATCTTTCTTCCTTCTTTAGGAAGGCCTGGATTGCTATATGCCTCCCTCTTATGACTTCCTTTGCTGCATCCCAGAGGTTTTGGACTGTGGTGTTATCATTTTCATTGGCTTCCATGTTAAAAAGAAGTTAGTTTTCTCTTTAACTTCTTGGTTATCCCATTCACTCTTTAGTGCAATGTTCTTTAGTGTCCAAGTATTTGTTATCTTTCCAAATTTTTTCTTGTAGTTGATTTAGAGTTTCATAGCCTTGTGGTATGAAAATATGCACGGCATGATCTCGATCTTTTTGTACTTCTTGAGGGCTGATTTGTGTCCCAGTATGTGATCTATTCTGGAGAGCACTCCATGTGCACTGGAGAAGAATGTGTATTCTGCTGCTTTAGGATGAAATGTTCTGAATGTATCTGTTAAGTCCATCTCGTCCCATTGGTCATTCAAAGCCATTGTTTCCTTGTTGATTTTCTGTTTAGATGATCTGTCCATTGTTGTAATTGGGGTATTGAAGTCCCCTACTCTATGTTATTATTATCAATGAGTTTCAATGAGTTTGTGATTAATTGATTTATATATTTGGGTGCTGTCACATTTGGTGCATAAATGTTTACAATTGTTAGGTCTTCTTCGTGGATAGACCCCTTAATTTTGATATAATTCTCTTCTTCATCTCTTGTTACAGGCTTTATTTTAAAGTCTAGATTGTCTGACATAAGTATGGCTACTCCGGCTTTCTTTTGTTGACCATTAGCATGATAGATTGTTCTCCATCCCCTTACTTTCAATCAAGTGTCTTTACGTCTAAAGTGGGTCTCTTTTAAACAGCATATAGAGTTTTTTCTTATCTATTCTGTTACCTTATGTCTTTTTATTGGAGCATTTAGTCCATTGATGTTTAGAGTGAGTACTGAAAGATATGAATTTATTGCCATTATGATGCTTGTAGAGTGGAGTTTCTGGTTGTGTTCTCTGGTCCTCTCTAGTCTTTGTTAATTTTGGTCTTTTTTCATCTTTTCTCCCCTCAAAGAGTCCCCCTTAAATTTTCTTGCAGGGCTGGTTTAGTGGTCATGAACTTTTGTCTGGTAAACTTTTAATCTCTCCTTCTGTTTTGAATGACAGCCATGCGGAATAAAGAATTCTTAGCTGCATATTTTTCCAATTCAGCATGCTGAATATATCCTGCCACTCTTTCTGGCCGGCCAAGCTTCTGTGGATATGCCTACTGTCAAACTGATCTGTCTTCCATTGTAGATTAAGGACTTTTTTCCCTTGCTGCTTTCATGATTCTTTCCTTGCCTGAGTATTTTGTGAATTTGACTATGAGATGCTTTGTCGATCATCTGTTTTTGTTGAATCTAATGGGAATCCTTTGTGCTTCCTGGATTTTGATGTCTGTGCCTTTCCCCAGGTTAGGAAAGTCTTCTGCTATCATGTGCTTACATAACCCTTCTACTCCTTTTCCTCTCTTCCTCTTCTGGCACCCCTATGATTCTGATGTTGTTCCTTTTTTCTTTTTTTCTTTTTTTTGATGTTGTTCCTTTTTAATGAGTCACTTATTTCTCTAATTCTTTTTTTAATATAAAAAAATTTTAACATTGATTTATTTTTGAGAGACAGAGTATGAGCAGGGGAGGAGCAGAGTGAGAGGGAGACACAGAATTAGTAGCAGGCTGAAGGCTCTGAGCTGTCAGCACGGAGCCCAACATGGAGCCCGAACTCTCAAACCACGAGATCATGACCTGAGCCAAAGTTGGACGCTTAACCAACTGAGCCACCCAGGAGACCCTGATTTATCTAATTATTAAATCATGGTCTTTTGCCTTAGTCTCCTTCTTTTTTTTGTTTTTTGCTTAATTGTTCTCCATTAGTTTGTCCTCTAAATCGTTGATTCGCTGCTCTACCTCACCCATTCCTGCCACCGTGGCATCCTTTCAACATTGCAGCTAAGTTATACCATTTTTTTTATTTCATCCTGACTAGTTTTTACTTCTTTTACCTCCACAGAAAGAGATTCTAATCTATTTTTGACCCGAGGTAGTATTCTTATTGAGATTCTAAATTCTGGTTCAGACACCTTGCTTGTATCTGTGTTGCTTAAGTCCCTGGCTGTTGTTTGTTCCTGCTCTTTCTTTTGGGGTGAATTCCTTCATTTTGTCATTTTGAAGGAAGAAAAAGAATTAATAAGGTCAAAAATTAAAATTGAAAAATTAAAAACAACACAGACACACACAAAATCAAATAAATGATGCTAGATCCTTGGTGTGTTTTGGTCTGGTTGTTGAAAGGAGCTTGATAGATTAGAGAAAAAAGGGGGGAAAAAGAAAAAAAAGGAAAACGTTTGAAAACTTGAAAAAAATGAATACAATGAAATTGAATAAAATGAAATGATGGAAGTAAAATAGAATTTGAAAAATTTGCAGAAACATAAAAAATATAGTAGAAAAATAAGGAAAAATGTTTTTAATAAAAATTGAAAAGAAAATAATTTTTTTCTCTTTCTGTATTCAAGAAAAAGAAAAAAAGACCCAGAAATTGAATAGATGGACCAGCGAACAGACTGAAATATGAATGAAATTACATCATTTTCCCCTAGAATTCAAACTGTGAAGCACTTTATAGTCTGTAAACCAAGCAGTTGGAGAGACTTGTGTTCCTGAAGAGCAAGGTTGGCTCAGTTAAGCAGGGCTTAGTGTAACAGCTCCATTCTCCACTTGATGGTACTACTTAGCTTACTGGGGTGGATTGTTGTGGCACGTGTAGGTGTTTATGTGCATGTGCAAGAGGGGTGAAAATGGCATCGCCCAGCTACCCAGTCTCTAGTATCAGAACTCTGTTATCCCCACTCAGCAATCATGCACCCGTCCTTTGCCTCTGGCTTCTGTCCACTCTCCACTTTTACACTGTCCGTGACCAAGCTGTCAGGTTGCCAGGTGGCACCTCTCTCCTGACTTTTATCTCAGATGCGGCTGTGTTTCCCTATCCCTCACTTCTGAGGGACTGCAGCTTTCACCTGCTCAGACCTTTTGGGAGAGGGTCTCACTGAGCGGTGGCCAGGTGCCAGTCATGTCCAGGAATGTTCATGGCACCGTGCTGCTGCAGATGGCCAGAGACTGTGGCTGGGTGCCAGCCTGCCCCAGAAAAAGTTCATGCAATCGTGTAGCAGCAGCATTTCAGGGATTATGGAAAATCACAACATCCATCTGGCACCAGGCTTCCCACCAGTGAATGTGATTGTTCTCCAGGCCTGCTGGGAACTTTTCTTGTAGGGAAGCCACACGGCCTCTACCAAATGACCTCCCAGCAGGGGAACCACCTCTCCACGTGTGGCCTGAGGACCCCCTGGGCCTCCCTCTGCTCCTGGTGATTCACCCTTCCCACCAGAACACCGCCAGGTATTGAGCTGTGGAAACTCAGACTCTGTGCCTCCCTGTTTAAAGAGTCTTGATGAAATTTAAACACTCTCCTTTCTCCTTTCTCCCTTTTTAGTTCTGTCCCTGTGGCTGTTTCCACTTTTACACTTTCTCTCCAGCAGCTTTTGGGGGGGTGCTTTTCCCATCCTCTTCCCCCATCTCTGTCCTCTCTCCACAAGCAAAAAGAGCTCCCTGCCCTCTACAGCTTCTCCCTCCCCCAGTTCACCTCTCTGTGTTGTGTACCTGCTGAGTTCTGTGGTTCAGGTTGTGCAGATTGTTGTGTTAATCCTCAAATCAGTTTTCTAGATGTGCAGGATAGTTTAGTGTTGATCTGGCTGTATTTCATGGACACGAGATGGAAGAAAACTTCCATGCTGTTCTGCCATATTGGCTCCTACCACCAGCTATCTTTCTTAATTGCATTGACAATTTTTACAAAGCAGGAACTTTAGTGTGAGACATTTGAAGTCTTCCGACTAATAACCTGCATCTACATTGGTTTGGGTTGGGAAGGAGATCTATGATGAATCCCAAGTTCTGCTAATGAGATCTTCTCCCAAGTTTCTTCTCATATAATTTCTGCCAGAAGGGATGCTCTGTCCAGGGGCGTGGGAGGAGAAAAGAAGGTGATATGGTAGCCGGGACTCAGGGAAGAGGGGTGGAAATTCCTAAACAATATCTTTGAAGTGTTAAGTTCTCTCCTGCTTTCTTCCTCTTTAAAAATTCTATTTATTATATTTTGTCCCAATTTGCATATCATTTTCTCCCTTTTATTACATGTGAACTCATTCTTCAAACCTTAGCTTAAGCATTTCTTTTCATAAATCTGTCTTGACTTCATTGTGTTTCAGGTGACCTTCCTCTCTGCAAATTTAACATACATTCAATTCTCAATTATAACCCTAAACTCATCTAGTGTTGTCAGTTTTTTTAAAAATACTTTTCTTGGGGCATCTGGGTGGCTCAATTGGTTAAGTGTCTGACTCTTGGTTTTGGCTCAGGTCATGATCTCATAGTTTGTGAGTTCAAGCCCCACATTGTGCTTTGTGCTGGCAGCACAGAGCTTACTTGGGATCTTCTCTCTCCATCTCTCTCTGTGCCCCTACCATGCTTGCTTTCTCTCTCTCCCAAAATTAATTAATTAACTAATTAATTAATTAAAAAAAATAAAATACTTTTCTTCCCATTAATTTGTGAGCTTCTTGATGGCACATATTACCACATTCATTTTTTTATGTTCTCTTAGTACCTTGCCTGACAGTAGTAGCTGCTTAATACTGATTCAACTTATTCAACTTTAGTACAGGATGCAACAAATTAATAGGTGACGAAAAATGTGCCTACTCTATCCATTAGAATCTAATGAGGAAGAAGACATTAAAAAAGTAAAACAAAATTAAGGATAATATCACAGTTGTGACAAGTGAAAGAAATACACTGTGCTACAAAGGAAAAGAACAGGGATAGGAAGCAGAGAAAATAACTTAGTAAACCTATTTAGAGGTGGAGTCAAGGAGAATTTCACAGAAATGCACTTGATCTGTTTTAAGGTATGCTTTCAATGAGTGATTTTTGCTCCATTTACATGTACTTTCTACATATTTATAGATTTTTTTCCAGTTGTGGATGTGAAACTTTTCTGAGTTTAATAGTCCAGTCTACCATGAATTGAAGAACATTAAGAAAATTAAAATTCACTTCATAACTAATTCCAAAGAACTCAAAGTGGGCCTAGAGTCACTATTTTTGGTGAACAAAATTATTATTTGGGGAAGAAGCAGAAAGAGAAACAATTCTTTTCTGATTATTGTAGTAATCCTAGAGTAAGGGATTGAAGATTACATACTTCTTTCCTTTTATTCCATTTCTTTGAATCATTCCCTGGTTAGGTGACCATTATTCACCAGATCTTAAATGCCTAATGTTCATGTTGCTTATGAATTGAGGCAAGAGAAAATATGGATATATTTAATCTCTAGACAAAAAAAATTAATTAAATTTCCCTTCACAATATTTTTCTTTCTACCAACTTTTGATTAAAGATGCTAATGGAACAATCCTGGTTAATCAGTAGACTGGTTCTGATTTAAAGCCATTATGCCTTATTTATTTTTAAGATTATTCCTCATCTAGGATTAGTGTTCTTTCAAGATAGACACATCACGAGGTCATTAAAGTATAGAATGACAGCAAAGGAATTGTAGACTCCAAGTGAGAAGAAACCAATGTTGTTCCCTTTTGGTTCCTAGCATAAAAACCCACTTAGTAGTGTTTATTAGATACCATTGTTCATTTATCTATCCAACAACAACAAAAATATCGAATGCTTACTATGTGTTTGTGGAACTATTGTATACTCTCAGGATACAGTGGTATCTGAGATTAAGTGTTATCCTCATGTAACTTACATTAGGGAAGGGAGAGGAGGTAGACAGTAAATAAATAATCAAGCAAATAAGATAATTTCAGATTGTGATAAATTCTATAAGTGCAAAAAACAAGGTGATGTAATAGTGACTTGGAAGGGGGCAATGTTAGATACGAAGACTCTTCGAAGAGATATTTGAATTGAGACTTAAAGCTGAGTAGAACACTCTCATTAAAAAAAAGTCAGGGTGGGGTGCCTGGTTGGCTCAGTTGGTTAAGCATTTGACTCTTGATTTTGGCTCAGATCATTATCTCACAGTCAGGAGATCGAGCCCCATGTTGGGCTTCATGCCCAGAATGGAACCTGCTTAAGATTCTCTCTCTCCCCTGCCCCTGCCTCATGCTCTCTCACTCCCTCTCTCAAAAGAAAAAGTCACAGAAATAACTTAGCAGAGAGAATAGCAACTACAAAAATCCTAAGGGAAAAACAGGTTTTATGTGTTCAAAGAAAGAAATTCAACATGGCAGGAATGTTAATGAAGTAGACAGATCATGCTGGAGTTTGTAGAATATGTCAAGACATTTAGTTTTATTGCCAGCTCAGTGGAAAGTCACACTGTAGGACTACACAAGAATGAGTTTGAATGCTGTTCAAAGAATGGTTTGCAGGGTTCCACAACTGGAAGGAGAAAGAAGAGTTCAGAATCTGACAGAAGTACAAGAGAGTATTGATACCTTCAACTAGAACTTGACAGTGGGGAAAAAAGAAGTAATATATTTCAGCAGTATAACAAAGTTTATTGATAGATTGGACATAGAGCATAAGGGAAAGAGAGAAACTAATGATGACCATTAGTTTTTGTTTAAGCAGCTGAATGAATGGGGAACACTGGAGGAGGAGCAGGAACACTGTGAGGGGAATAATCAGACTTCGGTTTTGACATGGTTAGTTGGGGCACCTACTAGACATCCAAGTGGAGGTCTTGAGTGGGCAGTTGGATATATAAATTTGTATCCCAGGAGACAAGTTTGAAATAGAAATAGAAATTTGATAGTCACCAGGATATGGCTACTATTTAAAGTCATGTTACTAGACTTATGCACAGAGTGTAAATATAGAAAAAAAAAAAAGAAAGGTTAGTAACAAGACTTCAGATGTTTCAACATTTAGACATAAGGTAACAAGGGGAAGCTGGGCCAGCAAAAGGAACTGGGATAGATCACATAGATCATTAGGAGGAAAAACAGGAGAGTGTAGTGTCATGGGAGCAAAGAGAGAGAAGAACGTATTTCAAGAATTAAGAAATGGCCCACTATATTACATGCTACTGACAGAAATGCCAGATGAAGAGAAATAACATTGGATTTGGCAACGTGAATTGGTTAGTAACCTTGACAAGAGCTGTTTTAGCAGAGTAGTGGGGACAGAAGCAAGCCTGGCATGGATTGACAAGTATAGGAGAAGTTAGAGTGTTGTTACAATGAAGACAGACACCTTTTTTTGAAATGTTTTAGAGGGAAAGGAAGCAAAAAAAAATTAAGCAGTAGCTGGAAGATAATGTGGAGTTAAGTTTTTTGTAATGCAAATCTGTATATTAATAAGAATAATCCAGGAGAGAAGGATAAAAGTACTACAAGATAGAATGGGAAAAATTACATGAATAAAGTCCTTGAGATGGCAAGAAGAAGGATCATGAGCACATTTGGAGGAATTGATCTTTGGATATCTTTATCCAAATAAAGTTTATGGATACAGATGTAGGTAGGTTTGTAAGTTGGTGGTGGGAAGATAAAAATAGTTCTCTTCTGATCATTTCTGTTTTCTTAGTGAAATAAAGTGACGTCATCAACTAAAAATAAAGAACATGTAGAAGTAGGAGGTTTGTGGAGAGATGGGGTGATAAAATAATTGTCTCAGAGAGTAGAAGTATGAATTAATTAATTCTAGAATGGCTAGGCAGTGCGTTTAGGCCCTTTGCAATTTTTTTTATCACACATTTTCAAACTTGAAGTTCATCTGAGAAAATCAGATCCAGCCCTCCATGATGCAGTCTATTCCTGGTTCTGGGTATTGCGCCCTAGATAGAGCCTTAATCTATAACAACTGGAAAAACTTTATTGACATAGGAAAATGGAATGAATAGGACAAGTGCTTTGCCTGTGACTTCTAATACATGGGGCACCCGGTCAGCCTGTCCCAGGTAGATAAGATGGACCTGTTGTGTATATTCTTGCACACAATATTTTTTGCTCTATGGAATGTCATTAGAGAAGTCCAGAAACTTCTCTTGATTTTCTTACTTTTACCAACCCTTAGATGATGTTTTGCTCTTTGATCATGAATTCAAATGGGAATCTACTGACTTTCCTTATCAGGTCCTAATGGGCCCCTCCACAAGGCTTTTTCTTTGTCCTTTGAAATTGTCAAGCTAGACCACGGCTTAATGCTCTACTAAATAGATCTGTCTCACACTCTCACAGCATCATCTTCACTGTGAGTGCTGAAAAATGGAATTAATGTTTGTGGCTGTGTAATACCGAATAGGAAATTTCAAGGTTTTTTTTAAAAATAAAATATAGAAAAGGAATTATTTTTGATGGAGAAAGTGAAAGCCACATTGTTTTTGAAAAACATGAAAAGGCTCAACTTTGGGTCTAATAACAGTGACTTCAGGATAGGGTGACCAGGATAGTCCCACTTTCTGTTGGTTGTTCCAATGCAAACATTAACAGTTCCTCGTGTTACTCTCCTAAGTGTTCTGGTTTGGACAATAAACTATATTATCACCCTGTCTCAATGGTCTAATATAGTCACTGACTCTGGAGAAAACTGTCTTCAGTAGCTAGCTGTTATTTTTTCTGGACTCCCATGTGCTTCTAAGAGTAGAGTGCCACACTACTATCAGAACCACCATCACCACTACCTATAGGGCATAATCTCAAAAAATAATCTCACCATGTCAGTCTGGCCCTGCCTTCTGCTCTATAATTTTGTACTCTTAGATTCTGCCTGAAACACATTTCTACATTTAACTAGTTAAATCAAGGGCTAGTTCGGGATTAATAACTTTAAATCAGGCCCAAAATGGGACACACTACAGGTACACAGCAGTCCTTCTACATGATATGACCCCTTTACTACTTTCTATGGTATTTTCTCCCCAATATATCCATTCTCCTGAAGCTAGAGAATCTGGTTTATAACCCCTAGTCCAAATTTTGGATAAGCCTCTTTTCACCAGATCAGATATACTATTCTCTTTTGCCTTCTAGAGAAAGAAACCTGATACAATGAAGTTAAGTCCACTATGGAAGCAAAGGTAGCCCCTTTAAGACCTGATGTATGGAATGATCAGGAACGCTTGATTCTGACTACTGTGACATCAGGAATCAAAGGTCAGAGGGACTGGCTATAGACACAAGTGAAGTTTTCTTGTCAAGCTTCACTGAAATCAAACTTTCAAGAATCATGGTCTTCATTTTTTGTTTTGTTGTGATTTTTTGTTTTATTTTAAAGAAAATCGCAAAAACAAAGCAGAAAAGGAATGGTCGAAGACCAAAGAAAGATATTTAAACAACGGAGGAGACATATTGGGTCAGTCTCATTCTTCTTGTTTGTATCAGAGAGTTTTTCTAGATACCTAATCTTTATCTCATCTCTGACATTATTACCAATCCAAGATTCCTCACTCCACCCCCCAGACGTGGTTGTTAACATGACCTGAAAGTTAGGAATGAGTCATGATGTATATTTCACATATTACTTACTTACTCACTTACTTAATTTTTAATTTTTTTAATGTTTATTTATTTTCGAGAGAGAGGGAGACAGAGCCCGAGCAAGGGAGGGAAAGAGAGAAAGGGAGACATGGAATTTGAAGCAGGCTCCAGGCTCTGAGCTGTCAGCACAGAGCCTGATGCAGGGCTCAAACCCAAAAACCATGAGATCATGACCTGAGCCAAAGTTAGATGCTTAACCAACTGAGCCACTCAGGCAACCCACTTAATTTTTTTTTTTAAATCAGAAAGTGCACTGTTTTATAGTCTGCATCAGATTTCCCCGTGTCAAAATATCTCTACCAAAGTAGCAATGTAAAACAAAATCAATATCCTTGATTTCAATATGGCTCCATCAAAATCATCATGTCAGCAATGTTATGTACCCAACATAACCAGTGTGGTTATAAGAATAGGCTTTGTGTAGATCCAGTATGAATCCAGTTATATGCCTCATATCTGTGTTAAAATGCTGATTTCTTGTTTCAATGCCCATATTATTACAACTTACTCTTTCTAATGCAATTACTCAAAGTGCAGTCTTTAAGTACCAAGCATTTATCAATCGATTTGTATGTATTACCTTCTCTCCAAAGCTCTCTGCAGTATGCCGTGCCTGTTTGATATTGAAGCTCTCTATATTCAGAGAGCTGAAAAGTATTCTTTTTCTGCATTACTTTTGTCCACTGTGTTTTCTCTGGGTATGTTTTCGACACTATGACAATGGGAAGGGGAATTCACATATAATCCTTTTGGCTAGAAAGGTCAGTTAGTGCTTAGAGTGGCAGCTGAAATGAATCTTCTATTTGCATTTCCCCTTCAGCAAACCATTCTCCATCATAGATAAAAAGATGGTAGATAGATGTTGATAGATGATAGATGGATAGATAGATAGATACATAGATAGACGATATAGATAGATAGATGATAGATAGATAGATAGATAGATAGATATGAGAGACAGACTTGCTAAGTTATCGCTATAAGTAAGCATTTGCCTGTTAGCAATAACTTTGTTTATTGGTCATTTTTAATAATGAAGCCTGGAGATATATTGGCATTTAAATATTTAGCATGTAGAATCATTGTGGGCTATTGTGTTTCAAATTTCCTTAAAATCATGGCTAAATTTTTCCTCACTCCCTTAAAAAAATCTATGTGCAGATTCCCTGGAGCTCATCCTGTCAGAGTATCCTTCCTAGAAGTCCTGTATCTCCACCGCCAAAGTTCTCTGGAGGAAATTACAAGTAAGTTCTCTTAAAGAGAAAGTTAAAACATGTAAATACTGAAGAAGAAAGCCCAATCTTATTTGGAAATAATTTTAGTAGGGAGTTTTATGTATTTATTTTTCAGTAGGAGGTGGGGGTGCAGAGAGGAAGAGGCACTGTCAGAGATAACAATGTTTCTAACCAGAAGTATCTGTCGCTGTATTTATACCAGACTAGAAGATAACTCTTTGACACATTTCCTGAGGAAAAAGGCAGTATTGACCAAATTAATCTGCAAGATTTTTAAAATTGTACTTCCTTCATTTATCTAAATATCATAGTAATTTCTCAAACATTCTGAGGAAGAACAGGAAATATTCCCTAACAAAACCCCTAGTTTTAGTGAGAAATTGAATAAAAGGAGAATGATTTTCTTTGTTTTATGAGGATGCCATTATTTTACTATATGTGTTATATCAATCAAAGGTGACTTCTGGATTATTTCATTTATTTGTTTCCTGTAGAGTATAGTAATAACAATCTATTTTATTATAATACTTAACACTATGTATTTTATTTTTTAAAGCACCCTGAAATATTTCATATTTATTTTTTTTTCATTTAAAATAGCTTTATGATTCATGAACACAAAGAGGACAATCCTTTCATCTATCTGTCTTATAAATGGGATGGCTCTCTGGGAACAGCTAAACTTGAAGGAAATTATGGGAGCAACTATTCTTCAACCACATACTTGAAGCCACTCTTCGTATGTATCATACATTTCAATCTCTATATGTGGTTATCATCATCATAATTCAAGTAAAAATAACACAATGAATACTAAGACTTTGCTATAGCAAAATGATATGACAATATCAGTTGAGATAAAGATGGAAAGATTAGCTTATAAGACTTGCTATCACAACTATTTCATTTGTAAAATGAGATTAGGAAATATGAGTCAAAGATATAGTATATTTAATACTCCATACACATGAATATACTTTATGTATATAAAATATTATGTAAAATATTATATAAAGTATACATGAATCATTAGAAATATGAGTCAAAAGTATAGTATATGTAATACTTCAAATGTATTAATATACTATATATACCTTAGTGAAATTTGCAATTTTTAGAAAGGAGATTTGATATCACAGGAAGACTAGTTAAATGCCATGAGATCAATTCAGAGGTCAGAACAGCCTTATGTTATTATAATATTAACTTTCATAATTTACCTGCTATTTTGTGTTGCAAATAACACATTAAATAGTACATTGTTCAAGCTAATGCTGAACACCAGCTAATTGCTTATCTTTAGTTACAAGACGTATTAATAATGAACATAAAGTGCAAACTGCGTTTCTCTGTACAAGTAGAAACAGCAATCAAAATAATAGTGAAATGGATTATCATCTGAAAGTTATTTTTATGGATTTTCTTGAAATGTAATAAATTATAGAAAAATGGGACTAAAAATTCATCAAAAATGAATACCTGGTTTTGTTGACATATTGAAGTGTTTTTTTGAGGAGGCAGTTTTAGTTAAGTTGACCACATGACAAAATAACCTTCCCCAAAAAACTCACTGTGGGGAGTGACAACACCAAGATGGCAACATAGGTCTTTCCTGACTTCACTTCCTCTCACAAGAAGAACAACTAATGACTATTTATGAACAAGACACCATTGAAAGAATCCTAGAACATGGGGCTGAGGTTGAAACACCCGCCAGCACTACAGAGACCAAGACAGACTTCATTAGAAGGGTAAAAGAAGCAGCTACACAGTGACCACATCGTCCCTCCCCTAGGCCAGCATACCACCACTGGGAGACATCTCTCCTGAGTCTCCAGTTCCTCCAGTGGGAAAAAAGATCCTAAGGGGACAACTAGTCCCCCCAGCACTGTGGGAGTCCCTAATGTGGTGTCATCCCATGAGGGCTACAGTGGAATCTGCAGGGCTCAACCACTGGCAATCTGTGACAGAGAAGGTAGGGGGCTTGCAACAACCAATTTACATATCTTGGAAAACTGAGTTCATATCTGCAGTGTCCAAGTAGTAATTCCAACCAGCAGTTCTGCTCATCTGAAGAAGTTGGCAGTACACTTTGGCTAGAGAAGTTTTAGGATGCAGAATTGCCTGATTTGGGTCCTCAATTGAGTTTTTCAGGCCTTAGTGTCTGCTCTGTCCATTCCCAGGAAAACCCCCCATGGGAGGAGTGTCTCTGGGCCCCATCTGACCATAGGGGCTGGCAAGAGCACATGGAAGCTGTGTAGTCAAGCAATGCTCTTGCTGAGAAGCACGTGATGGTGATTGCTCCCAAAGGAAAGCCAGTAGCAGGCATGGAGGATTATTCTGCTATGCCCAGGCAGGAGGGTTAATTTATAGCCAAGGCTGAAAGTAGCTCCCAGTCCCTCTGAACTGGAAAGCCTGTTTGTGAAAAGTGTAAGGGGCCTGGAAGGGCCCTTTCTTATTCTGCCCAAACGAGGAAACTGAGACACAGCTCCATCCACTGTGGAGAGTGTCTCCCAACCCCGTCTGAACAAAATGACTGGAAGTAAGATCTGGTTACACAGGTAACTCAGTAATGCTCTAGCTGAGAGATAGGCAGGCAGAGCCAACAGACTGCAGAGTAAAGCCAGTGGCTCTCTGTGGCCAGGTAACTTGGAGTATGGGTTGGCTTGAGTTAAGACAACAAAGAGCTTTATCACCTTGAGAGCTGCTTCTTCTGCTGCACCTAGTAAAGAAAACTAATTCATAGCCTCACTTATTGCTGAATATAGTTTTCAGCCTGCCTGACAATGGAACCTAACCAGAACACATGGGAAGCTGTGTAGCTCATCCAACAGTCTTGCTCACAGTGGCACTTGAACAAAGCATGGCCTGTGGCTTTCCCCAACTGCAGAGCAAAACTAGTGGCCTCACCTGACAAGGGAATTCAGTCACACTCTTGCATGATTGGGGTCCCCAAACAATGAGCCCAGACCCTGCATCCCAACCTGCTTCCCAACAGGGAAGCTAATTCATAGTCCCGTTTACTACTGAATATAGTACCCAGTTCCAGCCATCTAGTAAGCCTGACCAGAGAATCAGAGCAACCCCACAGCCCATACTACAACTTCACTTGAGCAGTGAACCAAGCCAGCAATTCTATACAACTGTTCTCAGCCAGTGGTACACCTCCTTCATTCCTGACCTCAGAGCTTTAACAGCTGCCTCACCTAAAAATAGACCTTAATAGCCATCTCCACCTACCCAAGGACATTACCAGAAGATACCCAGAAATGCAAGCTACACCTAATGGTGAATATCTGCCTCTACCAAAGTAAACTTATAAAGTCTGGAAGAAAACGTCAATTACTCAAATGTACAGATACCAATATAAGGAATCAAAGATAATGAAAAATCAGGTAAATATGACACCACCAGAGGAAACTAATAAGGTTCCAAATAACTCACCCTAAAGAAATAGATATTTATGAACTGTCAAAAAATTCAGAATAATCCTCTTAAAGAAGATTAGCAACTAAAGGAACACACAAAATCTAAACAAAATTAAGTGAACAAGACGTGAACTAAACAAGAAGTTCAACAAATAGAAACCATAAAATAACCCCAGAAATCTTAGAGTTGAAAAATACAATAGCTGAAATGAAGAGTTCAACAGAGAGCTCCAAAAGCAGATTCAACCATGCAGAAGAATGAATCAACGACTTGAGGATAAGACGCTAGAAATCATTTAGTCAGAGGAGCAAAAAAAATTATTTTTAATGAGACAGAGTGAAAAAAGCCTATGAGACTTATGCAACATAATGGAAACATACAATAATCACATTATGGGAATTCCAGAAGAAGAGAAATAGAAAAGAACAGAGAGTATATTCAAAGTAATAATCACTGAAACCTTTCTGAACTTGAGGAAAGAAATGGACATCCAGATACATGAGGCCTAAAAGATCCCAAATAGGTTGAACCCAAATAGAACTACATCAAGACACATTATAATCAAATCATCAAAAGTCAAAGAGAAAAAAAAAAAGAATTTTAAAAGCAGAAAGAGAAAAAAGAAAAGTTACATACAAGAAAAACTCCATAAGACTATGGGTAGATTCCTCAACAGAAACATTTCAGGCAGGAGACAATGGGATGACATATTCAAAATATTGAAAGGAAAAAAAAATGTATCAACCAAGAATATTATACCTGGCAAAGCTGTCTCCAGAAATGAAGGACAGATAAAGACTTGCCCAAACAAACAGAAGGTGAAGGAATTTATTACCACTAGGCCTGCCTAACAAGAAATGCTCAAAGGAGTTCTTTGAGTGGAAATAAAAGATGCTAATTAACATCATGAAAACACAAAAAGTTAGTGTAAAACTCACTCAATGGTAAACATATAGTCAAAGTTAGATTCTGTAATTTGGTAATGGTGGTAAATAATTCACTTACAATTCTAATTTAAAGGTTAAAACAAAGGTAGTAAAAATAACTGTAATGAAAATAATCTATTATTAGTTACATAAAAAATATGTAAAGTGTAACAGCAGTAACCTAAAATTTGAAGAAGAGGAAATGTAAAACTGTAAAGTTTAGGAATTATATTGAAGTTAAGTTGTTATTGGCTTAAAACTAGAGTGTTATAATTTAAGATAGTTTATGTAAGCCTCATAGTAACTGCAAGGGAAAAACCTGCAGTAATTACACAAAATAATGTGATAAAGATGTCAAATTATACCGATACAAAATATATCAAAATATACACAAAAATACAGCAGAATAAGAAGCCAAAAACCGTGAATCTACAAAATACCAGAAAACAATTAACAAAATGACAAAAGTAAGTCCTTACCTATAAAATATACTTTAAACATAAAAGGATTAAATTCTCCAATTCAAACACATAGAGTGGCTGCCTACAAGAGACTCACAGTAGCCTTAAAGACATGCATAGACTTAAAGTGAAAGGATACAAAAATACATTTCAAGCAAATGGTAACACATACACACACACACACACACACATATATATATATATACATATATATACATATATATACATAAAATGTATACACACACACACATATATAGGATAGTCATACTTCTATAAGACAAAATACGCTTTAAAGTAAAAATGGTAAAAAGAGACAAAGAATGTCATTACATAATGATGGAGTCAACCCATCAAGAAGATATAACAATTGCAAATATTTATGTGCCCAACATTAGAACATCTAAATATATAAAGCAAAAGCAAACATAGCTGAAAGGAGAAATAAACAGAAATACAATAATAGTTCAGGACATAATATCCCACTCTCAAAAATAGCACTGCTAGGAATTTACCCAAGGGATACAGGAGTGCTGATGCATAGAGGCACTTGTACCCCAATGTTTATAGCAGCACTTTCAACAATAGCCAAATTATGGAAAGAGCCTAAATGTCCATCAACTGATGAATGGATAAAGAAGTTGTGGTTTATATATACAATGGAATACTACTCGGCAATGAGAATGAATGAAATATAGACTTTTGCAGCAACGTGGATGGAACTGGAGGGAGTTCTGCTAAGTGAAATAAGCCAGGCAGAGTAAGACAGATACCATATGTTTTCACTCTTATGTGGATCCTGAGAAACTTAATAGAAGACCATGGGGGAGGGGAAGGGGGAAAAAGTTACAGAGAGGGAAGGAGCCAAACCATAAGAGACTCTTAAAAACTGAGAATAAACTGAGGGTTGATGGGGGTGGAAGGGAGGGGAAAGTGGGTGATGGGCATTGAGGAGAGCACCTGTTGGGATGAGCAATGCGTGTTGTATGGAAACCAATTTGACAATAAGTTTCATATTAAAAAATAATAAAAGAATAAATAGACTATCCAGACAATCAATAAACAGTGGATTTGAACAAAATTATAGACCAAATGGACCTGACAGATATATACAAAACATTCTATCCAATAACAGCACTGTACACATTGTCTCAATTGCACATGGATCATTTTCTAGGAGACATTATACGTTAGGCCACAAAATAAGTCTTAGCAAATTCAAGACTGAGATCATAACAAATATCTTCCCTGACCACAATCACATAAAACTAGAAATCAATACCAAGAATAAAAATGGAAAATTCACAAACAAATTGAAATTAAACAATACTCTTCTGAACAACCAATGGATCAAAGAAGAAATTAAAGAGAAAATAAGTGAAAAGAAATGTATTGAGACAAATGAAAGTGGAAATCAAACATACTAGAATTTACAATTTGCAGCAAAAGCAAGTCTAAGAGGAATGTTTATCAAAATAAATGTCTAAATTAAAAAAAAAAAAAGCAAGAAATATACCAAATAAAAAAATTAACTGAACACTTTAAGAAACTAGAAAAAGAAGAAAGAACTGAGCCCAAAGTTAGCAGAAGGACAAAATAAAGACTAGAGCAGAAATAAATGAAGTTGAGATCAGAGAAACAATAGAAAAGATTACCCAAACTAAGAATTGGTTCTTTGAAAAGGTAAACAAAATTGACAAACTTTTAGTTAGACTAATCAAGGAAAAAAGAGAGAGGACCCAAATCAATAAAATTACAAATGAAAAAGTCATTACAACTGATACCACAGAAATACAAAGGATTATAAGAAGCTACTATGAATAACTACATGCCAACAAAGTGGACAACCTAGAAGAAATGGAAAAATTTAGGGGTGCCTGGGTGGCTCAGTCGGCTAAGCAACCGACTTCAGCTCAGGTCATGATCTCACGGTTCATGTGTTTTTGGGGCCCACGTTGGGCTCCACGCTTAGGGGTTGGAGCCTGGAGCATGCCTCAGATTCTGTGTCTCCCTCTCTTTCTCTGCCCCTCCCCTGCTCGTGCCCTATCTCTCTCTCTCAAAAATAAACAAACATTTTTAAAAAATTAAAAAACGAAATGGAAAAATTCTTAGAAACATACAACCTACCAACTGAATCAGGAAAAAATTAAAAATCTGAATAAACCAACTACTAGTAAGGAGATTGAATCAGTAAGCAAAAATCTCCCAGTGAATGAAAGCCCAGGATCAGAGGCTTCTCTGGTGAAGTTTACCAAACATTTGAATAAGAATTAACATCAATCCTTCTCAACCTCTTGCAAAAATAAATAGATGAGGGAACACTCTCAAACTCATTTTACAAGGCCAGCCTTATCCTACTTATGCTAATATCCTAATACTTAATATCCAAATCAAAGCCAGAAAAGGACATTACTAGAAATTATAGACCAATATCCTTGATGAATACAGACGCAAGAATTCTCAACAAAATACTAGCAAGGCAAATTAAGCAGCACATTAAGAAGGATCATTCACCATGATCGAGTGGGATTTATCCCTAGGGTGCAAGGATGGTTCAGCACATGCCAATCAATCAATGTGATGCATCACATTAATAGAATGAAGGAAAAGGATGATTATCTCAATAGACAGAAAACATTTGACAAAATTTAACATCAGTTCATGATAAAAACACTTAACAAATTAGACATAGAAGGAATATATATCAACATAATAAGGGACATATGGGATAAGCCCACAGCTAACATCATGCTCAATAGTGGGAAATTAAGAGCTTTTCTTCTAAAATCAGGAACTAGACAAGGGGACTTAATGTCACCATTAAAAAAAATCAAGTCTAAGTTAGCATATAGTGTAATAATGGTTTCAGGAGTAGAATTTAGTGATTCATTACTTCCATACAACACTCAGTGTTCATCCCAACAAGTGCCCTCCTTAATGCCCATCACCCATTTAGCCCATCCCCCCCCACCTTCCTCCAACAACCCTCAGTTTGTCCTCTGTATTTAAGAGACTTATGGGAGCGCTTGGGTGGCTTAGTCGGTTGTCTCTGACTTCAGCTAAGGTCATGATCTCATGGTTCATGGGTTTGAGTCCAGATCAGGCTCTGTTCTGACAGCTCAGAGCCTGGATCCTGCTTTAGATTCTGTCTCCCTCTCTCTCTCTGCCCCTCTGTCTCTCTCTCAAAAATAAAATAAACGGGAGCCTGGGTGGCTCAGTCGGTTAAGTGGCCGACTTCGGCTCAGGTCATGATCTCGCGGTCCATGAGTTCGAGCCCCACGTCGGGCTATGTGCTGACAGCTCAGAGCCTGGAGCCTGTTTCGGATTCTGTGTCTCCCTCTCTCTGACCCTCCCCCATTCATGCTCTGTCTCTCTCTGTCTCAAAAATAAATAAACGTTAAAAAACAAATCCTTCAGCTTTAAAAAAAATAAAATAAACATTAAAAAATTTTTAAAAAAGAGTCTCATGGCTTGTCTCCCTCTCTGTTTTTATCTTATTTTTCCTTTCTTTCCCCTATGTTCATCTCTTTTGTTTCTTAAATTCCATATATGAGTGAAATCACATGATATTTATCTTTCTCTGCTTGACTTGTCTTACTTAGAATAATACATTCTATTCCCATCCACGTTGTTGCAAATGGCAAGATTTCATTCTTTTTGATTGCCAAGTAGAATTCGTCACATCTTCTTCATCCATTCATCAGTCAATGGACATTTTGGCTCTTTCCATAATTTGGCTATAGTTGCTAGTGCTGCTATAAACAATGGGGTGCATGTGTCCCTTCAAATCTATATTTTTGTATTCTTTGGATAAATACCTAGTAGTAGTGCAATTGCTGGGTCATAGGATAGCTCTGTTTTAATTTTTTTGCAGAATCTTTATACTGTTCTCCAGAGTGGCTGCACCAGCTTGTATTCCCACCAACAGTGAAAAAGGGTTCCCCTTTCTCTGCATCCTCACCAACATCTGCTTTGATTTTCTTTTTCAACATTACTTTGGCTATTCGGGGTCTTTTCTGATTTCCTATAAATTTCAGATTTGTTTGTTCTATCTCTATGAAGAATGCTGGTGTTATTTTGATAGGGATTGCATTGAATATGTAGATTGCTCTGCGTAGTGTCGACATTTTAACCATATTCTTCTGATCCATGAGCATAGAATGTTTTTCCATTTCTTTGTGACTTCTTCAATTTCTTTCATAAGCTTTCTATAGTTTTCTGCATACAGATATTTTACCTCTTTGGTTAGGTTTATTCCTAGGTATTTTTTTGGTTTTCTGTGAAATTGTAAACGGGATTGATTCCTCGATTTTTCTTTCTGCTGCTTCATTATTGGTGTATAGAAATGGAAATGATTTCTGTGCATTGATTTTATATCCTGCAACTTTGCTGAATTTCTGTATCAGTTCTAGCAGTTTTTTGGTGGAGTCTTTCAGCTTTTCCATGTAGAGAATCATGCCATCTTCCAAGAGTAAAACTTTGACTTCTTCCTTGCTGATTTAGATGCTTTTTATTTCTTTTTGTTGTCTGATTGCTGAGGCTGGGATTTCCAGTACCATGTTGAACAGACATCCCTGAACTCAGGGAGAAAGCTCTCAGTTTTTCCCCATTGAAGATGATATTGTCTATGGGTCTTTCTTATATGGCATTTATGGTTTTGAGTATGTTCCTTCTATCCCTACTTTCTTGAGGGTTTTTATCAAGAAAGATACTGTATTTTGTCAAATGCTATTTCTGCATCTATTGAGAGGATCATACGGTTCTTATCCTTTATTTATTAATGTGATATATCACTTTGATTTATTTGTGGATATTGAACCACTCCTGCATCCCAGGAATGAACCCCACTTGATTGTGGTGAATACTTCTTTTAATGTATTGTTGGATTCTCACTCTCGCCATTTTTATCCAACATAGTAATGGAAATCTAGCTAGAGCAATCAGAGAAGAAAAAGAAATTAAAACCTCAAAATTGGAAAGGACAATTAAAATTGTTTCTATTTACTGATGAAATTATTTTATATATAGATAATCCTAAAGAATCAACCAAAAAGACTTAGAAATTATCAACGGATTCAGAAAAGTTGCAGGATATAAAATTAATATACAAATATCAATAGCATTTCTATACACTAACAGGAAATTTTCTGAAAAAAAGAGAAAATGATCCCATTTACAATAACATCAAAAACAGTAAAATCCTTAGGAATAAATTTAACCAAGGAGGTGAAAGATCTGTACTCTGAACACCATAAGGGATTAATAAAAGAAATTGGAGAAGACATAAATAAATGGAAAGGTATTCTATGTTCGTGGATTGGGATAATTAATATTGTTAAAATATCTATCCTATCAAAAGCCATCTGTATATTCAATGCATTCCCTACCAAGATTCCGATGGTATTTTTTACGAAAAAAAAAAAAAACTTCCTAAAATTTATATGGAAACACAAAAGACCCCAAATAGCCAAAGAAATCCTGAGAAAGAAGAACAAAGCGGGAGGCATCATACTTCCTGATTTCAAGCTATATTATAAAGCTATAATAAGTAAAACAGTAAGGTACTGGCATAAAAACAAATAGACCAGCAGAAAACAATCAAGAGCACACAAATAAAACCAAGCATATACCATCAGCTAATATTTGACAAGGGAACCAAGAATACTTAATGAAGAAAAGGCAGTATCTTCAATAAATGGTTCTGAAAACATTGGATATTTACATATTAAAAAATGAAGCTTGACCCCTATCTTACACCACTCACAAAAACAAACTTAAAATGGATTAAAGACTTAAATGTAAGAACTGAAGGGGTGCCTGGGTGGCTCAGTTGGTTAAGCATCTGATTCTTGATTTCAGGCTCAGGTCATGATCTCATGGTTTGTGAGATCCAGGCCCCATCAGGCTCTGTGCTGACAGCGTGGAGTCTGCTTGGGATTCTCTCTCTGCCCCTCCCTTGATTCTTTTAAAGTAAGACCTAATCTCTGCCGCTCCCTTGATTCTTTTATATTTATTTTTATTTTTTTAAATTATATAAATATATAAATATATATAAATGTATATTATATAGTCAAATTGGTTTACATACAACACCCAGTGCTCATTCAAGTGCCTTCTTCCATGTACATCAACCATTTTCCCCTCTACCCCACCCCCATCAGCCCTCAGTTTGTTCTCAGTCCTTAAGAGTCTCTTAATCACTGGGCTTGAAACAGGCATAGAAGACAGCAGAGAATCTATTACTGCAGAGACCAAGGAAGTAAAAAATAGTCATGATGAATTAAAAAAAATGCTATAAATGATGTGCAAAATAAAATGGAAGCAGCCACAGTGCAGATTATTTTAAAATAAGACCTAAAACACAAGCAACAAAATCAAAAGTCAACAATTGGGGCTACATCAATCTACAAAGCTTCTGCACAGTAAAAGAAACCATAACCAAAGTGAAAAGACAACTTATGGAATGGGATAAAATATTTTAAACCATATATCTGACAAGAGGTTAACATCTAAAATATATAAAGAACAAATACAACTCAATATAAAAAAAAACAAATAATCCAAAATGAGCACAGAAGCAGAATAGACATTTTTCCAAAGAAGATATACAAATGCCCAACATGTACATGAAAAATGCTCAACATCAGTAGTCATCAAAGAAATGAAAATTAAAACCATAAGGAGATATCATCACATTTCTGTTATAATGGCCATCATTAAAAAGACAAGAAATAACAAATGCTGGTGTGGATGTGGAGAAAATGGAACCCCTGTGCATTGTTGGTGGGATTATAAACTGGTACAGCCAGTACAGAAAACAGTAAGGAAGCTCCTCTAAATAAACAAACAAACAGAGGAGAAATAAGTAAATAAATAAATAAATAAATAAAGGAGCTATGAGATGATCTAGCAATTTCACTTCTGGGAATATATTCAAAGGAAATGAAAACACTAACTCAAAAAGATATCTGCATTACCATGTTCACAGCAGCATTATTTGCGGTAGCCAAGACATGGAAACAACATAAGGGTCCATCCATAGATGAATGGATAAAGAAGCTGTGGTATGGGGCGCCTGGGTGGCTCAATTGGTTAAGCGCCCAACTGTGGCTCTGGTCATGATCTCACGGTTCGTGGGTTCGAGCCCTGCATCAGGCTCTGTGCTGACAGCTCAGAGCCTGGAACCTGTTTCAGATTCTGTGTCTCCCTCTCTCTCTATCCCTCCCCCACTCACGCTCTGTCTCCCTCTGTCTCAAAAATAAATGAACATTAAAAAAAAAAAAAAGAAGTTGTGGTATATGTATCCAAAAGGAATATTCAGCCATTAAAAAACTGAGGAAATCCTATCATTTGCAACAACATGGATGGACCTTTCAGGCATTGTGCTAAGTGAAATAAGTGAGACAGGGAAAAAAAATATTGTATGATCTCATTTATATGTGGAATCTAATAGAGGTTGGGGTGAGGGGAGGAGGAACAGGAGGAAGGTGGTCAAAACGTACAAACTTCCAGTCATAAGATGAATGAGTACTAGGTGTGTTAATGTAAAACACGATAACTATAGTTAATACTACTGTGTGATATATAGGAAAGTTGTTAATAGAGTAAATCCTAAGAATTCTCACCACAAAGATACTTTTTACCTTTTTATTGTATCTATAAGAGATGATGAATGTTAACGAAACCTGTTGTGGTAATAATTTAACGATATATGTGAATCAAACCATCATGCTGTACACCTTAAATTTATACAGGGATGTAAGTCAATTGTTTCTCAATAAAACTGGGAAAAAATCTGATGAGTGGCATCAGAGAGGTAAATTAAGGAAATGCAAAAATGGAATTTTAAAGATGTTAATTGTGCAAAATAGAGACAAAATGCTGGATGTGTGATAGAATAAAAACTGACTTTTGTAATTTGCTCAGCACATATTACATAGGTGGTACCATCTATGCGGACCAGTGATTCTGGAAGATAGTACTGGGAAGAACCTGGGAACATTTAAACGACATGTGAAATTAGTTAGAAAGAGGAGGAAATAAGAGAGTGGTACTGAACTTATTGTGGGCCATTATATGTGGAAATCCAAGAAGAGAAAGTCTAAGTAATAAGAGAGGAAAGACTGATATTGAGACTATAGAGGGAAAACTGGCTGAGTTTGAATGCAAGTAGCTTCAGAATTAGTTTTGATATGTAGATTAGTTTTGTTGCTGCAAATTACCACAGACTTATCAGCTTAAAACAGCATACATTCATTATGTCACAGTTTATGTGGGTCCAGAGTCTGGATATGACTTATCTGAGCACTCTGCTTAGGGTCTTACACAAGGCTGCGATTAAAGCATTAGGTGGGCTTAATTCTCATTTGGAGTTTGGGTTGTCTTGCAAGTTCACATGGTTGTTGGCAGAATCCAGTTCCTTGCAGGTGTAGAATTTAGGTAGTCTCCTTTCACCCCATTTCTTTCCTTGCTGTCTGTCAGCTAGGGAGTTGCTATTAGTTCCTAGATATCATTTACAGTTGCCATGTGGACCTCTGACAGACCATCTCACAACATTGTAGTTTTCATCAAGGCTAGTGGAAGAATCTCTAGGTCCATTGTTCCATGAGGGTGAGAGGCTGAGACACTGATCCTTGTCTCACGGTGTCGAAGAATGAATCTCCCGGACAACAGAGAGTGAGCAAAACGATAGAGCTTATTGAGGGAAAGCATAAAGCTCTCAAGACTGAGAGGAGTTCCTACTGGGTTGCCATGGAGGAGTTTTGTCCCTGAATGGGACCTCATTAGAAACTTTGTGAGACTCCACTCATGGCACCTATCCCAGGAAGGTCTGGAATAAATTTATCGTTTTTTTTTTCCCAAAACTCCCCACCACTTCTTCCGCTTCCCACTTGAAGCTACAGCTTTCCTCCTCCTCCCAGAGGGTCCCTTATGTCTCTGGGCCTAATGTTAACCCTTTCCCTACTCACCATTATGCTAGGACAGAGTCTTATACAACAAAACCTATTCAAGGAAGTAACGATCCCATTTATATCCCCTCACATTTCCTCCACATTTTTTTGGCTAGAAGAAAGTCACAGGTTCTGCTCACACTCAAGAGTAGGGGGTAATGCAAGGGACATGACCCATTGGGGGGATCATTCATTAAGGTGTGAACAGATAAATAGCATGTTAGCCATTAAAAGGGACTAAAGTGGTACTAAATGAAATAGCTCAGCTTTTTGCTTCAAGGCAAGGTGAACAGGAAAAAAGCATACATATGGCAACCATTCAAGGTTATAAAATTAGACAAATCTTGGGACAGATAATCTTTTAAAACTTAGTGATGTTAACTGAGTAACATGACATTTTTCATTCATTCAACCAAGTGGTTGTCCATGTTGTGTCAGGCATTGTTGTTGTAGTTAAACAATGATAAAAGTTACTATGCCTGCTCCTTAGATCTATAATATAGTAGGGGAAACAGACATTAAGCAAGTAAACACATATAGAATTACAAATTTCAGACTCCAGGGGGAAGATGGCTGTGTAGTAAACACATATAGAATTACAAATTGCAGACTCCAGGGGGAAGATGGCTGTGTAGTAGCAGTCACCTTGTCCTCTGACTGCTTAGATTCCACCCACATCTGCCTAAATAACCCAGAAAACCACCAGAAGACTAGCAGAATGGACTCTCTGGAGCCAAGCATAGACAAAAGGCCCACGGAAGATGGTAGGAAGAGCAGAGAGGCAGTGCGTGCTACACGGACTGGCAGGAGGGAACTGGGATGGTGGAGAGGCAGCCCGCCTGGCAAGGCAGAGCCCCCGACTCTGATTTGCAAAAGTGGAGGGGTTTTGACTCTGTGAGTTCTGACAGCCAACGGGACTTAACATCTGGAATGTTAAAAGTCAACAGCTCTGCTCTCAGAGAGCGGGGATGGTGAGAGGACGTGGGGAGGGAGAGTTGTTGAGCCCCGGTAGAGAGAGCTCAACCCCGAGGGGAACAAAGGTGTTGGCATGTGCCATCTCGCTCTCCCATCCCATAGCTGAAATTCCAAAGGGAACCAGTACACATCAATGAACTTAACTTGCACGCACAAACACCCTACACCGTGCTCCAGTGGAGCCATCCCTCCAATGGGTCTGCCTCCCTCTTGATGCTTCAGGGTCCCTCCCGCAGGGGACCTCCAATGGCAAATCGAGCTAAGCCTGCCCCTCCCGCCCCTGTGCACCTTGAGAATCCACGCCGGCTAATAGCCAGATCCCATCAAAGCATTACCACAAGACTGGCAGTGTGCAAGTAGACCCGACAGGGGCCACACCACTCCACAGTGAGTCCTGCCCCTGGGAGAGGGGAAGAGAAGGTACACACCAGTCTGACTGTGGCCCCAGCTGTGGGCTGGGGGCAGACATTGGGTCTGACTGTGGCCCCTCCCACAAACACAAATTACTCCGGACTGCACAGGGGAAGTGCCCTGCAGTTGGGAGCTACTGCAGGGACTACCCAAAATGACGAAATTGAAGAACTCTCTTCAAAAGAAACTCTAGGAAATAGCGACAGCTAACAAATTCATCAAAAAATGATTTAAACAATATAACAGAAAAAGAATTTAGAATAATAGTCATAAAATTAATCACTTGCATTGAAAAAAAGTATAGAGGACAGAAAGAATCTATTGCTACAGAGATCAAAGGACTAAGTAATTGTCATGAGGAGCTAAAAACTGCTAAAAAAAAAAAGGTGCAAAATAAAATAAAGGTGGCCATAGCACAGTTTGAAGAGGCAGAGGAGAGACTAGTGAATTCGAAGATAAAATTATGGAAAAAGAGGAAGCTGAGAAAAAGAGAGATAAAAAAATCCAGGCATATGAGGGGAGAATTAGAGAATTAAGTGATGCAATCAAACAGAACAATACCCGTATCATAGGAATTCCAGAAGAAGAAGAAGAGAGAGAAAGGTGCTGAAGGTGTATTTGAAGAAATTATAACTGAGAACTTCCCTGACCTAGGGAAGGCAAAAGGCATTGAAATCCAAGAGGCACAGAGAACTCCCTTCAGATGTAACCTGAATCAATCTTCTGCATGACATATCATAGTGAAACTGGCAAATACAAGGATAAAGAGAAAATTCTGAAAGGAGCTAAGGATAAACAGGCTCTAACTTACAAAGGGAGACCCATAGGAGTAGTGGCAGACCTATCTACTGAAACTTGGCAGGCCAGAAAGGAATGGCAAGAAATCTTCAATGTGATGAAAAGAAAAAACATGTGGCTGAGAATCTTCTATCCAGAAAGTCTGTCATTCAGAATAGAAGGAGAGATAAAGGTTTTCCCAAACAAACAAAAACTGAAGCAATTTAACACCACTAAACCAGCCCTACAAGAGATACTAAGGGTGATTCTGTGAGTGAAATGTTTCAAGGACCAAAAGTATCAGAGACATCACTACAAGCATGAAACGTACAGACATCAGAATGACTAAACACATATCTTTCAATAATGAATGTAAATGGACTGAATGTAAATGGACTAAATGCTCCAAACAAAAGACACAGGATATCACAATGGATAAAAAAAAAATAAGACCCATCTATTTGCTTTCTACAAGAGACTCATTTTAGACCTGAGGACATCTTCAGATTGAAAGTGAGGGGATGGAGAACGCTCTATCATGCTACTGGAGGCAAAAGAAAGCTGGTTGCCATATTTATATCAGAGAAACTAGACTTTAATTTAAAGGCTGTAGCAAGAGATGAAGAAGGGCATTATATAATAATTACAGGGTCTATCCATCAGGAAGAGCTAACAATTATAAATGTCAATGCACCGAAAACGGGAGCCCCCAAATATATAAAACAATTAATCACAAACATAAGCAACCTTATTGATAAGAATGTGGTAATTGCACGGACTTTAATTCCCCACTTACAACAATGGATAGATCATCTAGACACAGGGTCAATAAAGAAACAAGGGCCCTGAATGATACATTGGATCAGAAGGCCTTGACAGACATATTTAGAACTCTGCTTCCCAAAGCAACATAATATACTTTCTTCTCGAGTGCATATGGAACGTTCTCCAAGGTAGATCACATACTGGGTCACAAAACAGCCCTTCATAAGTATACAAGAATTGGGATCCTCCCATGCACACATTCAGACCACAATGCTATGAAACTTGAAATTAACCACAGGAAAAAGTCTGGAAAACCTCCAAAAGCACGGAGGTTAAAGAACACCCTACTAAAGAATGAGTGGGTCAACCAGGCAATTAGAGAAGAAATTAAAAAATATATGGAAACATATGAAAGTGAAAATGAAAATACAACAATGAAAATGCTTTGGGATGCAGCAAAGGCATTCCTGAGAGGAAAATACATTGTAATCCAGGCCTATCTCAAGAAACAAGAAAAATCCCAAATACAAAATCTAACAGCACACCTAAAGGAAAGAGAAGCAGAACAGCAAATGCACCCCAAACCCAGCAGAAGGAGAGTAATAATAAAGATCAGAGCAGAAACAAACAATATAGATTCTAAAAAAAACTGTAAAGCAGATCAATGAAACCAAGAGTTGTTTTTTTGAAAAGATAAACAAAATTCACAAACCTCTAGCCAGGGATCTCAAAAATAAAAGGAACATGACCCAAATAGATAAAATAATGAATGAAAATGGAACTATGACAACCAATCCCTCAGAAATACAAGCAATTATCAAGGAATACTGGTAAAAATTATATGCCAGCAAACTGGACGACCTGGAAGAAATGGACAAATTCCTAAGCACCTACACTCTTCCAAAACTCAAACAGGAAGAAATAGAAAACTTGAACGACCCTTAACCAGCAAAGAAATTGAATCAGTTATCAAATATCTCCCAATGAGTAAGAGTCCAAGACCAGGTGGCTTCCATGGGGAATTCTACCAGACATTTAAAGCAGAGATAGGGGCGCCTGGGTGGCGCAGTCGGTTAAGCGTCCAACTTCAGCCAGGTCACGATCTCGCGGTCCGTGAGTTCGAGCCCCGCATCAGGCTCTGGGCTGATGGCTCGGAGCCTGGAGCCTGTTTCCGATTCTGTGTCTCCCTCTCTCTCTGCCCCTCCCCAGTTCATGCTCTGTCTCTCTCTGTCCCAAAAATAAAATAAAATAAAATAAAAAAAATAAAGCAGAGATAATACCTATCCTTCACAAGCTGTTCCAAAAAATAGAAAGGGAAGGAAAACTTCCAGACTCATTCAATGATGCCAGCATCACTTTTATTCCCAAACCAGACAGAAACCCAGCAAAAGAAGTACAGTCCAATATCCCTGATGAATATGGATGAAAAATTCTCAAGAAGATACTAGTGAATCGAATTCAACAGCATATAAAAAGTATTATTCACCATGATCAAGTGGGATTCATTCCTGGGCTGCAGGGCTGGTTCAATATTCGTAAATCAATCAATGTGACACATCACATTAATAAAAGAAAAGAACCATATGATCCTGTCAATGGATGCAGAAACAGCATTTGACAAAATTCAGCATCCTTTCTTGATGAAAACACTCAAGATATTCGGGATAGAATGAACATACTTAAACATTATAAAAGTCATTTATGAAAAGCCCACAGCTAATATCATCCACAGTGGGTAGAAACTGAGAGCTTTCCCCATGAGATCAGGAAGGTGACAAGGATGTCCACTCTCACCACCATTGTTTAACATAGTATTGGAAGTCCTAGTATCAGCAGTCAGACAACAAAAGGAAATCAAAGACACCGAAATTGGCAAAGATGAAGTCAAACTTTCACTTTTTGCAGACGACATCATAATCTAAATGGAAAACCTGGAAAACTCCACCAAAGTCTGCTAGCACTGATACATGAATTCAGCAAAGTCACAGGGCACTAAATTAATGTACAGAAATAGGTTGCATTTTTAGACACCAACAATGAAGCAACAGAAAAGAAATAAAGACACTGATCCCATTCACAATTGCAGCAAGAAACATAAAATACCTAGGAATAACCCTAACCAAAGATGTAAAACATCTATATGCTGAAAACTATAGAAAGCTTATGAAGGAAATTGAAGAAGATGAAAAGAAATGGAAAAACATTCCGTGCTCATGGATTGGAAGAATAAATATTGTTAAAATGTCAATACTACCCAAAGCTATCTACACATTCAATGCAATCCCAATCAAAATGGCACCAGCATTCTTCTCAAAGCTAGAACAAGCAATCCTGAAATTTGTATGGAATCACAAAAGACCCCAAATAACCAACATAATATTGAAGAAGAAGACCAAAGCAAGAGGTATCAATCCCAGACTTTAGCCTCTACTACAAAGCTTTAATCATCAAGACAGTATGGTATTGGCACAAAAACAGACACATAGACCAATGGAATAGAATAGACACTCCAGAATTGGACCCACAAAAGTATGGCCAACTCATCTTTGACAACGCAGGAAAGAATATCCAATGGAAAAAAAGACAGTCTCTTTAACAAATGTTGCTGGGAGAACTGGACAGCAACATGCCGAAGAATGAAACTAGAACACTTTCTTACACCATCCACAAAAATAAACTCAAAATGGATGAAGCACCTGAATGTGAGACAGGAAACCATCAAAACCCTAGAGGAGAAAGCAGGAAAAAACCTCTCTGACCTCAGCCACAGCAATTTCTTACTTGACACATCTCCAAAGACAAGGGAAGCAAAAGCAAAAATGAACTATTGGGACCTCATGAAGATAAAAAGCCCTGCACTGAAAATGAAATAGTCAACAAAACTAAAAGGGAACTGATGGAATGGGAAAAGATACTTGCAATTGACATATTGGACAAAGGCAAGAACTCACCAAACTCCACACCCGAAAAACAAACAATCCAGTGAAGAAATGGGCAGAAGACATGAATAGACACTTCTCTAAAAAAGACATCCAGATGGCCAACAGGCACATGAAAAAATGCTGACCGTCACTCCTCATCAGGGAAATACAAATCAAAACCAAACTCAGATACCACTTCATGCCAGTCAGAGTGGCAGAAATGAACAAATCAGGAGACTATAGATGCTGGAGAGGGTGTGGAGAAATGGGAACCCTCTTGCACTGTTGGTGGGAATACAAACTGGTGCAGCCGCTCTGGGAACATTGTGGAGGTTCCTCAAAAAATTAAAAATAGATCTACCCTATGACCCAGCAATAGCACTGCTAGGAATTTACCTAATGGATACAGGAGTGCTGACGCTTAGGGGCCCTTGTACCCCAATGTTTATAGCAGCACTTTCACCAATAGCCAAATTATGGAAAGAGCCTAACTGTCCATCAACTGAAGAATGGATAAAGAAATTGTGGTTTATATATACAATGGAATACTACATGGCAATGAGAAAGAATGAAATATGGCCTTTTGTAGCCACGTGGAAGGAACTGAAGAGTGTTCTGCTAAGTGAAATAAGTCATACAGAGAAAGACAGATACCGTATGTTTTCACTCTTATGTGGATCCTGAAAATCTTAGCAGAAGACCATCGGGGAGGAGAGGGGAAAAAAAGTTAGAGAGGGTGGGAGCCAAACCATAAGACACTCTTAAAAACTGCAAACAAACTGAGGGTTGATGGGGGATGAGAGGGCGGGGATGGTGGTTGATGGGCATTGAGGAGGGCACCTGTTGGGATGAGCACTGCGTGTTGTATGGAAACCAATTTGACAATAAATTTCATATTAAAAAAAGAATTACAAATTGCAATAATCACTATGAAGGAATAGCTCAGAGAATAGTGACAGAAAATAATTGAGCTGGTGCAATCACCTTCAGTGCAGTGTGTATTATCAACATTACTCTTAAGTATAGCCAATAAAAGAAAATCAATAAAATACAAGAGGTGAACAAGAGACTTAAAAGGGGAAAAATGGGCCAAAGCTCCTTTTCATGGCTTCTTCAGTAAAATAATAGTAGCAATAATTTCTGAGAAGTAGGGGCAGAATTAGAAGTAGAGGAGGCAAGGTTAGAGAAACAGTTGAGGTGAAGTTGATTTTGATAAGGCTAGAAGATAGTGCATCAGACAAGAAAGAATGTGCCCAGAGCTCTTTAGGAAATAGTTGAGGGAAAATTTCATTTGAGTTTCTTTTGACAGCTTGAACTTACTTTTTTCTCAAGAAATCTCTCATTACAGATGTGGTATATATATATACAATGGATTGTTACTCAGCCATAAAAAATAATGAAATCTTGCCATTTGCAATGAGGTGGATGGAGCTAGAGAGTATTATGTTAAGTGAAATACGTTGAAGAAAGACAAATATCATATGATTTCATTTATATGTGGAATTTAAGAAACACAACAAATGAGCATAGGGAGAAAAAAAGAGAGGCAAGACAAGAAACAGACTATTAACTATAGAGAACAAACTGATGGTTATCAGAGGGGAGGTAGATGGGAGGATGTGTTGAATAGGTTACAGGGATTTAGGAGTTCACTTGTGATAAGCACCAGGGTGTTGTAAGGGAGTGTTGAATAACTAGTACACTTGAAACTCATATTACACCATATGTTAACTAACTGGAATTTTAATAAAAATGTTTTAAAAAAGTGGGACACCTGGGTGGCTTAGTCGTTTAAGTGTCCAACTTTGGCTCAGATCATGTGATCTTAAGGTTCACAAGTTTGAGCTCCATTTTGGGCTCTGTGCTGACAGCTCAGAGCCTGGAGCCTGCTTCAGATTCTGTGTCTCCCTCTCTTTCTGCCCCTCCCCATTCACAATCTGTCTCTATCTCTCTCTCAAAAATAATAAATAAACATTAAAGAATCTTTTCAAAAAATTTTTAAAAAGATCTCTCATTGCACTATGATTTAATGGACACTTGAAAAGCAAACTTAACATTCCCTTAAACGATATTATTAAAAGTGTTCTCATTGAGTATACCTGTAATTCCGTTTTTGTCAAACCTAAATGTCTACTGTTAAGACTCTACCTACCCTGATGTGTCTCTTGGCATTTGATACTCACTGCCCTGGTTGTCTGCATACCTCTCTATTACTCCCCAAATTCACTCTGAGACACCTTTAACTCTGTCCAAACTTAAATGGTGGTATTTTTCAGGGTTCCATCTTACTGGTGATTTCAAGTAATTTCAACCCATAAAAGTCTCTCTAGATCTATACCAGTGATTTTAATAGTTTACAAGATATTTGTACATTTTTATTTCTAGCAGGCCTCTTAAAAACCTAAGTCATTATCTCTTCACTCTATCCTGTTCCTCCTCTCCAGTATTCTGTACCTCAGTGAGTGTTGTCATTTTTCCATTTTTTTATAACTGAAGTCTGTGAACACCAGAAGACTCTCTTCACTCCCTTACTGCCCTCCCTAAATCTAATCGTGCACAAAGCCATATGAATTATTTTATCCTAAATCTAGGATGACCAAATCATCACAGTTTGTTTGGGACAGTTTTTGTTTTAAAACTGAAAGTCCTACAGGAACTCCCTCAATCCTGGAAAAACCCATTCCCTTTGCCATTGACTTAATTTAAGTCTTCATCATGTCCCTATTCAATTATTGCTAACTAATTTCCCTAACATTTGTCTCTCCCTTTCAGACTTAACTGTCACACTGCTGTCAAAGTTATCATCCTAAAACTAAATACGATCTTATTGTGATCCAGTTTAAAATATCATACACAATTCTTATTGCCTATAGATTTACTTCAAAATATAAAAGTCCTTAATATTTTAACCTCCCTCATCTCTCCAGCTCTCCAGCTTAATCTCCTGCTAATCCTGGGCTTGTGCCCTATGTATCAGCCATGTCAAATGTATGGTTTTCCAAGTATATGGTTCTCAAGCATTTATGGATCCATGACTGGGAAACTTTCAGTCATCTTAAAATATCTACTTTAAACATCACATTCTTCCTGAAGCCTTTCCCAAATCTCTAAGCAGAGGTAGTGCTCTGTCATCTGCCTTCCCAACAGCAGTTATTGCCTTTATTCTTGTACTAAGGTATAATGTTATAATTATTTATTATAATTACTTAAATATTTTTATGTATTTATTTATCTTTGGACCATTCTTTTAGAAATGAAGAATGTGATCAGTACTGTTTTTCTTTTAAAAAAAATTAAAAATGTTTATTTACTTTTGAGTGAGAGCATGAATGGGGGAGGGGCAGAGAGAGACAGAGACACAGAATCCAAAGCAGGCTCCAGGCTCTGAGCAGTCGGTGCAGAGCCCGACGTGGAGCTTGAACCCACGAACTGTGAGATCATGACCTGAGCCAAAGTCAGATGCTCAATCAACTGAACCTCCCAGGTGCCCCAGTACTATGTTTTTCAAAAAAAACAAAAATAGAGAACTGTAAAAATAAGGACCTTCAGTGTTCATACTTTCTCAAATCTATTTTTAAGTGATATTTCAAAATGCTCATGAACATGTTTTCTCTGGGTCTCTGCAATAGAAAAGTGACTCTGTGAGTGTAGAATTTTAATTGTCAAAAAGTAACATATCAACTACACTGAAATAAAAAAAATTAAGTAACATGTTATGCTGAAAAAATGAAGTTTTAGCATGAACCCCTATCATATAACAATTCTATAGCAGTGACAAAAGTCTGGTTAGTATGACATAAACAATATTGCTATAATAACATGATGTGAAAACACTAATGATGTAATTTAACATTTGTTCAAATAATCATACAATAAGAGAAAAGTGGAATACTTTGTAAAAGCAACAAATTTAATTTTGCAGTTTTACAGTACTAACAGTCATCACTGTGCAAGATCAGAGTGTGAAGTATTATAACTTTTGAAAAGTAGAGATATTTGGTTTTTTATGTAAATTTGTTCCTGTAATGTTTGTTTCTTACTTTAGTAGAGATTCTGGATTGTACAATATTTAAACTTGTCTGGAGCAACTGTATTACAACTACAGTATTTAATGGTTATTTAAAAATAGCCAACAATTCATTTGCTAAAATAAACTATTTTTGTATGTTGTTTTAAATCAGTAAAATTTATAATGGTGATTAAATAGGTTTTTAAAATGACTCAGATATTATATGACCAATTTTCTAATACATAAGTGTATCTAAACAAGAATAGAAATTTTATTAAATGCCATTTAATTACAATTGATACTTTTTAACTTCCTTGCAGAGTTTTTCCACACCAGAGGTCCCAAAGTCAAGCTACATTCAAAAAGATAAACAACAAATTGGATACCCAAGTTCTGAAGAGCCAGAAATCCTTTATAGGGTAGGACATATGCAGATGAAACCCAACTATTAAAAAATCTCCTGCAGAAAAAAATGTTTATATATATTTATACACACATGCATATGATTATTAAAAATCATACTCAGAATACTTTAAGAAAACACTATGAGTATGACTCTGCTGTCAATTATACTTTGCCTTTATTTCTGAATTTATGCTATTAATTCTTATCTCTTTGTACCTTTAACTTTTCATTCCCCCCACCCTATGACTACAGAGCAAAATTTTGATTTCCAATATCTAACTTCATTAACTCAGAAGAGATGGCAAATACCTCCAGAATTCAGCATAATGCTTGCTTATTCATTTAAGACATGTATCTTCATAAAATGGTCAGTGAAATGCATTGAAGGTTGGTTGCAAATTGCTTATAAATAATAGTAAATACTTTTTAGTTACTGGATAAATCTAAAGAATTGCACCAAAGCATAGGCATATAAATAATCAATTCTATTTGAAATATGCAATTTGATTTTAAACTAATTCATTAAAATAAAGTAAGGATTGCTAAATGATTTCTGTAAACTGAGTGGTGAGTGATCCCAAGATCTATGTTCCTTCTTTCCTTCTTCCCTTTCTTCCCCTATTCCTTCTTCTCCCCTTTATCTCTCTTTTCTTTAAAAGGCACTTATTTCACACCACCTATGTGCCAAGCACTTGTTAGTTGCTAAGGTACAAAGACAAATCTGAGACAGTCCCTGCAGCTCAAGACTGGTAGAAGAGACACAGACAAAAATCACTTATTATTCATAAATGGCTAACAGACACATGAAAAAATGCTCAACATCACTCATCTTCAGGGAAATACACCTCACACCTGTCAGAATGGCTAAAATTAACAACACAGGAAACAACAGACGCTGGTGAGGATACAGAGAAAGGGGAACCCTCTTACACTGTTGCTGGGAATGCCAACTAGTGCAGCCACTGTGGAAAACAGTATGGAGTTAAAAACAGAATTATCCTATGACCTAGAAATTGTACTAGGTATTTACTCAAAGGATACAAAAATACTGATTCAAAGGGGCACATTCACCCTGATGTTTATAGCAGCATTAACAATAATAGCCAAATTATGAAAAGAGTCCAAATGTCTATAGACTGATGAATGGATAAAGAAGATGTGGTATATATATATACAATGGAAAATTACTCAGCCATAAAAAAAAGAATGAAATCTTGCCATTTGCAACAATTTGGATGGAGCTTGAGTATATTATGCTAAATGATTAAATCAGTCAGAGAAAGACAAATAAAATATTTCAATAATATGTGGAATTTAAGAAACAAAACAAATGAACATAGGTAAAGAAAGAAAAAAAGAGAGGGAGGCAAACCTAAGAGATTCTTAACTATAGAGAAAAAAACAGGGTTGCTGGAGAGGAAGTGGGTAGGGTAGGGCTAAATGGGTGATGGATATTAAGGAGAGTACTTGTGATGAGCACTGGGTGTTATTTTTTTTTAATGTCTATTTATTCTTGAGAGAGAGACAGACAGAGACAGAGTGTGAGTGGGGGAGGGTCAGAGAGAGAGGGAGACACAGAATCTGAAGCAGGCTCAAGGCTCTGAGCTGTCAGCACAGAGCCTGACGCGGGACTCGAACTCACAAACTGTGAGATCATGACCTGAGCTGAAGTCGGACACCTAACTGACTGAGCCACCCAGGTGTCCCTGAGCACTGGGTGTTATATGTAAGTGATAAATCATTAAATTCTACTCCTGAAACCAATATAACACTATATGTTAACTAACTGGAATTTAAATAAAAACTTGAAAAAAAAACTTCCAACCCTTACTTAATACTTTATAAATGAATGAATAAATGAATGAATAAAATGTATACATAAAAGCTAAAAAAAATAATAAAACCTAAACTTTTAAAATAAAAAAAATCACTTATTATTCAGTGTGATCAATAGAATGATAAAAATGTATACAAGAAAGTGGGAAATCAAAGAACAATTAACCAAATCTAGGGGCAAAATGCGCTGATAAAGGTGGAGGAAGAAGGAGATAAAGAAAGATGATGCTTAAGCTGTCATAGAAGGTAGACGGCGGGGGCGGGGTGGTGTGTCTGGGTGTCTCTGTTGGGTAAGCATCTGACTTTTGATTTTGGCTCAGGTCATGATCTTATGGTCGTAGGATTGAGCTCTGCATTGGGCTCCGCAATGATAGCTCAGGCCCTGCTTGGGATTCTCTCTCTCCCTCTCTCTTTCTCTGCCACTCCCCTGCTCTTCTCTCTCTCTCCAAACAAATAAATAAAATTTTACAAAAGGTAAATGGTAGTCAGCTTCATGAGACACGAGGAAAGCAAAAGGCAAGGAAGTAAGAAACAACATGGAATATGCAGGGAACTTCAAGTACTGCTGGAGTGTAAAACAGAGGAAGAGAATAGGATAAGAGATGAGACTGAGGAGGTAGCTAAAGACTAGGTCATGGAGGCTTTCATATTCCTTGTTAAGGAGTTTAGACTAAATCTTATTAGTTATGGGGATTCATTGAAGGGTTTAAAATAATCATAGCCAGATTTTATGTTTTAGACTGATCACTTTGATGGCTGTGTGAAGGATGTGTTTGAAGGAAACAAAAATGAGAGGCAGAGCAACCATTTAGAAGGCAGAGATAATGAGTACTATAACTGGAACAGTGAGAAAAAGGACTGAGAAGAAAGGCATATTGAAGCAACTTCTAGGAAGTAAATTTACCAGAGCAGGAGGCTCATGAGATGTCACAGATGAGAGGAAGAAGTTATGATTGAAAGAATGTTGGCACTATTCATAGAGGTAGGTCTTTATCAGGTCAACAGGTCAACGAGCAGACAGGGTGGGGGTAAGAGAATGGAAGAGCTGGAAGGATAGCAGCAAATTAATGTCACTGTAAACCTATGACCTTCAGATTTAGCTGGGCCATTAACACCACCAGCCATCTGACCATGAGATAGGTCGCTCTACAACTCCCCACAGTGATTGTTGGCCTTTCCTTGAACTTTGACCAGTTTCCCATTCTTACACCCCCTTTCCCATGAGATGACCTCACTTTGTAATTTAAAGGGTAAATGGAAACCAGAGATGGGAATTCCCAGACCTACAAATGGTCCTTAATTCACTCGCTTATTTCAAGGTGTCTCACACCTCATTTAAGGGCAACACTTTTACCTGTTCTCTGAATTCCATCCTCCCCAGAATTTATCTGGCCCTTGCTGCATCAATTATCTTCTTTTTATCCTGGGCATCTTCAACTTTTCCCTCTCTACTGGCTCCATCTGATTAGCTGAAACATACACTAAACTTTAAAAAAAGAAAAAAAGAAAATCCCTCTATGAAAGCTGTGAGAATGTGCGTGGCAGACCTTTAACCAAGGGCCCAAGCTACTGTGCTCTGAAATACATCCCTGCACTTGCCTGGAGGCTATGCTTTCCCAAGGCTGCTCCTAGCTTAGGCAAGAGAGAAAGAGGGATACTCATGTGAGCACATCTCTAAGAGTTATGGGACTACTCTCAATGCTGACTGGTTTGAGGATTCCCTAATGGCTTTCTGAACATTCCTCAGACTGCACAGGTGTCTAGGACACTTCCTCCCAACTTTCCTTACTTCTCTCCTTCACTCAGGGTAAGACTCTGTCAACCTTTTCCAAATCCCTTCCCATTTTCTCTCAACAGGTGTTTACTCTAATAAAAAAAATCTTTGCACAGTCTAATCCCGTCCTGATGTTTACTTCTGGGAAGGACTAGTTAAACATACTTTCTCAACACCATTTTCTTCTGCAACTTGTCTATTCACCTTCACAGTCAGGCCTCTGAAATAAGTTATCTTTACTCCCTTTTTTCATTTCTTTCTCTCTGTCTCATCCCTCAATTCACATCAATTTACCTTCAATACCTACTACACCTACTATTACATCCACAATGTTCTCAGTAAGGTCATATATTACCTGTGTCATAAAATCTATATATGATTTCTAATCTGTTATTTTACTAGCCATCAGCATTCATCATTAATGACCCTCCTTGAAACATTTTCTTCCTTTGATTTTGTGAGGCTATGTTCTCCTTGTCTTATATATAACTTTTTGCTCTTTCTCAGATTCTTTTGTTGGCTTCTCCCCTTACTCAATTCACTATTAGAATTAGGCCTTTTTTTTTCTTCTAACACTATTCATTCTTCACAAGTAATTTAATTTCCCCCTATTGTTTTAATTATCTGCAATAACTCTCAAGTCTGTATTTGCAGTCTAGACATCTTCCTGACCTTCCCATGTAGCCATTTGCCTATTGGACATCTCCACTTGGATATCTCAAAAACACTGAAATCTCAGTATTTCTTAAAGTGGGCTCATCTATGTAGTTGCATGTATTATTTTACCATGGCTACTGTAACAAATTATCAGGAATTTAATTGGCTTATAACACATATTTATTACCTTGAAATCTATATAGGTCAGAAGTCTAACATGAGTCTCACTGGGTTAAAAAAAAAGGTACAGATGTTGTTTCATTCCTTCTGCTTTAGGAGAAAATCCATTTATTTTACTTTTCCAGTTTCTAGAGGCTGCCAAAATCCCTTAGCTCATGGTCTCCATGGCCTCCAACAATGGTGGGTTGACCTTTCATATTGCATCACTCCAAATTCCTCTTCTGTCTCCCTCTTTCACTTTTAAGAATTACATTGGACCTACCCTGATAAATCCAGGATAATCTCCTTATCTTGAGGTGAGCTGATTAGCAATCTTCATTCCCTCTGCAACCTTAATTCTCTTTTACTATTTAAGGTAACATTAATGGGTTCCAGGGATTATGACATGGACATCTTTGGGGTAAAGGCATTATTCTACTATTCCATTGTTTAAGCCAGAAACTTGAGAGTCATAATTTACTCATTAATCTCTTTGTATCCTGTGTCTTTTAGGGTCTCATTTGATTGCAAGTAAGAGAAAACCTAATTCCAATAGCTTCAACAGATGGATCTATTGATCTCATATAACATGAAGTCCAGAGCTCAACAGCCTATCGCTGGTGCAGAATATTTCAAGAATATCATCTTTCTAGTTCACACTTCTCAACATGTGGCTTTCATCCTTAGCATGTGACAACCATCCATAGTTACAGGGTGGTTGCTTCACCTATAGCTTCACATAAATGTTTAGGAGGAATGGGTAGTGGCAAATGAGTAAAGGGTGAAAGACAAAGTATTTGTCAGCTGTCTGTCTCTTTTCGGAAACCTTCCTGGATGTCCTGGTCAGCAATTTCCCCTTAAATTTCATTGGTCAGAACTAGTCAGACAGCTAGTCCTAATTGCAAGGTTTTCTAAATTTCTAAATAAATAAGTTGCTTTGATCACAGTGAGAGTTGTGTTAGCAAGAGGGAAGGAGAGAATGGATATTGGAATGGTATGCTGTGTCTGACACATTCCCCAAATACAATTCTGACCCATGCAGCACTTCTTTTTTTTTTTTTTAATAGTTTTTAATGTTTATTTATTTTTGAGACAGAGACAGAGCATGAACAGGGGAGGGTCAGAGAGAGAGGGAGACACAGAATCCGAAACAGGCTCCAGGCTCTGAGCGGTCAGCACAGAGCCCGACGCGGGGCTCGAACTCATGGACCGTGAGATCATGACCTGAGCTGAAGCCGGACGCTCAACCGACTGAGCCACCCAGGTGCCCCTAATGCAGCACTTCTTTTTAGAAAGGCATATGGGGATGGGTAAATGGGGAATTGACTTAACAGTTTCTCCATTTAGGCTATTGTTTCAAGAAAATGTTCAATTGCTACTTAGTATTCCACAGGAAAGATGCTGTCACTCTTGTCAACAACTGGAGAGAAGGGATTCGTATGATTATTCCAATGTTGGGGGAGGAAGAATCAAGCATAGTACTTTTGGCAGTTACTCTACCCCCTTTATTGCATAATGGGTAAGATCTGATTAGGCCTCCTTTGTAGAGGTTATGGGATCATGTATCTCCTCCTTAAGCCTTGGAAGAATAAACCAAGTGCATCCCCTCATTCCTTAATTACTCAATATCTCTATCTCATTCTGTCTCTTTGTCTCCATTACTCTTTTGCTCTACCCAGGCTTCCAGCACCCCTTTCCCTTTTGGCCCCTTCCCTCCCCAGCCAACTTTCTATGTCAGTGTCTCCTACAAAAAGCCCTACAGAAATGAACAAATCCTAAGACCCTTTTTGGATTCACAAATTTCATAGTCTCCAGTGTTGAATGTAGCATCTCTTCAGATTTCATGGATGGAGTGGGGATGAAAAAAATATAGAGGTCTTCCAGTATGGGCTTCACTGAGGCTAACTGTTCTTTAAAAAATCTAAAATCAAACACATTTATCTGCCAAAACTATTATAGTAAGAGAGCAATTGCCCCCTCCTACATTTGCATCACAAAGTGTCCTGCACTAACTTTTCAATTACTGTTCCTGTTCTTCAGTCATCTGTCCTTAATCTTCTGAGGAGAAGTGAGGAGGGGGTGAAGAATTAGCTGGCAAGTCTTATTTCACTTGCCTCCACTCCCTATCTCTTCTCCTTCCTAAGTATATCTCTAATATGTTCCTTTTACTACCTATATCTCTATGCACACTGTCCTAGTCTAAGACACAACTATCTTTCCCCTGGACTATCATAACAGATTCTTAATTAAACTCTCTACATCTTTACTTCCCTCCATCTAATCCTTTTTGCCACAGTACAGCCAGAGTAATATTTTAAAATGCTAATCTAACCTTGTTAGTTCTCCCTTAAAAACCTTCAATATTTTCCAATTACCCTAGAATAAGGCTTCAAACCCTTACCATAGTTCATAAGGCTCTCCAAAACCCCAAGACCTAGGGTCTCTATTTCTCTAACATCTATCTATCTATCTATCTATCTATCTATCATCTATCTATCTATCTAATCTATTTACATCTGTATCTATCAAGTGTGTGTTAGTGTATAATACTATACACTAATGTTTTAGTGTATAAAACATTTCAGTACTTACATCATAGTAAGTATTCTGTAAAGAATACTTACTATGATGTAAGTACTGAAATGTTTTACATGCACCGTCTTATAAAGTCCTCAGAAAATCCCTATGAGGTAGATAGTATTAATTTTACTGATTTACAAATAAGGAAATTTAGGCTTTAAGTAGTTTAGTAACTTGCCCAAGTCCCCACAATTAGTATCAGAGCCAGGATTCAAACCCAACGAGCTTGACTCCAAAGTCTGTAACTATTGCAGTGCTTTTTTTTTAAGTTTCCAGTTTCTTCACACATCATTCTCCATCTTGCTCTCTGTTCTAATCATACTGGGCTTTCTGTTTCTCTTTTAGAACCTTATACATGTAGTTCCCTATACATAGATAACCTAATCAGAAATAAGTCCCTGGCATTCAGATGTTTCTTCTCTGAAAAATGTAGCCATCCCAGAAAGAAGCCTCTAAGTTAGGCTGACCCTGAAAGAGTTCCTGGATGGTTAAAAGTTTTGTATCAAATGCCATATAGTCCTGAACATGAACAGGCTTCAGGTTATTGAAAGCTTCCTTTCAATAGTTGTGTAGGACAAGACCCTGGATGGTAGAACTTCTGTAGGTATGTAATACAACACAAGAGCAAGCTCTATCTGGCTTTTAGAGGTCTAAGCAGTAATATATGTTGGGTATGTTCAGTATTGGTCTCTTCATGATGAGGCTGGCATAAGAACTATTCTAGGTAGTTAAAAATTTTGTCTGTATGTACTGAAGAGTTCCAAAATTGCTGGAAACTTTGGAGTTAGAGCAGGAAAGACCTACGATGGTCAAAGATATAGTCTATACACAGAAGATAATGTAGCATAGTGGCTAAGAGCCTAGACAGCTCTGTAGTCAGCCTTCTGCATTAAAGTCCTAGATTCTCCACTTACTAGCTATGGGAAATTGGGTAAGTGGCTTATCCTTTATGCTTTTGACCCTCTAAAGAAGAACTATCACATTTGAATTTACAGTATATGCTTCATTATACCGTCCTTAGCTATTTCCAATCCTGTCTATTTCTCTGGTGTATGCCACCTGGACTGCCTTATTTAACTACATAGTTATTAAATTATGACCAGGTCTGTTTTGTTGACTTCTATATCTCACAGTGATAAAGACAATTTGTTTTTAAATTGCTTCTTTGCAGGCACAAGTATGATTTTGGTTTGCCTTTCTGACACTGTCAAACAATATGCATGTCCTTATATCCCTTGCTCATCACAGCTAAAAAAGACAAAAAATAACATTGATAAGAGTTTAAGAGAGTAAGTACCCACACAAATAGGTTCTCCTCAAGCAGGAGAGAATTTTTTACTAAACTCTTAAGGAATAAAATATTCCACTTTACATTACTTTTCAAACTAGAAATATCTAGCTAATATTATTTTCAAGTTTATACACAATAGCTCTTGTTTTAGTTATCCTTGAGATGGCTACAACTTTATAGTCTTATATACAAAGTTTTCACGGTCTTTCCTGAAGCAATATTCATCCCTTCCAGGATTTTTAAGAGTTTAAGAGGAATTTTTTATTTTTCCTCACTATTTTATCTTAATAGATATTTCGAACACATTGTGTATTCAGTTATCATTGGTCTAGGTAGTACATGTTCAAGGTTTGTGCCTTCATATCATCTGGTTGAGATACTGTGAGATACACGGTAAAATTATTTTATCTTAGGAATTATCCCATGTCCTTGCCCACAAAGGTTGTGTTATGACACTTGTAACTTAGAGAATTCTTGGTATTAGGTGAGTGCTTGGCTGGAAGTTTTATTAGACTGGAAAAGGGGTAATATTTTGAGTAAGGCAGAAAAGAGAATTTCAAGGAAGCTATCTAAGACCAAGAAAAGGCAATAGGGGCACCTGGGTGGCTCAGTTGGTTGAGTGTCCAACTTCAGCTCAGGTCATGATTGCACAGTTCACGAGTTTGAGCCCCGCGTTGGGCTCTGTGCTGACAGTTCAGAGCCTGGAGCCTGCTTTGGATTCTGTCTCCCTCTATCTCTGCCCCTTCCCTGATCATTCTCTCTCTCTCTCTCTCTCTTTCTCTCTCTCTCTCTCTCTCTCAAATAAATTAAAAACAAACATTTAAAAATTAAAAAGAAAAGAAAAGGGAGATATGATAGAACCAAAGAGAAAAGACAGGTCAAATTCTTGGGTTCCTCCTCTGTAAAATGACAAGGTTAGACTAGGTAACCTTTCAGTTCCCTCCCAGCCATTATGTTGCATCATCCAAACCCTGGCGGGTGAGCCAAGATAGGACCCTGGTCCAGAAAGTGGGTCAAATAGAAGAGGACAATTAGTAGAGAAAAGAAACTCAGGCTTGCTAATTGGGAAATAAAGATCTTATACCAAAGAATCAGGGCCACAAAATGTTGCTATCTAATTAGGGATCTATGAGATAGGCATAGGGCATCAGCAAGATATCAGCAGAGATGCTTGATACTGAGCCAAAAACACTTTTAGGAAGCAACTTCTTACATGCCTTCTTTCTAGGGTCACTCAGGATAGTTTTCAACATAGGTACAGGCTTAAATCTATACACAAAAGCAGGAGTAACTATTTGAAGAAATGGACTGGAGGAGGACGGGAAAAGATAATTCTAGATAATGACCATAATAGAAATGGTCTTTGTCAGGGATTGAAGGTAAGTTCAAAAGGAAAGTTCCTAAATAAAAATTATGTTTCTGAGTGAGTTATTAAAAGCCTGAAAATTACCATATTTTATTTATAAGAAGAAAATAATTTTTCTTTTAGCAATAACTTTCTTTTTAAAAAGTAATTTTGAGAGAGAGAGAGAGAGAGAGAGAGAGAGAAAGCGCAAATGGGGGAGGGACAGAGAGAGAGGGAAACAGAGAATCCCAAGCAAGCTCTGTGCTGTCAGTGCACAGCCTGACATGGGTCTCGAACTCACAAATGGTGAGATCATGACCTGAGCTGAAATCAAGTGTTGGACGCTTAACCATCTGAGCCACCCAGGCACACGAGCAATAACTTTCTCCTGATAAATAGTACAAGATGTTTTACATTATCATGATCTTAAAAGCACCCAATTTTGTAGTTTTCCATTATAAATGGATTTTAAAAGTCTGAATCTCTTAACATTGGTAAAGAAATCAGAACATGTTTCATCTTTTCAAGAAGTTCTTGAAACTCAAGTCCTGCTAAACTTATTTCTCTCCTTTATTAAGCCAGACAAAGGTCCAGCTATGGTCCCCAAATGAGAGACAAAATCTGTGTTAGGAGCCTGCAATTCATGAGTTGTTTTTCTTTTAAGAAAGCTGGCAGTTAGTTGGTAATAGCATGCTTAATTTTCAAACACGTGTGAAAAGTCACCATGAGGATGTGAGCAGAAACATCTAGACTGTAGGAGATTGTATAGGACAAATAATTCAGTTTTGTTCAACAAAGTGGAGAAAATAGATGGAAAGAGAATCTATAAATTAACAGTGACTTAAGATACATATTGATCAATTGCAATGAATGGACCTTATTCAGATATCTTGTTTCAAAAAAAAAAAAACATTGCTAAAAGGCAATTGGGGAATTGTGATTGGACACTTAGTGATATTAAAGAATTATTATTAACCTTTTAAGTGTGGTAATGTGGTTATATTTTTTAAAGAGCCATCTTTTAGGGACATATAATGAAGTGTTTATGGCTGTAATAATATGACATACGGATTTCCTTCAAAATAATCTGAGGAAAAGAGAGACTGTAGGTGGGGATATAAGAGAAATAATAGGTGATGAACAGATAATTGTTAAAGCTGCAAAGCCTGCTTGGGATTCTCTGTCTCTGTCTCTCTTGCTCCCCTGTCGCTCATGCTGTACCTTTCTCTCTCTAAATAAATAAGGAAACATTTTTTTTTTTTAATCTGGGTAATGGCAACATGGAGGTTCATTATCTTGTTCTTTTTACTTTTGTATATGTTTGAACTTTTCCATAATAAAGCACATTTTATTTTTTTATTTTTTAATATAATTTATTGTCAAATTGGCTAACATACAGTGTGTAAAGTGTGTTCTTGGTTTTTGGGGTGGATTCCCATGGTTCATTGCTTACATACAACACCCAGTGCTCATCCCAACAAGTGCACTTCTCAATGCCCATCACCTATTTTCCCCTCTCCCACACACCCCCATTCACCCTCAGTTTGTTCTTTGTATTTAAGAGTCTCTTATGGGGGTGCCTGGGTGGCTCAGTCGGTAGAGCATCTGACTTCGGCTCAGGTCATGATCTCCGGCTTGTGAGTTAGTGCCCCGCATTGGGCTCTGTGATGACAGCTCAGAGCCTGGGGCCTGCTTTGGATTCTGTGTCTCCCTCTCTTCCTGCCCCTCCCCCACTCATGCTCTGTCTCTCTCTCTCTCTCAAAAATAAAATAGAACATAAAAAAAAAGAGTCTCTTGGGGTGCCTGGGTGGCTCAGTTGGTTAAGTGTCTGACTTAAGCTCAGGTCATGATCTCACAGCTTGTAGGTTTGAGCCCCGCATCCGGCTCTGTGCTGACAGCTCTGAGCCTGGAGCCTGCTTCGGATTCTGTGCCTCCCTCTCTCTCGGCCCCTCCCCCACTTGTGCTCTGTTTCTCTCTCTCTCAAAAATGAATAAACATTTAAAAAAAAAGAGTCTCTTATGGTTTGCCTCCCTCTCTCTCTGTACCTATTTTTCCCCTCCCCCACCACGGTCTTCTGTTAAGTTTCTCAAGATCCACATATGAGTGAAAACATATGATATCTGTCCTCCTCTGACTTATTCCACGTTGCTGCAAATGGCATAATTTCATTCTTTCTCATTGCCAAGTAGTATTCCATTGTATATATAAGCCACATTTTCTTTATCAATTCATCAATAAAGCACATTTTATTTTTTTTACTTTCTTTTTTGAAATTTATTGTCAAATTGGTTTCCATACAACACTCTGTGCTCATCCCAACATGTGCCCACCTCAATGCCCATCACCCACTTTCCCCTCCCTGCCATCCCCCATCAACCCTCAGTTTATTCTCAGTTTTTAAGAGTCTCTTATGGTTTGCCTCCCTCCCTAACTTTTTTTCCCTTCCCCTCCCCCATGGTCTCCTGTTAAGTTTATCAGGATCCACATGAGTGAAAACATATGGTATCTGTCTTTCTCTGTATGACTTATTTCACTTAGCAGAACACTCTCCAGTTCCATCCACGTTGCTACAAAAGGCCATATTTCATTCTTTCTCATTGCCATGTAGTATTCCATTGTGCATATAAACCACAATTTCTTTATCCATTCACCAGTTGATGGACATTTAGGCTCTTTCCATAATTTGGCTATTGTTGAAAGTGCTACTATAAACATTGGGGTGCAAGTGCCCCTATGCATCAGCATTCCTGTATCCCTTGGGTAAATTCCTAGCAGTGCTATTGCTGGGTCATAGGGTAGATCTATTTTTAATTTTTTGAGGAACCCCCACACTGTTTTCCAGAGCAGCTGCACCAGTTTGCATTCCCACCAACAGTGCAAGAGAGTTCCCGTTTCTCCACATCCTCTCCAGCATCTATCGTCTCCTGATTTGTTCATTTTAGCCACTCTGACTGGCATGAAGTGGTATCTGTGTGTGATTTTTGTGTTTCCCTGATGAGGAGTGACGTTCAGCATCTTTTCATGTGCCTGTTGGCCATCTGGATGTCTCTTTTAGAGAAGTGTCTATTCATGTTTTCTGCCCATTTCTTCATTGGATTGTTTGTTTTTCTGGTGTGGAGTTTGGTGAGTTCTTTATAGATTTTGGATACTAGCCCTTTGTCCGATATGTCATTTGCAAATATGTTTCCCCATTCCATCTGTTGCCTTTTAGTTTTGTTGATTGCTTCCTTTGCAGTGCCAGAAGCATTTTATCTTCATGAGGTCCCAATAGTTCATTTTTGCTTTTAATTCTCTTGCCTTTGGAGATGTGTCAAGTAAGAAATTACTGCGGCTGAGGTTAGAGAGGTTTTTTTCCTGCTTTCTCCTCTAGGGTTTTGATGGTTTCCTGTCTCACATTCAGGTCCTTTATCCAATTTGAGTTTATTTTTGTGAATGGTGTAAGAAAGTGTTCTAGTTTCATTCTTCTGCATGTTGTTGTCCAGTTCTCCCAGCACCATTTGTTAAAGAGACTGTCTTTTTTCCATTGGATATTCTTTCCTGCGTTGTCAAAGATGAGTTGGCCATACTTTTGTGGGTCCAATTCTGGATCTCTATTCTATTCCATTGGTCTATGTGTCTGTTTTTGTGCCAATACCATGCTGTCTTGATGATTACAGCCTTGTAGTAGAGGCTAAAGTCTGGGATTGTGATGCCTCCTGCTTTGGTCTTCTTCTTCAATATTACTTTGGCTATTCGGGGTCTTTTGTGGTTCCATACAAATTTTAGGATTAATAAAGCACATTTTAAAAGAGAGATTTTCCACAAGCAATTGGAAAAGAGATTCCTACTGACTCACCTGCAACAGTGCACACATATTCTCTCTTCCTCTTGCCATTATCCCTGCATATCCTTTTGTGCATTACGACCCATCCCTTCTCACTTATTCAAAGATATCATTCCAAAAATTCTCATTTTTCCCACTTGCATGATTAATTATCCCCTTTCTAGTGGATCAACCCCAATCATTATATTAACATTACTCTCATTTCTAACATTAAAAAGTCCTCATTAGACACCTTGTACCCCCCTCCAACTATTGCCCCATTTTTCTGCCCCTTTTACAGTAAAACAGAAAAGAATTTTCTACATTCATGGTTTCCAATTCCTCCCATCCCATTCCTTCTAGAATCCATTCCAACTAGGTTTTTACTACTACCACTCAATTGGAAATGTTCTTATTAAGGTCACCAATGACCGTGATGTTCTTAAATCTACTTATCAATTCTCAGTCCTCATATTACTTGAACTATCAGGAGCATCTGATGCAGTTAATCACTCCCTTCTCAAAAAGCTTTCTTCATTTGGCTTCAAAATGATGTACTCTACTGATTTTCCTCCTTGTTTGCCATTCTCTCCTTCACAGTCTCCTTTGCTAGTTTATTCTAATTTTTCTGGTCTCTAAACAATTTGCTTCCCTAGAGTTTAGTCCTTTTCTTTTGTATCTATGCTCTGTCTTGATCATCTCTAAATTTTATATTTCTATCCTGAACTCTTCCCCTAAAATCCACAATCCACTTGCATATTTAACAGACACCATGAACTTGAAAGGCCCAAAACTGAACTCACTAAAAACATGCTTCCTTTCTATAGATTTCCCCATTTCAGTTGATAGAAACTCCATCCTTCTATTTGTTCAGGCTGAAAACTTTTGAGTCATTCTTTTTTTCTCTTACTGACTTCCCTCTTTGTCTCTGCCTCACATTTAATCTATCAGTGAAATGTATTAGGTCAACCTAAAAAATATATCTACAATCTGACCATTTCTCACCACCCATTGCTACCAACATGGTCAAAGCCATCATTATTTCTCATCTGAATTATCGTCATTACTTCCTAAGTGGTTTGTTTGCTTCACATTTTGCACTGCTATAGTCTACCCTCAACACAGCAGACAGGATCATCCTTTAAAAAAATATATGTCAAATCATGTCATTTCCATAGTAAAAGTCTTCCATTAGGTTTCCATTTCCTTCAGGCAAAAAGTCAAAAAGTTATTATAATGATAAAAAACCCATGATCTGAAAAACCTTTCTCTCTCTGATTCCAACCACACTGGCTTCCTTGCTACTCAGAGATACACTAACCAAATTCCTGTCTCAAGACCTTTATATTTGCTATTCCCTTACTTGGAATGTTTTTCTTCCAGACATCCACCTATCTCACTCCTTCATCTCTTTCAGGTGCTTGTTAAATACCATATTCTCAGTAAAGTTTTCCCTGAACATCATATTTCAAATTGCAAGCCATTCCCCAAATTCTTATCCTTCTAACCTACTTCATCACTGTCTATCATACTACTCATTTTACTTATTCATTTGCTTAACCTTTGTCTCCCTTCCTTCTTAATAGAATGAACATGATAGGAAGTCATGTTTATTTTTCTTTTTTGTTTACTGATGTACTAATACTCAGTTCCTAGAACAGTGTCTGGCATACAGAAGGCACTCAATAGATACTTTAAAATTATTCAGTGAATGTATATAAAGAGTTAGGCTGGAGTTAAATCACACTAGCAGGGTTGACATATTCATTAAGTACAATAGTCACCATGCCTATGACCCCATGATACCTTTAAAGATCATGAAAATGCTTTACTTTATTTTAAAATCAGAAGAAAAAAGGAATAGAATAAAAATGAATATATAATATTAGTCTTTATACTAATGCAGTCGCAAAATGTAATGTTTCTCATATTCTTAGGGAGGAAGGCAAAAATGCCCAGGGCCTATGAAAGTCATGATATGCTCTTGCATACTAAATTTTATAAGCATAGTTAAGGAATTGAACTTTAGAATAAAAAGGAACAAGCAAAGGATATAAGAAAATAGCAGAATGATTAGATTTTCTTTTTTTTTTTTTTTAATTTTTTTTTTCAACATTTTTTATTTATTTTTGGGACAGAGAGAGACAGAGCATGAACGGGGGAGGGGCAGAGAGAGAGGGAGACACAGAATCGGAAACAGGCTCCAGGCTCCGAGCCATCAGCCCAGAGCCTGACGCGGGGCTCGAACTCACGGACCGCGAGATCGTGACCTGGCTGAAGTCGGACGCTTAACCGACTGCGCCACCCAGGCGCCCCTAGATTTTCATTTTTAAAAGAGCTCTTTTATGGACATGAAAGGATAGATTGAAGAAAGGGGCAGAGCAAGTTAAGAGACCTGTTAGGAAACTATTCCAGTGATCAAGGTAAGAGATGATGACAGATTGAAATATAGTATAGGCCCTGGGGGATGAAGAATACAAAAAATATTTAGAAGTTAGCATCAATCGGATCTTTCAATGACTTCTCATTGTGAATAAAATAAAATCCAAACTCATTACAAGACCCTGAATGATCTGGACTCTGTGTGCCTTCAATTTCATCTTGTACTGTTCTCCCCCTCACCTACCATGATCCAGCTACATAGGCCTTCTTTCAATCTATTTTTTAAATTTTTTTAATGTTTAATTATTTTTGAGAGACAGACAGAACTCGAGCAGGGGAGGGGCAGAGAGAGAGGGAGACACAGAATCCGAAGCAGGTTCCAGGCTCCGAGCTGTCAGCACAGAGCCTGATGTGGGGCTCGAACCCACAAACTGCAAGATCATGACCTGAGCCGAAGTCGGACGCTCAGCCCACTGAGCCACCCAGGCGCCCCTTCTTTCAATTTCTTAAATGAATCAATATTTTTCCAGCTTCAGGGCCTTTGCCTATGTTTGCTCTCTGTGTGCTACTTTTTCATCAACTCATTTTCTGACGAAAAATTTCTCAAACTTTAGGTTTCAATTTGTTACTTCCTCAGAGAGACATTATGTAAGCACTCACACCATTTCCTTCACAGCACTTCTCAAAATTTGCTTGTTAGTTTATTTATTATCTATATATCTCAACGAGAATGTAAGCTCCAAGAGGCAGTGACACACTAGGCAAATGGCTGGCATGTGATAGGCACTCAGAGATTATGAATGTATGAATGACTTGATGACATTTGGTTTGTTTCCAGTTTTTGGCTAACTCAAATAATGACTCTTTGAGTAAAAATGAGAGACCAAAAGTGACAAAGACAAGAAAGGAACAGGGGAAATTTCCAGAAACAAGTAATAAACAAGTGATAAAATGGAACAAAATGCATATCTATCAATAATGCAAATCAATAATTTGCATTAAGGATGCAAATGGAATGAATGCTCTAATAAAAAGACATACAGTGTCAGAATGAATAAAAACCAAGACCCATCTATATGCTGCCAACAAGAGACTCATTTTAGATTTAAATACACCTGCAGATTGAGAGTGAGGGGATGGAGAAACATTTATCATGCAAACGAATGTCAAAAGAATGCCAGAGTAGCAATACTTATATCAGACAAACTAGATTTTAAATAAAAGACTGTGTAATAAGAGATGAAAAAGGGCACTATATTATAATAAAGGGTACACTCTAACAAGAAGATCTAACAATTGTAAATATTTATGCACCCAATATGAAATCACCCAAATATAGAAATCAATTAATAATAAACATAAAGGAACTCAATGATAATAATACAAATAGTGGGATTTTAACACCCCACTTACAGCAATGGACAGATCATCTAAGCAGAAAATCAACAAGGAAACAATGGCTTACAATCACTGGACCAGATGGACATAACAGATATATTCAGAACATTCTACTTTAAAACAGCAGAATACACATTCTTTTCAAGTGCACATGGGAAATTCTCCAGAATAGATCACATACCATGTCATAAATCAGTCTTTAACAAGTACAAAAAGATTGAGATCACACCATGCATCTTTTCTGACCACAATGCTATGAAACTTGAAGTCAAGCACAAGGAAAAATTTGGAAAGTCCACAAATACATGGAGGTTAAACATGTTACTAAATATTGAATGGATCAACCAGTATATTAAAGAAGTAAAAAATACATGGAAACAAGTGAAAATGCTTCCATAATCTGGCTATTGTAAATAACGCTGCTGTAAACATGAGGGTGTATGTATCCCTTTGAATTAGTGTTTCTGGTTTTTTGTTTTTTGTTTTTTTGTTTGTTTTTGTAAATACCCAGTAATGCAATCACTGGATAGTAGGATAGTTCTAGCTTTAACTTTTTGAGAAACTTCCATACTGTTTTCTACAGTGACTACACCAGTTTGCATTCCCACCAAAGTGAAAGAGGGTTTCTTTTTCTCTACATCCTCACCAACACTTGTTGTTTCTTGTATTTTTGATTTTAGCCATTCTGACAGGTGTGAGGTGGTATCTCATTGTAGTTTTGATTTTCATTTCCCTGACGATGAGTAATGTTGAGTATCTTCTCGTGTGTCTGTTGACCATCTCACTCATATGTGGAATTTAAGAAACCAAACAGATGAGCAAGGGAAAAAGAGAGACAAGGAGAGAGAGACAAACCAAGAAACAGACTCTTAACTATAGAGAACAAACTGATGGTTATCAAAGGGGAAGTAGGTGGGGGAATGCGTGAAATAGATGATGGGGATTAGGAAGTGCATTTGTTGTGATGAGCACAGGGTGATGTGCGAGATTGTTGAATCACTATGTTGTACACCTGAAAGTAATATAACACTATGTTAACTATACTGGAATTAACATGAAAAACTAAGCAATCATGAACCCTCCTGAATCAAATATTAAAAATAAAGTATCAGCAAAGAAATAGAATATATAAAGAAGAATCAAATGGAAATTTTATAACCTAAAAATAAAATAACCAAAAAGTCTAAAACCCACAAGACCTCACTTTCTGGAATCAACAACAGAATAGAGATGAGAGAAGAAGTTGGCGAACTTTAAGTTAGACCAGTAGAAATTATCCAACTTGAACAGCAAAAAGAAAAATGATTGAAAAAATGAGCAAAGCCTCGGAACTGGGTGACAAAAAAAGTCTCAACTTTATATAATCAAAGTCTCAGAAGGACTGGAAAAATACGATGGTGCTGAAAGAGTATTCAAAGAAATAATGGCTGAAAATGTCTCAAATTTGGCAAATTATCTGACATAAATATGCAAAAAAGAAGTTGAATGGATTCTGAACAGTAAATCCAAAAAAGTACAAGCCCAGATACATTATAATCAGCCTGATTAATACTAAAGAAAACAACTGGAAACCAAAATTAAAGAAAATATTTACAATAATTCCCAAAAGTGAAATACTTAGGTATATATATAACAAAACACGTACAGAATCTGAATGCTAAGGACTACAAAATGCTGATGAAATTACCCAAGAAGACCTAAACAAATGGACATGTTGTGCTATATATATTAGAAAAATTGAAATAGTAAAGATGTCAATTTTCCTCAAAGATCTATGGATTCACACAATATCAATCAAAACCTCAACAGATTTTTTTATAGTTATAGGCAAGGTGATGCTAAGAGTAACAAGAATAGTTAGTCCAATTTTGAAAAAAAAATGAAAGAATTGCATAACCCAATTTTAGTGCTAAAAAGCTAAAGTAATCAAGTCAGTGTGGTATAGGTGAAAGGATAGATACACATAGCTCTATGGAACCTAATAAATAGGACAGATATAGACCTACATAAATATGGCCATTTGATTTTTTATAAAGGTGCAAAATCTCATTGAAGAAAGGACAGTCTTTTTTTTTAGTTGATTCTTTTTTTTAATTTTATTTTTTATTTTTTAAAATTTACATCCAAATTAGTTAGCATATAGTACAACAATGATTTCAGGAGTAGATTCCTTAGTGCCACTTACCCGTTTATCCCATCCCCCCTCCTACAACCCCTCCCATAACCCTCAGTTTATTCTCCATATTTGAGTCTCTTCTGTTTTGTCCCCCTCACTGTTTTTATATTATTTTGTTTCTCTTCCCTAATTTCATCTGTTTTGTCTCTTAAAGTCCTCATATGAGTGAAGTCAGTCAGAGAAAGAAAGGACAGTCTTTTTATTTTTTTTTAATTTTTTTTTAATTTTTTTTTTTAATGTTTACTTTTGAGACAGAGACAGAGCATGAACGGGGGAGGGTCAGAGAGAGGGGGAGACACAGAATTGGAAGCAGGCTCCAGGTTCTGAGCCATCAGCCCAGAGCTCGACACAGGGCTCGAACTCACGGACCGCGAGATCGTGACCTGAGCTGAAGTCGGACACTTAACCGACTGAGCCACCCAGGCGCCCCAAGGACAGTCTTTTTAACAAGTGTTGTTGGAACCTCTAGTCATTGATATGCATAAAAATGAACTACAATCTAAATCTCACACTTTATATAAAGACTAACTCAAAATAGATCATAGAAGTAAATGTAAAGCCTAAAACAATAAAACCTTTAGAAAAAAATAGATGTTTGTGAGCTGAAAGTAGGCAAAGAATTCTTAAAATCCATATCAAATCACAATCTATATAAGAAAAAAATCAATAAATTAGACTATCAAAATTAAAAACTTTGCTCTGCCATATCTAGGGTATAGTATATAGTATAGTATATATACTATAAAGAAAAAGAAAAGACCAGGTGACGATGGGTAGAAAATACCTACAAGTAACATATCTGATAAAGGACTTGCTCCACAGTACATATTTTTAAAGCTCTGAAACTCAACGGTAAGGAAACAACCAAATTAAAAGATGGGCAAACAACCTGGACAGACACTTCACCAAAGAGGTTATAGCAAATGACTGCACAAAAAGATGTTTAACATCATTTGCTATCAGATAAATGCAAATTAACACCACAATGTGATATCACAACACACCTATTAGACCAGCTGAAGTAAAAAATAGTTATAATACCAAATGCTCCTGAGGATACAGAGAAGCTGATTAGAGGGTTCAGGTGATGATAGCTCAAACTCCTTTACTATTTTTCCATCAGTGTTTCATCTTATGTTTCACCCACCTGTGATCACTGTCTGAACCTATTACTTCAATAGAGATTGTAAAAAGGTGATTTTCTACATTTATTTCAACATTTCTTTTACAGTTAATAATTTTATTTCTTATGAAAAGAAGAACTTTGTCTCATCAAGTTAGGGCTATTTGGTTTCCCTGAAATAGTTTGTACAAGAAAAGCAGAATAAGAGGTGCCTGGGTGGCTCAGTTGGTTAAGTGTCCGACTTCGGCTTAGGTCATGATCTCACGGTTCATGGGTTTGAGCCCCACGTCGGGCTCTGTGCTGACAGCTCAGAGCCTGGAGCCTGCTTCAGATTCTGTGTCTCCCTCTCTCTCTGCCCCTCCCCCACTCATGCTCGCTCTCTCTCTCTTTCTCTCTATCCCAAAAAAGAATAAATGTAAAAAAATTTTTAAAAAACTTTAAAAAAAAAGAAAAGCAGAATAAAATATAAGTTATTTTTCTTTTAATTGCTAATTTTCAGAGTAAGAAGTTGATATCTTATTTACTTCAAATGGTATCGAGTGAGGTTTTTCTCTGGGAATGGGGGGATCTCTATTTCTCTTTCTATATTCTTAATAATCTCATGATTTTTTATATATATTCCATGTGTTTCAATTACTTCTACTCACTATTATTATTTGATGCTTTTGTGTACTTTTGACATGCTCCCATTCATCTTTGATGGTTTTTGCTCACTGACACAATTTAACACAATTTATCTTATTTCCTATCTCAAACCTGGGATTAACTATTCTCCCCCCTCCCTGAAGAAGTCCTGCTACTTTTTATGTAGAATAGTATTTAGAGACCTTTTGTGCATCATTTTGTATTTTTTTTATTACAGAAGAAAATTTGTCCTCTCAATGTTGATTTAAATTAGTTTTATTATGTTACTTAAACATAAACATCAGTGGAGCTATGTGTAAGTAAACACCTTGGGTGTTTATAATTATAAAATCAAAACAATAAACAAAAACCTAATGAATTAACAGCATTAAAGTTAGGCATTATATTGTTTTGCCAAAACTAAATTACAGTTCACAACATGAATATGACTCCACAATGATAGTGTATTAAGTGCAGCTGGTCTGGTATGCTATGGGATGACTCACTTCTCACCACTTAATTCCAACTACCAAGAAACTGTATTATGCATAGCATACCTTATATAGGACCATATAATTTACAACGTCTTACTCATTCATTTCAAATCAAATAATTAAAGTGGTATTATCTAGTGTCAATGTGCTTGTAAATGTAAACACAAATGTAAGTGTTGATAATGTATGACAGGGTTCAATTATAAGGTGGTCTTTTAGATGACCCAGAATATTGTTCATGTTCATTTATTTTAGATTATTTCCTTTATTTAGATTATTTATTTAGATTATTCCTTGGTTCATTTATTTTAGATTATTTAGATTATTTAGTTCATTTATTTTAGATTATTTATTTTATATATTTAGATTATTTCGAACCCACGAATCACATTTATTTTAGATTATTTAGATCAAGTTACAGTTAAAGACAGAAGGTTAACTTTTCAAAGAGGTTGATATTGGAATATAGCTGACAACAAACTGTGATTCCAGAGGCATATGAGGAAGAAGAGACAGCAATATGTGGCATCTAAATATTCCACAGCAAAACACTACTGGTTGGCCAAGATTAATGGGTGAAGTAGAAGGAGTGAAGTGAAGAAGCTACAAAACAAAGAAGGCTACAAATTAAAAAGAGTTTATAGCACCTAATTAATATTATTGGTCTTGGTGCTAATATGAAACTGCAAAAATGCTGAAGCATGGATATAAAAACACTTACTATTTAAAATAATAGCACAGCCATCCTTAACATAGCATTCAATTTACTCCTCTAAATAAACACTGACCAAATATCTAAAGGACATATGTTGGTCTTCTACATTGTTGCCCAGCTGGGATTCCCACAAGTCCATTTCTGTTCTTGACAGGGTGCCATCTTTGACTTCTAGAGGGAGTTGACAGCAATGTTCAAGCAGGAGAGTGAGATAATCAATTTCCTTTGTTTTGTTATGCAAGTGACCCTGTGGTGGTGTAGGCTCTGTAAAAGCTATCAAGTGGAGTAAAGAGATAATTGTAGCAGAAAAATGAGTCAGGAAGGTATTGCATAGTCCCATTGGCTGAGAACCTCAACTAAAATGAAAATCAAAGGGGGGGGGGCTTGATTTGAGATATTTTTCACATTTGGTGATTTCTGATTTCAGGATTTGATGAGCAAATGACTACAGAGAAATTAGTTAGAAAGGTATGGCAGTAATCCAGGTAAGAAGGGATGTGAACCTGAATAAGGTAATGATTGATATTAGGAATGAAACAAAAGGGATGAATTCCACAAATATTAAGGAAGTAGAATTCTCCGAACATTTTGATGGATCAGATGATTCAACAAAGAGGGAGGAACAAGGATGATCTTCAGGTTTTAAAAATTATATACCACAATTTTTCACAAAGGTGATTTATGTTAAAAAAACTTCAGGGGCGCCTGGGTGGCGCAGTCGGTTAAGCGTCCGACTTCAGCCAGGTCACGATCTCACGGTCCGTGAGTTCGAGCCCCGCGTCAGGCTCTGGGCTGATGGCTCAGAGCCTGGAGCCTGTTTCCGATTCTGTGTCTCCCTCTCTCTCTCTGCCCCTCCCCCGTTCATGCTCTGTCTCTCTCTGTCTCAAAAATAAATAAAAAACGTTGAAAAAAAAAAAAAACAAACTTCACATCTTTCTTAGTTTTCTTCCACCAGTGTCCTATTGGAATTGTCGCTGGGAGAAGACATTTCAAGTAGTATTTGCCAGAGTAGCCAATGTAGAACACGTCACATATGGGACTACACTCATAAAAATACCTTCCTCATTTAGGAGGGAACCTAAAAGTATAACACCTACAGGGGTTGGAAAACTACCGGACACAGGCCAAATCTGGAGCATTGCCTATATTTTTAATGGATTGTAACTAAGAACGGTGTTCACATTTCAAATAATTCAAAGAAAAATAATTTTTCATGACACCTTAAAATGATACAAATTCAAAAGTCCGTGTCCACAAATAAAAGTTCTATTGGCATAGAGCCATGCTCATTTGTGTACATACTATGTATACAAGCAGTCTATGGCTGCTTTGGGACTACAACTGCAGACTTGAATATTTGTGACAGAGACCCTACAGCTATCAAAGCCTAAAATGTTTACTATCTGGTCCTGGTCGCTGACTCCTAGTCTACTATGAACCAGGTACTGTGCTAGGGCTTTCACATAGTGCCTCCTCTAATTTTGTCAAATCCTTTAGGGGTATATTAGGTTATAGGGAACTGATGAAATTAGCTAATTGAGAACAATAACATGTTTTATTTGTAAAATATTCCAATTATTCATGCAAAGGTACTTAGTCACCTTCGCTTATTGTTTTAGGATCCTATCCTTTCCCTGTTTAAACACTGCTATTCAATCCAAATGCTTACAGTACTAAAGCTAAATTTTCAGAATATAAAGCCCTTTGCAAATACAACCTTTTAGTCACCTCTCTTTTCCCCACCCATCATCACTGAATTTCTCACTATTCTCCCATTTTGTGCAGACACAAGCTTAAAGTGACACGCTGAAGAGGTATTTAGCGTTCATTTCATTTAGGTTCTTTATCCACCTTTCCTTTCTATGCCTTTCTTCCTTCTTTACTTTCTTGATCTAATTGTCTACCATTATGAAATATAAAAAGAATGGAGGGAGGGAAACTGCAAAACACACAGAGGTAATTTGGGGGGGTGGCATACCTCTTACTACTCTGGACCGCCTAATTGGTCAAATCCTCGAGAGCAGGGCCGATTTTTTTAAATGTCTTCAGCTTGTATTAGAGGTTCAGTGAATGGCCATTCAGTCATTGATTTTTCCCCCCTCCCCCTCTTCCTTTCCCTTGGGAAACCTGGAAAACTGAAAATCTTCCCACGGAAACTCCTCAGGGGCGCCCCAAGATCCAAGCTTCTTTACTTGGACTCGCCGGTGCTGCACCCTCACCCCCACCCCCTGCAAGTCCCTGGCGTCTCCAAGCACAAACTCAGCGCGGGATTCTTGATCTCCAGATCGCGCGCGCGCGCGCGCGCGCGCGCTCCCTTTGGCCCCCTACCCTGCAGCAAGGGCAGCGTGACGTAATGCAACCTCAGCATGTCGGCGGCGATAAAAAGAAGGACTAGGCGGCGCGCCTCCCAGACGCAGAGTAGGTTGTGATTGGCTCGGGCTACGGAACCTCGGAAACCTGAATGTGAGGACCTTACAGATCCACAGCTGGCGACCCCCGCAGAAATCCGAAGCGCGGTCACAATCCAACGGCGGCGGTGGAGGAGCAGTGGCAGCAGGTAAGGAGACTCCTGAAGAGAAAGTAAAGGGATTTGGGTCCGCTGCGCTCAGTGACGCTCCTGTGAGAGGAGAGGCTCACACCCAGCCTGTAGTGTAGGGCGAAGGGAACAATGGAAGGGGCGTCTAGTCCCTAAGCTTTGCCTCCCTCTCGGTCTGACAGTTTTTCTCCTCAGCCACAGCTGGTGACTGGAGGAATTGAGGGAAGTGAGTGTTTTCCCCCTCAGGCAACCTCTCCTTCTCCTAGGCCAGAGGCCCTAAGGGCTAGAGCCGTCGTTGAGACCGTCGGTGGTTTAGGGTGACGGGAAAATGGCGGAAAACAAAACGGTGAATTGAAGAATGCGGCGTCCCCCTGGCATTTTCTCCCGGCGACACCCCCCCCCCATATTCCTTTCACTCTCTTCTCTCTCCCACCTCTCTGCCCCCCACCCCCACCCCTTCCTCTGCTTATGGTAACCTTGGAATGCGCGAGTTATGGTGGCGTTTGCGAGGAGGTGGCACAAAATCGGGCATTTTAGGGAGTAGGGAACAGCCAGAGCCGGGGGGGGGGGGGCGCGTGTGTGCGGCAGTTGTCGCCTCCGTTAAAACACCACCATTTTGGTTCCCAGCCGTCTCCCATGTAGCGGGGCAGAGAGAGCGGGAGGAGGATGAGGGGTTGGGCAGCACGGCGTGGGTAGCAGCGGTGGCGACCGCTGCACCAAGTGAGAGGAGGGAGGAGGGGAAAGGGTATTCTTGTCTCTTCGCCTCCTGCCTTTCCACGGAGAAGGTTCTCTTGTTTGACTTAAGATCCAGTCAGATGGGTAATATATAAGAGGGCACGTCTGTGCGTTCTGCTCGAAATGATTGAAACTTGGCATGGTCACGGGAAGGGAGACTTATGCGGGAAGCTGGTTGCGTCCAAAGCTGCAATACTGCTACTTGCCAGGGCTCCTTTGTTTCCTATCTGCAAATACTACTTTCGCATTCTGTTGCTCTGCTGCCTTAAGATTTCTCTTGTACCTCTCACCCTGTTTACATCATCAAGAAGCTAGGTCCTGAGTGAGCTGTTTGGAGGAGACAGATGAGAGTAAAATGTTTTTTGTTGTTTGTTTTGTGATTTCTGCTCCCCGTACATTGATAGAAAGATGTTTACTTGAAGCGTACTTAGTGGTTAGCTCCATTCAATCAGGATGTAAGATACACTCTTGAGAATGTTGAGAAGCCCAGCTATCTCTTGGCTATTGAATACTTAACACACTGCTGTACTCATACCTCATTTATTATTGATCTTATTTCAACGTCCTATATGGGAAAAGGTGCTCCAGTGTATTTATTGGGTATTCATACAGTATAATACTTCCCACAGTAGTTACACTATGTGTTAAAATTTTTACACTTCTTTGAGCACTAGTGCAGATTTGTCTCTATCGATTGGGCAAGGATAAAGCTTGCCCTTCGTTGGTTGTCTTTCACTTTACAAAATAAGGTATCACAAAATAAGTGATTTTTTAAATGTGCTTTAGAGAAAGAAGATTTTGGTTTAATGAAGTGGTCGAATTTCAATTGTAATAATGTTGCTAATATCGTAGTAGGTAGTTATTTCTGTTGGAATCCCTCTGGATGCATTTTAGATAAACAGATTGGAGCATTTGAGCCGTTCTTTACCTCACTCTGCACGTTAAAGTGTAAAGAAAATTCTTAAGTTGTGTAAGAGACTTGGTTGAAAATGTTTTAAAATGTCTAATTTTGAATGTATGTTTACAATAGGTAAAGAGAACGCTTTTCCAAAGAAAATAACATAGTTCAGAGGAAAAATAACAAAAACAAATTGCTGCAGATTTTATTTTACAATATGTAAGAAAATCTACAATTTCTTCAAGACAGTCATATTAAGGTGATTAACAATTTAATGTTTTATCTTATTTAATAATTAAACAAAATTAAGTGTTTAAAACATTTTAAGGCATTTGTAGTTCTATTAGTTATGTGATAAAGAAAACAATACTCTAAAGTTGATATAGTACACTGTTTTAAATGTTAAAATAAGTCCTTATGACATTTTGATATATCTCTGTGAACATATGGATAGTTTATCATGAACTCTCTTGCCTCTGATGACTTCATTTTGGAGACAGAAAACAATGTGATATTTGAAAAATACAGAAGAGTTTCTAAAAATTTGTAATTTTGTTCATACATAAAGTGATTTTGTCCAATCAATTGATACATAGAAATGACACCTACTACTGTAGGATTTTTATCTGCACCATTCAAATGTTATACTCTTCTGCCTCCTACAGAACTTTAAGGCAAGGAAAAAAATCTTAGTAATCTCCTTACTTAAGGATAGATTAAGTTGCTTTACATGGCAGCCTTCTAAAACTTTAATGATAATCTCATCTTTTGTGCAGTATAGCCTAATTTATTAAACACTCCTAAATAAAAATGAGACAAATGTTTTATAAAATTGACAGATTACTTTGGTTGATATACTTAGAATCTTATGTTTGAATGGGAAATACACCTATGTAATTGTAAGAAATAATATTTAGTGACAGCATCCGACTTTAGGTTCCATGCTGTCTGTGGATCCTAAATATAGGATACATCACTTGAAGTGAAATAGATTGAATCCTTGCTTTCAAAACTAACATGAAGCTAACATGACTTTATTAATCACTAAGGAAAAAAATCAGTTGTACAATTACAAGTAAATGATATTCTGAAAGGAACAATTTGCTAAATGTTTATATGTGATTGATCTTATCTCTACCATATTTAGGAAGCAGTCATGTTTCCATGAGTCCAAAACTATGTGACAAGAGAATGTAGTAGAGTGAGGCCAGAAGTCCTTACTGGCTCAAAGAACTCCAGGGAAACTGGGATAGAACATTTTACATTATAAGTAGAACCCCGGGAGCCAGAGGTGGAACACAAGTTTATCTGCAGAGCTCCGCTGCAGGGCTGATCTGGGTCTGGAAGAAATGGATGAGAGCCACTGGATGAAATTCACTAATACTAGACACCTGAGTCCTCTAGTAATGTATAAATATCCCAACTATTGTTTGTTGTCATTTTGTTCTTTTTCTTCTCTTATAACCTACATTTTAACTGGAACGTCAGTGCTACAGTTTTGTTCTTTCGCTTGCTTCTATCACTTCCCCTGTGGCTCCTCACCTTTACTGTGTCTTATTATCCATTTGATTTATTTCCTTTAATTTAGCCCTTCTTTTACTTATGTTTTTCACATAAAGCATCTAATTGAGGTTTATGGTTTGTTTTCTTTTCTTTTGTAATGAGATTTGCATACCTGGTTCTGAGGCATACTTTCCATTGCATTTTTTTTTTTCTCAGAACAACTGACTTTGGCCTAAACATATTTAAACTATTTTAAAACCATTTCTTTTACAGAGACTTGTGAATGAACTTTGCTAAGTATGGATTCAGGTGGTGGAAGTCTTGGATTGCACACATCAGACTGTAGAATGGCCCATACCATGATTATGCAGGATTTTGGTAAAGCATTTTCTTTGTTATATTTTTTTCTTTTTAAAATCAGAGCATATTAAATGTCAAAACTATGTTGAGGAAGGGGAGAATTTATGAAAAGTTGTTCTTTTGCTAGGAAAATCCATTTGTAGGGCTCATTTTCTTAAAGTAAAGCTATGTCTCAGTAGTCTGCTTAAAGTCATTCTTAAAATTTTGTGGGAAGGTTGAGGTAAGGAAACTTGTAATATAGTAATAATATGGCATTGAAAATGAAAAAATTCAGCTTACATAATTAACCACATTAGTTCTTGAATATAGGGAATTTTAAATTGGTTTTCTAAAATACATTTTAAATTGCTTTTGTTAATAAAACTGGTAAAGGAACTACTTTAATCATTTCAAAGAAGTTAGATGCTTATATTGTGATATAGGAAAGTCATGCATTAGGTGGTTAATTATATTCTGATGCAATATCTTCAGAAAGTTGTTTCTAATAGCATTACATTTTTCTTTTTTTAAAAAAGAAAAGATTCTCTGCTTTTGTGGCCAGGTTTTTCAGTAGCCTCTTAACAGTAGTTATTTTCATGAAGATGTTAAAACTGTATAACAGTCAACAAAGAAACTGAATTTGGGTAGGGTCAGTCTGAATTATAGAAGAGATTGAGGTATCTGAACTATTAGAGGCAAGGATAGAGTGGTAAGAATTGAGGAAAAGTGGAGTGAGGGTAGAAAAAACAAATAGTAAATTGGGATAAACAAAAAACACAAGGTATTGTGGAATTGTCAAAGAGGATATTAGGGATGGAGGATTACAACTAGTGATACTTTTCTCAATTAAGAAAATGTTACTACTGTTTTCACATTAATGTGGTTGAATATGTTATTTTCTCCACTGTTGTAAAGCCCACAATGTTAAGAATCAGAAGAACTGGATTCTTGTCTTGGCTGTCCTATTAAGTATCTGTGTAAACTTGGGCAAATTACTTAATTTAGATTTGTGCGGGGATTGGACTAGATAACATTTAAGGTCTTCTCCAGTTCTGATTCCATGACACTTCTGTCTGATGAATAAAGATGTGGTGCACAGATCAAGATTGAATATGGTTGAGATCAAGATGACAATATAGTCAATTGATGAAGTAGAAAGCAATCATTGATTTATTCTGCTAAGTGAATCAGAAGTCAATTGTGTTGATTATGAATGACTTACAAGTGATTTGGGTGTAAAAAGTACAGGAATAAATTCTACAAGAAGGGCAAAGAATTCAAGAGTAAAGCTTTCACAACGAATGTTGTGAATTCTTTGCTTAGAGGTAGTTTTTAAAATACTGGAACACTTTAACTTCAGTATGTTAATAAGTTTTGGTTGAAATGTCACCTTTAATTTTTTGCCTTTTAAAAATAAGATATCTTATGAGGCACCTGGACGGCTCAGTCAGTTAAGCCTCTGACTTCAGCTCAAGTCATGATCTCACGGTCCGTGAGTTCAAGCCCCTCATGAGGCTCTGTGCTGACAGCTTGGAACCTGGAGCCTGGAACCCGCTTCAGATTCTGTCTCCCGCTCTCTCTGCTCCTCCCCCACTCTCACTCTGTCTCTCTCTCTCTCTCAAAAATAAATAAACCTTTAAAAATTTTAAAAATAAGATACCTTAGAAATGGAAAAAATACAGTATTGTCTCCATATGATACAAAATTTAACCCACCCTGTAGCATTTGGTGAACTTCCAGACCCCCTTCACTCCTGAAGAAGTTGCGTATTAGCAAGTAAAGCCTGATTACTTTCAAAGATTGGGGAAAAAATGTCCATTTACTGCTGGTGAATATTTCCTTGATGCTCCTCTTACCTTCTTTTTCCTTGTTCTTCTTCAGTGTTTTAAGGTTTAATCAACCCCTTATTACATCTAATACTTTACTTCCTTTTAGTTGGTAGGGAAGTAGAACATGCATGTTGAAATACATTATGTACATCCTTTTTTTTTCTTATTGAGTTAATAATCCATATATCATACAGCCTACCCATTTTAAAGAATACAATTCAGTGGTTTTATTATACTCACAGAGTTGTACAAACATCACCACTACCTAATTTTAGAACATTTTGTCTTTGAAGAAATAAAACCTAATACTCATTAGTGGTCACCCCCTACACTGCTCCAGACCTAGGCAACCACTAATATTTCTATGGATTTACCTATTGCAGACATTTCACATAAATTGAATCATACCATATGTGGCCTTTTGTGTCTGGCTTCTTTCACTTAGCCTGGTTTTCAAGTTTCATCCATGTTGTAGCCTGTATCAGTTTCTCTTCAAATTGGGGCACCTGGGTGGCTCAGTCGGTTAAGCGTCCGACGTCGGCTCATGTCATGATCTTGCAGTTTGTGGGTTCGAGCCCCACATCAGGCTCTGTGCTGACATCTCGGAGCCTGGAACCTGCTTCGGATTCTGTGTCTCCCTCTCTCTCTGCCCCTCCCCTGCTTGTGCTCTCTCTCTGTCCCTCAAAAATGAATAAATGTAAAAAAAAAATTTAAATTTCTGTCAACATAGAAACTTAGATATTTGGAATCCCTAAAATTAATGATCTTTGTGAAACAGAGTTGGCATACACAAGTAGAGCTAGTCAAGTAAATATACTGTGTCAGAGGATCTCTAAATTCTATAATGTTCTTGGTCGGGATGGGCTGGCTATTATATTAAGAACCTGAAACATTAATTCAGAAACTTAGTAGGCCAGTTTCTTTTGAAGGATATTTGAGATTTTTAAATTTACAACACGGTTTGTATAACTTTGCTTGTGTCTCGGTACAATGGTTCTCTTTGGAATCTGTTCCATTGAATTTAATAGTTAAGATTTTATTTATGCAAAAAGTATGTTGGTTGCTCAGTGATTTAAATAACAAAACAGCCTTCCATAGTGGCCCAAGACAGACCCACCAAATACCAAATTTTATGCTATACCTCTGGTGAAGTTTCAGGTATTCACATTTAAATGAAATAACTTTAGTGAAATGGGAAATTCTTGAAATGATGACTTATTTCTTATTGTTATTTGGTTACCTAATTGATTTCACACTTTTTAAATGATGATTTCTTACCATTTATAATTTGTTACCTAGTGAGATACATTTTTAATACCATTTAATGCTGCTTACTAAATGCTTTAAAATTTAATTGAGTGACTTTATGATAGATCTTTTTGCTCTCTCTCTCTCAAACTGTTCCTTTAATAGTGACTCACTTGGTTAACTCTATAAATCTCTTAAAAACAGTATGTAGAGTAAATAAACTCTATTTTCCTCCTGTAGACAGGTAGAAAACAGCCAGTCTAGAGTTAAACAATAACAATAAGTTCAGTCCTCAGCTTGAACCTTGGGCAAGTTTATTTAATTTCTCTAAACCATAGTTCTTTCGTATTTAAAAAGGAGATAATAATACATCATACAGTTGTTCTGAGGCTTAAATGAGATAATATTTGTAAAAATATTAGTAGGTTGCTTGATGCATAGTCAGGAAGCAATAAATACAGCTAGTGCGTAAATAAGTGACTGTTTAGAAATTTAATGAGATCTAACTAAGCAGATGAGAGGAAAATTGAACAGATGAGCTTAACTAAGCTCATGAGATCTAACTAAGCAGATGAGCTGATGAGAGGAAAAAGCAAAATTTAATAGGGGACATCTTGGCTCTTGGTCTGAGTAATATGTCAGCACCCTGTGGGAAACTTGTCAATTCTTGGTCTAGGATCCTTGATATTATTATTTAGTTCAGTGTGAACGAGCATATTTGGATTTATTTTAATGCTTACATCTGGTTTATTTTGACCTGTAAGTTCCTACTAGAGTAGAGGCTAGAATCCTCCCAGTCAGGTTAATCTGAACCCAGGCCAGCATTTGGTGTTATTCTATCTTTCCATCATTCCCTAGTGTGTACTCTCAGGAACCAAACTAACCTCCAGAATTTTCCATATTTTAAGTCTGACTTGTGGAAGGATTTTATAAAATATTAATTTTATTGTTTATGTACATAGAACTCCAATACTATGAATTTTATAGGCTTAACATTTAATTTTTCCTTGCTAAAAACCACATTTCTGGTCTGGTTGAATGTTCGATTTGAACCTCCACCAACTCCCCATCTCCAAAATGGCTGGTGGAGTAACCAGTGAATAGAAAGTACTTGTTTTATACATACTCCCTTTGCTTACCAGATTTTCAAGATTGAAGCTCTCTCCTTTTGGGGTAATATGGTGGTTTAGGTAAAGTTTGAGAATATTGAGGACAGTACAGAGGGGTAGAAAGGAAGATAATCCTGAAAGGTAGTTTCCCTTTCTCACTTTATCTTTTGATAGTGTACTGGTTTCCATCTTAACTTGTTAACTAACTTCCATAATAAATTGGTTAATAATCGTGAACACTGTATAGCACTCTTTCAGGTATGACTTTATAGAAAGTGATCATTATGTGGAGAAGGCTTTGTACTAGATTATTTAATGTAGATAATTTTGTTATAACCTGGACTATAAACTCTATTAATTTGTTTCCTGTACACTTCAGTAAGGCAAAACTTAAGAGTTCTTCATGAAGTGATTTTATACTTTTATAATATTTATAAAGAAGGTAGGAGTTGGTGCTCAAGAAAAACACTGTTTAAAGCTTTGTTCCTTCAGACTTACTGGTTTAGAATTTAGTGAAATTTAGAGTCCCTATGTATGAATTTTATCAAACCAAATCTTTGTCTACAATGAGTTGGGGTTTCCCCCCCAAATCAGGTGTTAAAAGATGCTTTCCACTTTTGAATATAGTAATTCTTATAAGATAAAGAATTTTAGGGACTTTTATGCTTCTAATGCATATTTTATAATGTATTAAGCTTGCCATATTTTACAAACTTAATTTAACATATTAGTACGCATTTATGTTTGTGTGTCCTTCTTATTTTGATTTTAATTTTGTTGAAATGCTATACTTACAAGAAGTAGAAAAAATAGTACATAGAGTCCCATGTAGCTTGTACTCCTCCTCTTGGAATGGTGACATCTTATATAACTGTACTATAGTATCAAAAGTAGGAAGTTAACATTGGTGCATTACTGTTAACTAGACTAAAGACCTTCTGAAGTTATCACCATTATTTTTACATATATTTGTGTAAGTGTATATAGTTCTGTGTAGTTTTACCCTATATATAGATTTTTGTAAACACCACCACAATAAAGATCTAGAACTATTCCATTACCATATATATGCTATGCCAATATATTTACACACACCCTTACCTTTGGCAACTGTGAATCTGTTGTCTATCTCTATAATTTGTAATTTTGAGAATGTTACATTAATGATTCCATTTATACATTATATAGTATCATAATCTTTAGTAATTTGCTTTAATTTTCCGGAGATTCATTCAGGTGTTGAATGTATCAATAGTCTGTCACCTTTTTTATTGCTGAGTAGTATTCCATGATAGAGATGTGCCAGAGTTGGTTTACCAACCATTTATCTGCTGGAAGTACAATTGGGTTGTTTTCTATTTTTTTGCAACTATGTGTAATAGCCACAATGACCTGTTATGAATTTTTATCTGCAGTTTTTTGTGTAAACATATGTTTTAATATCTCTAGGGAAAATGCCCTAGAGTGTAAATGTTGGGTTTTATGGTAAATACATGTTCAGTTTTTTAAGAAACTGCCATATATTTTCCAGAGTGGTTGCTACCATTTTACATTTCTGCCAGCAATGTATGAGAGATCATTTCTTTGTATCCTGACCAACCTGTGGTGTTATTGTTCATTTATGTTAGCTGTTCTAATGTAGTGATATCTCATTGTGGCTTTTACGTTTTACTTGAAAATAAAGTGCATTGTTTTTAAGCTCTTAATTTAGATTTTACTAACATTGTTTTCACCTACCTCCACCCCAATTCCTGGTTGGTGATGTTTTGTGTTTTTGTTTTTATTTTTGTTTTTATTTTTTTTTACTTTTATGTAAGCTCTACACCCAATATGGGGCTTGAACTCACAGCCCCCAAGATGAAGAGTCACATGCTTTACCAACTGAGCCAGCCAGATGCGCCTGGTGATGGTTTTTATTGCATTTAAATTGTCAGTGATTTTTAAGATGATAGTTTGCACAGACTACTTCATATTTTGAAAATGTTTTATGTAATCTGATATATTAAATATAGTACTTTTAATTAATAAAATAACTTTACTTTTTTTGGATAATTGTTTGTATTATAGTGGCTGGAATGGCTGGTACTGCGCATATCGATGGAGACCATATTGTTGTTTCGGTTCCTGAGGCTGTATTAGTTTCTGATGTTGTCACAGATGATGGGATAACTCTTGATCATGGCCTTGCAGCTGAAGTTGTCCATGGGCCTGATATCATCACTGAGACTGATGTAGTAACAGAAGGGGTAATTGTTCCTGAAGCTGTACTTGAAGCTGATGTTGCTATTGAAGAAGATTTAGAGGAAGATGATAGTGATCATATCTTGACTTCTGAGCTAATTACAGAAACCGTTAGAGTACCTGAGCAGGTTTTTGTGACTGACCTTGTTACTGGTCCTGATGGACACTTAGAACATGTGGTCCAAGATTGTGTTTCAGGAGTTGACTCTCCCACAATGGTATCAGAGGAGGTTCTTGTAACTAATTCAGATACAGAAACTGTGATTCAAGCAGCTGGTGGTGTTCCTGGTTCTTCAGTTACTATTAAAACCGAAGATGATGATGATGATGATGATGATGATGTCAAGAGCACTTCTGAAGACTACTTAATGATATCTTGTAAGTGAAACAAAAGTACATAATTACTTGGGAGATTTATTTATATATAACCTGGAAAGGTTTTCTGGGATGGGGGATCTAGTCAATAAAAGACACGAGGATAATCATTTTGCAAAATATTTTTTTACAAAGCTGTATTGTTGAGATGCTTTTTGAACTTGCTCATATTTTTAGTTTACTCAATTAAAGTTCATACTACAATTAGGTAAATTAATGTAATTTATTAATACATTAGCACCAAAAGGAAGGTTCAACAAGAACATTAACTGATAAAATTTTTTTTTTTTTAAATTTTTTTTTTTCAACATTTTTTATTTATTTTTGGGACAGAGAGAGACAGAGCATGAACGGGGGAGGGGCAGAGAGAGAGGGAGACACAGAATCGGAAACAGGCTCCAGGCTCCGGGCCATCAGCCCAGAGCCCGACGCGGGGCTCGAACTCACGGACCGCGAGATCGTGACCTGGCTGAAGTCGGACGCTTAACCGACTGCGCCACCCAGGTGCCCCTAACTGATAAAATTTTTAATGGTAAATATGCATATTTCAAAATAGGAAGTTTATTTTATGCAACCACTGCTTGCTTTTTAATGTGGTAGGTACTGGAGTTGTCAGTTAAGTTTTGCTTAGGAATTTAAGTATAATATATCAAGGAATGTGTAATTAATTTTTATCAAATACTTGAAAAGGAAATCTTAAACTCCGATTGTATTCTGCAGTTCTCCCTGTGTTTATTTTTTGTCTAAATATGCGTGTGTATATTCTGTGCAAAAAAATGCCTTGATGTGTTTATTTCAGATTGCTTTATGATGTCTTTAAGACATTCTATCTGAAGGAGGAAGATAGAAATATCTTGTTCTCATTTTAAGTGGTGGGTTTGCCTGAACAGCAACAATAATAAAAATCTCATGATGAGTTATTGATGGAGCTTGAGGAAGAAGTAGGTCTGTTCTTTATGCAATTTGGAGGGATCATGTTGGAAGTAATAAAAATTAGATAAAGTTCACTTTTTCATGGTGGATTTTTCTTTTCTTTTTAAAATAAAAAAGGACTGATAGGGAAGTGCATCAACAAGTAGAGTAATGTGTATGTGTGCATGAAGTGATGATATGTTATATGTATCAGTGAATTTAAAACTAAAAACAAATTAGATTTAATTTGTAAATATGATTCTGAAGTATAGCATGTTAACTTTTTCCCTCTACAACCACTTTTGGAGGTGAATATTTACATTGTTTTTAAGGGAATGATTTAAGTCTCTAAAAGACTGTGCAAACTGTTACTACCTCTTTTTAAATTGATGTCCATTACTAAAGCAATTCCATATTTATATCTTAACTTGATGTTTAAACAAAAAACAACTATGGTTATGATTATATAAAATAGTGTGACAAAAGTTGGTAGCCTTTCTAGTACCAAAATAATATTGTGCCTTTAAAAGAGTACTTGTCAGTGTGCCTGGGTCGCTCAGTCAGTTAAGTGCCCAACTCTTGATTTCAGCTCAGGTCATGATCTCACAGTTCATAGGATCATGCCCCATGTTGGGCTCTGCGCTGACAGCATAGAGCCTGCTTAGGATTCTCTCTCTCTCTCTCTCTCTCTCTCTCTCTTTCTCTCTCTCTGCCCCTCCCCTACTCGCTCTCTCTCTCTCTCTCCATATAAATAAACAAACATTTTAAAAGAGAGTACTTGTCAAATCAAACTCTGATATTAAAATAGTTTAAAATTTAGATATTATATGTTTCGTGAATTGTCATACCTTAACATGTCTTCTATGATTTGATTCTGCAAAAGTTTTTTTTGAAAGAGTTTCTAGAATATTTTAATTCACAGTATTTATTTTTATATTGCCCTATATGTCAAATGCAAAGGACTTCTGTCTTTCTACTCTAATAGGAGTAAACTGAAGATTATAAAGAACATTGTATTGCTCAAATACTGGGATTGCTGTGGGATCATTTTAGGGGAAATTTAGTCTGAGAATTAATTAACTCCTTAATCATTAGTAAGGACAACAACAACAAACTTGAGCAGGTTTTTTTTATTGTGGAACATGGAATATACAAAAATTAAATATTTTTTTATATCACCCATTTTCCTACCACCCAGATCTTTGACCATTTTTATAATGATTATTTTACTCAAATTGGAACTAGTTGCTCTTTCTTACCATTTTCATTTGTTTTATTTTATTCTCTTTTGATTTAGTTTTTCCCTTTTTTCCCTTCATCTCTTAATCTTCACTTCATTTTCTTTACCTCTTGGTTTCTCTTGGCCTTTGAATCTTATAGGAGTGAAGAGAATAAATTGCCTTAAAGGCCTCAGTGTTAATTTAAAAAGTCCTCTTCTCTGTTTTTCTTTCCAAGATAGAGATTTTCAAAATGTTTAAGAGATAAAGTTGAGGACTTAAAACAGACCTTTGTCTTATTTCTGAGTCCCTTAATATTACTATAAGGAACTCTTACCATAGCTAAGTTTTAGAGATAGGGAATTTGTTTTGTCTCATATCTGAGGTGCATCTGAGCTTTTTCCCCTTTTAAGCCAAACATCACAAATTGTTTATCTTAACAATGGCTCTCCCACTTGTGCTAAGTAACTTGTAAAGTAATGTAGAGTAACTATATCTGTTTAAAATTATCCTAGGTGTGCTCTTTAAAAATAACTAACATCCATAATATCTTTATAAAGGCTTCACTGGAAGAAGGAAGTTCCATTAAATAATGAACCAATATAATGCTTTCAAATTGTTTTTTACCTATAAAATCAGTTTATAGTAAAATCTTGGATTGCAAGTAACTTGTTTTGCAAGTGTTCTGCCAGGGGAGCAAACATTTCTAATAAATTTTAACTTGATAAACAAGCAATGTCTTGCAATATGAGTAGTATGTGATGCTGAATGTCACATGATCACAACTGAGCCAGTGGTTCTTGAAATTCGCTTTGATATGTGATTACTTTGGATTACAAGCATGTTTCTAGAATGAATTATGCTCCCAAACCAAGGTTTTACTGTATATTTCTTTTGGGAACATAATCTTGTAAAAAGCAAAATGTCTTGGTACAGTCATTATGGGAGATGTCATCAAACCTCACCAATTTCAAGGGTAAAAAAGAAAAGTTAACACCTTTGTGTTTTTTTAACATAACAACTTTATTGAGATATGATTCACATGCCATAAAGTTCACCATTTAAGGTGTGCAGTGATTTTTAGTATATTCCACAGCATTGTATAAACATCACCACAATCAATTTTACAATTTTTTCTTCACTCCAAAAAGAAACCTCATGCCCTTTAGCAGTCACCCCTCTGCCACATACCAGTCCCCCTCCTCTGGCAACCACTAATCCAATTTCTGTCTGTATAGATTTACCTATTCTCAACATTTCATATAAAGGGAGTCATGTAATTTGTGGCCTTTTGTGTCTGGCTTCTTTCATTTAGCATAATCTTTCAAGGATCATTCATATTGTAGCATGTGTCAGTACTTCATTCCTTTTCATTACTAATATTTAATTATAAGGATAAACATTTTAGTTATCCATCAGTTGATAAACATATGGTGTTTCTACTTTTTGGTTATTATCAATAATGCTGCTATGAAGATTCATGTACAAGATTTTGTGCAGACATGCTTTCAGATCTCTTGGGTATGCAATTGGGACTGGAACACCTTTGTAATCTAAATGTTAGTAACTTGTGTTTGTTTTAGTGCTGTGAAATACAGATTCTTTACATATTGCCTGATCTAATCTCTGTAGTACATCAATATACTCTATACTGATAATAACATATCCATAATATAATTTTGGTAGATGCAACATAAAAGGGGTGCAGTGAAAAACCTACTTAGCTTTTAAAAGGAATGTTATATTGAATTTTTAATCAAATTGTGCTATTGAGTTCTATAAAGGAATATCAAACATTAGCAGACTTACCAACAATGCATCTTACTGTTTTATGTTACATTTAGCACCAGTAGAATTCTGTGATGTGGATAATATTACTTGCTATTACCGTCTGGAATGTCCTGTGGGTTAAGAAACAACACTGTGGGACTTGGATATTGCAAGCCTTAATTTGGGGTATTTTTAGTATTTGCATTAAGAGTCTTTGAGGATCCATTTCTAAAATCGCTTGATTGACCATTAAATCTTTGTTACCTTTGTACTTTCTGTAACAAAGAATATAGAATAAATCTTGGTGAAGTTGATGGTTTATCTCTCAAAACTGCATACTAACATTTTAATAACTTTATAACCTTCTATAATCTTAAAATACAAAACAAGTTTGGTTACTCAGTACATTTCAAAGTTGTTCATTCTGAGGAATCTAAGTAGAAAATAATGGGTACGTTAAACCATGGATGACCTTAAGGTATAAATGGAATCAGGATAGCAACAGTTATTTCAATATTTAAAGCAAAAACTATGGTACAAAATTATTGAGAAGTGACCAAAAAAATGTGTATTTCATTTCATGAGCTTTAATTTTGCGAATTATAGTTTTAATTCAATATGTTCCAGAAGTAGCTATGATCACTTTAAACCATTCAATGATAATAAAGCAGTATTTATCAAATGAGAGTATTTTCAGTATTTCATTTATTTACTATAAGTTATTCCAACTTAAGAAATTCATATTTTGGACACTTTTTGAGGTTTTGTATATCTTATGTCTTTATTTTCAAGAATGAGGAAACATTTTCTGAAATCTTAACTTGCCTCTTTTAATTTTTTTCTGTGATGTCATTGCTTTATTCAACATGTTTTAAAAGAGAAGCTATTATTAAATTGATAATATAAGATACTTCATCTTTTTTTTCTTTCATTTTAATCTGTCCCATTGTAAAAAAAAAATTTCCAGGAAATGCAGTAATAGAATTAGGGGCTATGTTGGAATGAACATATTTAGTCAATTTATTTTGATTATTTAGGTCCTTTCTTTCATAGACAAACTCTTTGAACTCTTAAATAGTATGGAATAATTTATATTTAATCACAGAGTTGAAGTAGCTTTGCATTGTAAAAAGAATTTCTGAAATGTGTTTTCCACCATTTTGAAAGGCCAAAAGAATATTTTTGAATTTGTATGTATCAAATTTAAAATGGAGGTAAGGGAAATCTAGACTTCGACCCATTTAGATCTTCTTGGAATTCGTTTTTTAAGAGTACTGAATTAATAATTTTTATGTCAGTTTATTCTTTTTTCAGTAGCTCTGGAATTGTTTAGATATAGTCAGAGGCTTTAGGATTTTATGTTTCATATATGATGCTATAATATACATAATAGGTAGAAGCAGATTTTCAATTAGATTATATTTCAGTTATTATAGGTATAGCATTGAAATAAAAAATGGTAGTCATATAATATTTGAAGGAATATATTAATATTTATGATTAAAGAACAAAGTTTATTGATATGTACTTATCGCATAGTTTGTGCATAGTATTCATGTGAAAATAAATGTTATTCTTAACCAGCTGAGCCACCCAGGCACCCCCTAAAGTAAATATTATTCTTAAAGACTGTAGAGAATAAAAATTTTATGTATACTTAAAATGTTAAGTAATACTCTCAAATATTGTTGCTTTACCTTTCTCTATGATTTTGAAGTCTAGCATATGTTTGTAAATATAGAAGTATACAAAATTTCTGGTTTGAAGTTGTCTTCCATTGACTCAACAGAAATTAAGAGTATTAAGATATTGTTTTTATAATTTCTGAAAAGGCCTTTTTATAAAATCATTCAGGTGATGTTTCCTCTTTTCTCAATTCTAAATTCTAAATTTCATATGCTGATTGGTTTTAAAAATACTGCTAATTTAGTTTGGGAATTGTTTATGTGAGCTTATTTTATGAGTACTATGTATTTTTATGTTCTGATTTTTTCTGTTATTAGTTTTGGTGTTAGGATTTAACTTAAAATGTTGAATGTAATGGAAGATTATTTAATCGTTTTTAATTAAGGCTCTGTGGTTATTAAGTATTTCATATATATAAATTAAAATCTCTGAATAAATTTTTTCTGTAGTTACAATTGTGTAGTATATCTGATGTTGTATATTGTTTTTTCATGAAACAAAGCACTTTCAGTAGTTGCATAATAGGTCATAAAGTGAATACAGTGGATAGGTGATCAACACATTTCGTGTTGTTCTTATGACATCCACTAAATGTCGGTTATACTTTTTGTCTAAAATAGTTTCTTCTTTATATTTTACAGTGGATGATGTTGGGGAAAAATTAGAGCATATGGGGAACACACCATTAAAAATTGGCAGTGATGGTTCACAGGAAGACGTTAAAGAAGATGGATTTGGTTCAGAAGTAATAAAAGTGTATATATTTAAAGCTGAGGCTGAAGATGATGTTGAAATAGGTACAAAGACTAATTTTAATTTATTGCTATAATAGTTATGAATGAAAACTTATCCTTTTCTGGTGACTATTCTAAAATTGTCTTTAAAGTGAAGATTTTTAAATTTTTATTTACTTTTTTTAATTTTTGAGAGAGAGGCACAGAGTGCAAGCAAGGGAGGGGCAGAGAGAGGGTGACACAGAAGCTGAAGCAGGCTCCAGGCTCTGAGCTGTCAGCACAGAACCCAGTGCGGGGCTTGAACTCACTAACCGCGAGATCATGACCTGAGCCAAAGTCAGACACCTAACTGACTGAGCCACCCAGGCGCCCCATGAACTGCAGATTTTTTTTTTTTTAATTTTTTTTTCAACGTTTTTTATTTATTTTTGGGACAGAGAGAGACAGAGCATGAATGGGGGAGGGGCAGAGAGAGAGGGAGACACAGAATCGGAAACAGGCTCCAGGCTCTGAGCCATCAGCCCAGAGCCCGACGCGGGGCTCGAACTCACGGACCGCAAGATCGTGACCTGGCTGAAGTCGGACGCTTAACCGACTGCGCCACTCAGGCGCCCCGAACTGCAGATTTTTTTAATGTTTATTTATTTTTTGAGAGAGATAGACGGAGCACAAGAGGGGAAGGGGCAGAGAGGAAGACACAGAATCCAAAACAGGCTCCAGGCCCTGAGCTGTCAACACAGAGCCCGGAGCTCGAACCCATGAACTGTGAAATCATGATCTGAGGCAAAGTCGGATGCTTAATGACTGAGCCACCCCAGCACCCCAGTGCAGATTTTTATAGACTTCTTTGGGGATGGAATATTAAAAAATTGTATGTGAATAAGCAGGAATGCAGAATATATCATTCTTGGATTCTTTCAACATAAGTAGAATGTTATGGTTGGGATTATCAAAACAAATGAGTGGAGAGGCTTTGATTTAGAGTAGGAAGTTATAATGAGTATTTAAGGGCAGGCTTAGAGGCAGGCTGCTTGGATTTTAATCCTAGTTCTGCCATTTAGCTGAATGGTTATTGGTGAGTTACTTAGCCTTTTTCTGCCTCAGTTTCCTCATCCATGAAATGGCCATGATGATAGTAACTACCTCATAGGGCTATTGTGAAGACTAAATGGGTAAAATACATATTAAAGACTTCTATAGTGCTTTGCATATAAGTGTGATGTAAATGTTAACATTTGTTGTTATTTCTCAGTGGTTACTGAAAATTCAGAGTGTATTTTATAAGAAAATTCTCTTGACACTTAGACATTTATATTGGAATATTTTGGGGAATATTTTTCCAAAGGAAAATATTTCTTATATATCTTCCTTATTGACTTAGGGAATTATTTCATGATATTTCTTTATATTGATATGTGATTTAATTTTTAAGGTGGAACAGAAATTGTCACAGAGAGTGAGTACACCAATGGACATTCTGTAGCTGGAGTGCTTGACCAGAGTCGAATGCAGCGGGAGAAGATGGTTTACATGGCAGTTAAAGATTCTTCTCAAGAAGAAGATGATATTAGTAAGAAAAAGGGGCACTGTAGTGACTTATCAGTAGCCATCATGCGTTCTTTAAAAAAAAATAAGCGATCTCAGATACAAGCACTATATAGGAGCAAAGTTCAATAAAATAAGTCAGACCTTTGCTATAATTAATTTAAAAGAAAAGAGTCCTTTTGACCATTCATGCATACATGTATTATTCAAATCAGCAAACATGAAATACTATGTCTCATACTAGGGATACAGAGATAAACAACATAGGGTTCCTGACTTCATTAGAGCCCACAAATACATAGGTAATTATTGGGCATCTATTTTGTCTGTGTTACTGGATATGTTGCATAAATATTTAATACTCACAACTCGTCTCCGAGGTAGGTGGTATTATCTTTGTTTTATGGGAGGAAAAAAGTGCTCAGGGAACTTAAGTAATTGCCCAAGATCATTATAATATTAAGGGAAGAATGTACAATTTCAACTCTTAGCTATCTAACTCTACTGCCAGTGTTCTTTCCACATGGCAGTGAACACCGTTGGCCTCTCTGGATTTAGCAGTGGAAAGGCTAACTGGTTGTTCTCCTTCTGTCACTGAAGGATTAGATGAGTAAGTATTCTCCCAAGTAAGTTAAGCTCCCAGGATCTTTATTTATTATGCCTTTGATGGTCTCCAAGTAGTTGCTGCTTAAGGTTTCTTGGGGCTGAGTACCATAGGGTGAAAATAACTCCTCAGGTTTCCTTTCCTGCCCATTTCCTTATGAGGGCATGTTACACTCTGCCTACTTTCTTCTCACTTCAGTATAGGAATGCGGCCCTTCAAGATGGCTTTTTCTGTCTTCTTTCCATGCTGAGACAAAACTATTTTGTTTTGCCCTAGAAGGGCAAAAGCCTCCACTTGAGTGCATTACCTAGATAATACTCAGCTTTTCCTAGACTGTGCTCTGACCTCCACGCCTCAGATTTCCTTCCTTAGAAGGCATGGGAAGCTGAATTCCAATCCCAAACATGAATAATACACCATAGTTGATAATCTAAAAACAAGTAAGTCTAGAAGATTTGATTGGAGAGGAAAAGTGTTAAATGAAGTAATTTCTATTTGGTCTTTAAATTCTTTATTATTATTTTTTACTCATTGGTCAGTAAAGGGGCACAATAAAAGTTGGGAGACTGAAGCTTAAGTTAACTGATGCCAGAATTCCTTGTCTAAGTGGAAAGCTTAGACCAGTGTCTCTCGTTAATTGAAAGAAGGGAAACTTGGGAGAAAAGGGACACTTTTTTCTCACATTTTTTCCACATTTCTTCCATAGTGAAGAGAAGCTCCCAATATGTGAATCAAAGGAAAAGCATAAATTCAAAGCCAATTTTTTACCTAACAGCTTAAACCAAAATGATTATGTCACATAAAATATACTTAATGACTCTCTAGGTTTATATTTTTTTACTCCGATACTATATTTTTAAAAAGTGAGTCTCACTTAATGCTTTTTTTCTCAGTAGAGTCTCTGAAAATCCTGCCTGTTAAAGGATGTCCACATATTCATGAAGACCACTTTATATATACATTATGTTTTATATATAAATATATATGACTTTGATTATTTTTATTTAAATTTTTTTCAATTACTAGTATTTTTGACTACTTTTCAATGCGTGTACAGAACTGCACTTAAGTTATAGTATATGGGGTAGCAAGGACCACTTTCTAGTATTGATTCTATGGGAAGTGCTTTCTGAGTTCTAAAGATCAATCAAGCACAATTACGGACTACAGCATTTTTTACAAGTTCGTAATGCCCAATGGACTATAAAATTAGTCAATATATTCCAAGCGCAAATGTTTTATATAATCTAAAAGTCATTTTCATAGGATAGGTTCTAAGAGGAGAATAAGAGTTTTAATAAATGATTGTCTCCTAGAGGCACTCGTCTCCAAAGTGCCTAATGTAATTTTAAAATTAACAAAATTGAAATCTTGACAGTTGGAAAAATTTTAATTGTTTGGAATTTTTTTACCCATTTATTAAATATTTGGGGTTATAAACAAGCAATTATTTCTAAAATTTAGGTTGCGCTGAAATAGCAGATGAAGTTTACATGGAAGTCATTGTAGGGGAAGAGGAAGGAACTTCTCTCCCTGAGACTCAGCTTGAGGACTCTGATGTTAATAAAACAATTGTCCCTGTTGTCTGGGCTGCGGCATATGGTAGGACACTGGCATTTTTTCACCTGCTAAGTACATAACATATCTATTTGATCAGCCTTTAGGTCATTAAATATGCTGTGCTAATGGCCCTCATGAGTTGACTAATATAAAATGTTTTGCTGTGGACTGATTAATCTCTAGTTACATACGTGATTTTCCTACCATATATCTTGTGTTATTTAAAATGAGCCTTGCTTAATGCATTATTGTTTTTCAGTAGGCTTTATTCAAAATCCTACCTGTATAAGTGAGTGTCATAAAAAGTTTTATTTTTCTAAAATAGGAATATCCTTTGAAAATTGATCCTTCCCCTTTTTCAAAAACTTATTTCATGTATTAACACCACAAATAAGATTTGGGGGGTTTGAAAAGAAAAAGGAAACCAGGTGTGCTCTTCTAGAAAGTATCTAATGGAAGGTAAATTGATCTAATGGAAGGTAAATTTATCAGGGTTTTTTTTTTCTTTCTATGTAACCTCATTCCTACTTAATTTAGAAGATGGTCCAGGTATACTCTTTATTTTGAAAAGTTTTGGTGTTCAAATGCATTATCTTATCTCAGTTTTTCCAAAGGTTCATTCATTCAACAGTCATTTATTGAATATCTTCAATTTTGAGTGTATTCTGCAGAAATATATACTCAATTTTTATTTTAAAAATAAGATTGTTCTAGATTTTAACAGTTCCAAGGATGCTAACAGTAGCCCTTATTTTCAGTGCGTGAAATTATATCTAATCTATGGGAGTGGAAGAACTCAACAACAAAAAAGTTTAATCCAAGGAACAATGGTCAAAGTAAGAGTTTTGTAGATTAAGATGTGATCCACTAGTAATCATTATAGTCAGCCTATCAGTTTTTAATTAGCCTTTTTTTTTTTTAGAAGATGAAAGAAGAGTTTCCCGGAGGTATGAAGATTGTCAAGCATCAGGTAAGAGAGCATTACATGTGACATGTAAGTTAAATAGCCAGTTTTATATAGTGTTTGGAAAATAACCAGTTACTGGTTTGTGTGTATGGACACATAGGTTAGACTCTTACTTGCCTGGTCATATCTTATCTGGTTAGTCACATAAGAGTTTTCCTCTTCGGGGAATTGATTAATTTAGGTACAAACATAATGCATGTTATTCTCCAAGTGCAGTTCATTTTAGCTTTATCTCAAGATACAGATGTTGGGCAACTTACAATATGAATCATAAAAGGCTGCTATGGATAAAATTATAAAATAGAAATTATTTTATTTTATTTGTTTTTTTAAATGTAATGTTTTTTTTATTTATTTAAAAATTTTTTAATTTTATTTAAATCCAAGTTAGTTACCATATAATGTAATAACAATTTCAGGAGTAGAATTTAATGATTCATCACTCACATAAAACTCCCAGTGTTCATCCCAACAAATGCCCTCCTTAATGCCCATTACCCATTTAGCCAATCCTCCCACCCAACAGCTGTCTAGCAACCCTCAGTTTGTTCTCTGTATTAACGTCTGTTATAGTTTACCTCCCTCTCTCTTTTTATCTTATTTTTTTCCTTTCCCCTTTGTCCACCTGTTTTGTTTCTTAAATACACATATGAGTGAAATCACATGATATTTATCTTTCTCTGATTTTACTTAGCATAATACATTCGAGTTCCATCCATGTTGTTGCAAATGGCAAGATTTCATCTTCTTTGATTGCTGCTGGGTAATATTCCATTGTATATATATACCACATCTTCTTTATCCATTCATCACTCAGTGGATATTTGGGCTCTTTTCATAATTTGGCTATTGTTGGTAGTGCTGCTATAAACATTGGGGTACATGAGCCCCTTCAAATCAGCATTTTTGTATCCTTTGGATACATACCTAGTAGTGCAATTGCTGGGTCATGGGTTAGTTCTATTTTTACTTTTTTGAGGAACCTCCATACTGTTTTTCAGAATGGTTGCACCAGTTTGCATTCTCACTAAAGTGTTCCCGTATCTCCGCATCCTGGCCAACATCTGTTGTTTCCTGTGTTGTTAATTTTAGCCATTCTGACAAGTGTGAGGTGATACCTCATTGTGGTTTTGATTTGTGTTTCCCTAATAATAAATGATGTTGAGCATCTTTTCATGTGTCTGTTAGCCATCTGGATGTCTTCTTTGGAAAAGTGTGTTCATGTCTTTTGCCCATTTCTTCACTGGATTGTTTTTTGGGGGTCGAGTTTGATAGGTTCTTTATAGATTTTGGATACTAACCCTTTTTCCGATATGTCATTTGCAAATATTTTCTCCCATTCCGTCAGTTGCCTTTTTGTTTTGTTGATTCTTTCCTTTGCTGTGCAGAAGCTTTTTATCTTGATGAGGTCCCAATAGTTGATTTTTGCTTCTGTTTTGTTTCCCTTGCCTCCAGAGACATGTCTAGTAAAAAGTTGCTGCAGCCAAGGTTAAAATAGAAATTATTTTAAAGTAAAAATTCTCCTTGATACCAATTGCTTGTTAATGTCTTCCTTGGGGCAGAACTATTTTCTTTTTTTAAGTTTTTTTTTGTTTATTCGTTCATTTTCAGAGAGAGGGAGAGGGTCGGGGGGCAGGCAGGGTGAGAAAATCTCAAATAGGTTCCGCGTTGTCAGCGCAGAGCCTGACATCATCGGCCTTCATTGGTGAGAAATTGATCTGATGCCAGTATTTTGTTTGGGTCATAAAATTCATTGTCTCATGTTACATTCACCTTATTAGTTTATTCTGTTAAGATGAATAAATTGAGATAGTTTAAAGTTAATTTCACATGATATTTAAAGTGCTTTTAGTTGTGTGTGTGTGTGTGTGTGTGTGTGTGTGTGTGTAAGGGTATAAAAGAAAGAATATGGGTATACTTTGTGAATTTAGTACTGCAATTGTAACTTAATGCCATGTCATCTCTAGTAATTCATCTAACCAAAACCAAAAAGTATAAATATTATGTAATTTAATAATGTATCATTTTTTTTCAGGAAATACTTTGGACTCAACATTAGAAAGCAGAAGTAGTACAGCAGCACAGTACCTTCAAATTTGTGATAGCATTAATACAAATAAAGTACTTAAACAAAAAGCCAAGAAGAGGAGAAGGGGAGAAACCAGGCAGTGGCAAACAGGTAAAAATACTAATACTTTATGAATATTATAATGATTTGAAACGTGGAAACATTTTTTGGTAAACAAAGGAAAAGGAGTCCATTGTTACAGAGTAGTCCTATTCCCGTATACCTGTTTGCATTTGATTTAAATAGTTGGTTTTTTTTTTAAGTGCTTGACATTTAGTAAAACTACACTTGTATGCTCTTTACCCAAATGTTGTTTTCAAAGAGAATTTTCAGGTTGGTTTCACAGAGGTTGCCTATTTCTGGTTTACAAAATGTATATAACATTTTGACAGGTGAATGGTCTATACTATGGTGATGCTCATTACTTTTTAATGAGGTATTTTATCACAAATCACTTTTAATGTGCATTTTATTCTACAGGATTTTATTCTACTAGTATAGTTCTCACATTGTGAATGTCAGCTAATTTTGGCACCTTTGTTGTAAAACCCTTTAAAACAATCTGGCCAATTGTTATAACTTCCTTTTTTTTTTATCTAGCTGTTATAATAGGCCCTGATGGACAGCCCCTGACAGTATACCCTTGCCATATTTGCACAAAAAAGTTTAAATCCAGGGGATTCTTGAAAAGACACATGAAGAATCATCCTGATCATTTGATGAGAAAAAAATACCAGTGTACAGATTGTGACTTCACAACTAACAAGAAAGTGAGTTTCCATAACCACTTGGAAAGCCATAAGCTTATAAACAAAGTTGACAAAACCCATGAATTTACAGAATACACACGAAGATACAGAGAGGCTAGTCCACTGAGTTCAAATAAACTTATATTAAGAGACAAGGAGCCGAAGATGCACAAGTGCAAATACTGTGACTATGAAACTGCAGAACAAGGACTGTTAAACAGACATTTACTGGCTGTTCATAGCAAAAATTTTCCTCATGTTTGTGTTGAGTGTGGTAAGGGCTTTCGACATCCTTCTGAACTCAAAAAACACATGAGAACCCATACTGGTGAGAAGCCATATCAGTGTCAGTATTGTGTCTTCAGGTGTGCAGATCAGTCAAATCTGAAAACTCACATTAAATCTAAACATGGTAACAATTTGCCATATAAATGTGAGCATTGTCCTCAAGCATTTGGTGATGAGAGGGAGCTTCAACGCCATCTGGATTTGTTTCAAGGACATAAGACACACCAGTGTCCTCATTGTGACCATAAGAGCACCAACTCAAGTGACCTTAAGCGGCACATCATATCTGTCCATACTAAGGATTTTCCTCACAAATGTGAGGTCTGTGAAAAAGGTTTCCATCGTCCTTCTGAGCTCAAAAAGCATAGTGATATCCATAAGGGTAGGAAGATTCATCAGTGTAGGCACTGTGACTTTAAAACATCAGATCCATTTATTCTTAGTGGTCATATCCTTTCAGTTCATACTAAGGATCAGTCATTGAAGTGTAAAAGGTGCAAGAGAGGGTTCAGGCAACAAAATGAACTCAAAAAACATATGAAGACCCACACTGGAAGGAAGATTTACCAATGTGAGTATTGTGAATACAGCACTACAGATGCATCGGGCTTTAAACGACACGTGATATCAATACATACAAAAGACTATCCACACAGGTGTGAATTCTGCAAGAAGGGATTCCGAAGACCATCAGAAAAAAATCAACATATTATGAGGCACCACAAGGAGGCTCTTATGTAATAAGATCAATATAAAGAAAATATGATACACTACATGGGATGAAAATTTCATGAACTGTTTCATCTAGTTCCAAAGCTTGATAGTAAATCATAACTTTACATTCTTTGTATTAGAGATCTTGAAATATTTGAAATGACAGGGGATCTTATACCCCTTTGAAAATTACTTAAAGAATTTAAGAAGCACCATAGAATGGTTGCAGAAAAACTCTTAAGTGTCTATTTAATAGTATTATATGCATAAACGACAGAAGGGAAGAGCAAAGACAATGACTTTATTGGCTGATCATACTAGAGATCAATATTTCTGAAAAGATCATACATAATTGAGTTTAACAATGCTTTTCTATGGCAAGCAAGCCTCACTTTTATGTGGTTTTAGAAATGAAGTGGGGAAATAAAATTTAGTCATGCATCAGTCACTTAGTCATTGGGCCTTTTTTATGGTACCTGAAAATTGAATTCCAGAAATGGCAAAAGTTTTATGTATCCATTAAAAGAAATTCCACTGGAAAACAGCTTATATTAATTCAGTACTATTAAAAAGAATTTCAGAGCTGCTAAGATTTTACCACAGGATAGGATGTTTAAAATATAGCATTCTTTCCTGAAGTCTAAAGTGAAGTTTAGGATTACAGTTCTCTTTTTTCTGATGTTCAGGTTGATTTTTCAGTATGGCATATATGACAAAAGTATGTTTGAGTCAAATGTGGCTTTCTAAAACAAATGCAACAGTAGTGTTGCAAATAAAGTTAGCACTATATTTCTTAATGATCTAAAGTTTAAACTGGGAGAACAGTTTTCTTAAATACTATGTTTAGAAGTTTCTTTTTAGGGCAGTCTTAGCAAGTATGATTGTTCTATTTGTACTTGCTCTAATGTTTAAAGGTGCAATTTTATGCCATTATTGGAAATTTTGATTTTTTAAAATCTATATACCATATTGTTAACATGAATTTTCAATATGATGCAGTATATATGCAGTATTTAACAAAACACTATGCTGCCAGTAGAGTTTGGAGGTGGATATTCAGTTTACAGTGTATAAATTTAAAATATGCATCCCTTTAACAATGCTTTGTGTTAGCATGCTGCAAATCAAAATGGCGCTTAATATAACAAGCTGGTTTAGGGAAATTTAATGAAAATCCTGTTCATAAATGTAATGCATATGATGTGTACTTTTAAGTTATAGTTGCTTCATGTTTACACTCAGCTGTTCAACATAACTAAAATGTAATTTTACTTTATGCGATATTGTGACTTTGTGTTTTAAATAATGTTCACCTTTCTGTTTTTGCACCAGATAAGGATCTGTTCCTTGAGAATAAATTTTTTATCTTTCTTAACTTCAGAATATTAAATTTGGAAAATCTAAAATAGTGTGTTATGTGGCTGTAAATGATGTACACGCTGTAAAATAAGATTGTCATTGTTATGTGGGATTATTATTTCTAAATGTTACTCATTAAAATGAGCATACAATAAAAAGCATTTATTGCACTTCAGGGTTTTATGAATTTATTTAAAGTATGTTGTAATGTTCACTCTTTATTAAAAGACTTTTTACTTAAAATTGTTATAGGTAATTTGGTCCATAATGTAATGTCTAATAGATTTTGTGCATTAAAAACAACACGAGCTAGGAACTTAGATAATTATGATGACTATGGCATGATTACTCCTTAAAAATGTATATTTCTGCTAAAACCATGATGAAATGCTATAAAGGTGTTCATCTTAAGACTTGAGATTAGAGAAAACTGTGAAAATTCCTAACCTGCTTAAGTAACACAATCCTGAGAAAAGAATTTAACTATGTTCCAAATAGACCAATATACATTCAAAAGGAAAAGCATTAAATCAAGTATTTGGGAAAGATTTTTGCAAATGACACTTAACCTGTTATATTTAAAGCGGTCAACATTTAATAGAATTCATGTACCTATATATATAGCCCTATTGCTTAAAACTGCCAATTGGGTTAATTATTCTTTAGTGATCACTAACAGAAAAAGAAGAAATCATTTAGTCATTACATGTTAGACCAGTGCTTTTTAAGCTTTAATTTTTATGGGGTTCACCTAGGGATCTTGTTAAAATACATGTTCTGATTTAGTAGGTGTGGGATGGGACATACAATTCTGCATTTCTAGTAAGCTCCCATGTGTTACCACCATAGGATTAATAATGTGGTAGACAAGATCCTCCAGTGTAATTCTTGTATGCTTTGGCAAATTTGCTTAAATAGATAGCTGTGCATGAGTGGATAGAGGCAATCTGTACTGAAGACATGGCTTTTCAGCTGAGACATGAGTGACAAGAAGGAACGAGTCATTAAGATCTTGTGGAAGAGCATACAAGGCAGAGAAGCATGCAAATACAAATAACCTGAGATAGAACAAGCTTTGGCTGGACCACAGTGAGGGAGACTGACTGATAAGAGATGAGAAATTGATATGGGAAACCATTAGAGGATTTTACGGGATTAATATGATTTACATTTTGAAGATCACTCTGGAGGTTATGTGAGGAAGGCATTGTAGAGAAGCTGAAAGAAGCAGAGAGCCATGTGAAGAGGTTATTCCAGTTCATAGTTACAGTGTAGCTGGAGAAAAATAGATGCATTTTCTTTCTTTCACTTATGAATTTGGTCTAGAAAACTTCAGTCAAGCTACAACAGATAAGAATTCAGAGCATTTGTTGGGATGAACACTGGGTACTGTATGTAAGCCAATTTGACAATAAATTATATCAAGAAAAGAAAAAAAATTACTTAAGCATATAGTTAAAAATTAAAAAAATATTCAGTCCATGTTACAAACAAGATTTTCTTAAAAAATACACATTTAAAAAAAACACACATTTTACCAGCAAAGCCCACCTTATATGGTAAAACAGATTTCATCTAAAAATGCAGGTCAAAGTACCTTTAGAGAAGGAGAAATAATTTGGGAATTGCCACAAAATAATTCTTCCAGAACAGTTCACAGTCATTATGTGGAGATGGATTTGTATGATTGTCACTTCTAAATGACCTATACCATGATGCAGAGGAAATTGTTACTCAGGTAGGGCTTTCAAATTCAACTCGTGTCTCATACAGGACAACCACCAGTTTGTACTTTGAACTTCCCTTAGAGATATGTATTATATATGTGTATATGTATAATATATGTATAGATATGTGTACATATATATGTGTGTATATATATATATACATATATATATATATACATATATATGATATGATAGCTTTTATTGCAGAAAACTTTCAACCATTTGCAAAGATAGAATATAATGAAGCCCTAGATAGCTATCAACCAGCTTCAGCAATCATCACTTCATGGCCAGTTTTGTCTCATTTATATTCTTCCTCACCCTTCCCCTCACCTACCTACCTACCTACCTACCCCTCACTGGTTTAATTTAAGATCCCCTTTTCCCAGTGGTTTAATTTGAACTAAATCCCTGACATCTTTTTAAAAGTTTTTGAAGGAAAATACAGCACAATTCTTAAATATGCCTACTTCCAGGGGAAAAAAATAATTACGTCTCATGAGGGTGGAGGAAAAAAGAATCCTCTTATTCAGATCTTTCTATTCCCCTTGTGAGAATCAAGGAAAAAAAAACTAGCTAGACTTGGAATTCTATTCAATAATGTTCTTGGGACTAATAAGGCTTCACTTAGAGAAAACACAGAACTAAATTAAAACCCTAGAATATCATTGGATTAGAGAATCTTACTAACTTTGTTCAGGTTCACCCTGTCCTTCCAAAAGAATTAGCTTTGTAAAGTTGATACTGTTTAAGAAAGGTCTAAGAACCTTGGATCCTAGAATGAGAAGTGGATATTGTTATTTGGAATTTGGAGGCCTCACAGAAGAAATTGCATAATTTGTAGAGTCAATGGTCTAGCACTAGGTACCCTAAACTAAAAATGTTTTCCTATGCCTTGTTCCAGTTGCTATCCCTTTCTGTTGAGCATTATCTGAGTATTCCAAAGAGAACGCTACTCTGTTTTAAAATCTGGACCAATTGGCAATATTGAAACTATCCTTTTTAACCCATAATGTATATCCCAGTCACCTCCTGAGTCCAAAACCCTGTCATCCTAGATTCCAGCACCACCTCCTTATCATAACATGGCTGGGTCATCAGAACCCTTTAGGGAACCATCTCAAAAAGCTTATATATTCTCCCATTTTAATAAATTGGTCTGTTTCATCTGGGCACACATAAGCTAGGAGTGTTCAACACTATGTTAGCGTACCAATTACTGAGGCAAAGCATATTGTAAAGGCTATCCCTTAACATAAAGGATCTCTGGAACATAAACTTTAATAACAAAATTATTTTAACGTAATGGGATGGATACCAAACATAAAGACTCTGGACTTAACGACATCTCATTTACAAGAGACCAATTCAAGATTACCAAGACTGCCCTGGTTATCATTTAATTATGTTATATAACAATTCCAGTGTTCTTTTGCAGACTCAAAAGAGGTATGTGTTATTTTGTCACTAAATGTTAAAGGTTTTATTAAGATGAATGTAATTATTACATTCCTTACTTTTAAAAAGATTATATTTATTATTTTATATATTCTAGGATGAGCACGAAATACTTTATATTTTTATTGAAAAAAAGTACTATGGAAATCCAATAAATTTAATAATGGTGTGTTGTGGGGGAGAGGTACCTTGTAGAGAAAAGTATTTTCACAGCTTATTATTTACTTTCAAAAGAATTATGTCTACATGTCATCTGTAGATTACAATAATGGAAATAAGTGAGAATGGTTTTTTGTTAGGGAGAAACATAAAACATTTGAAACAATGAGTTATGGAACTTGAAAGACTAAGTTTGTAAGCAAAGAAATTCTCATTTAAAGCAGAAACTTGCATCAACCAGAGGTCCAACTATGTTACAGTGTTGTCTCTAGTAGTTCACATTAGGTGTTTTTTTTTAAAAAAAATTAAGGTTGTGCTTATTCTAATATAAACATTCACATGATAATAACTTTGTGATGAAAATATACAGCTAAGCTAAAAATATGTTTCCTGCTAGGACTTCCACAAGAACCATACAGATACTTAACATATTTTTTATGTTTTCTTAAATTATTTTTGAGAGAGAGAGAGAGAGAGAGGGAGAGAGAGAGAGAGAGAGACAGAGCATGAGCAGGGGAGGGTTAGAGAGGGAGACACAGAATCTGAAGCAGGATCCAGGATCTGAGCTGTCAGCAGAGAGTCTGACATGGAACACCAACTCACAAACTGTGAGATCATGACCTGAGCTGAAGTTGGATGCTTAACCAACTGAGACACCCAGGTGCCCCTTAACATATTTTTTAATGTTTATTTTTGAGAGAGTGACAGGGACAGAGAGAGAGGGAGAGAGAACAAGCAGGGGAGGGGCAGAAATAGACAATCTGAAGCAGGCTCTGAGTGGACAACAGTCAGCCTGATGCAGGGCTCAGGGCTCAAACTCATGAATGCTGAGATCCTGACCTAAGCCAAAGTCAGACGCTTAACCAACAGCCACCCAGGTGCCTCAACATATTTTATTTAGACACTTAAACAAATTGCCTTGCATGTAGTTGCACAGTCTCCATTTTATTTGATATCTAAAGCAAAACATACTGGAATAGAAATTAGATAAACAGGTATTTCTTACTTGGTAATAACTGTGCAATTTTCAAAGATAAGCTGTGTGAAACTTGTGAGAGGAAAAATATCACTACTATTTCTATTAATCTTAACCACAAATTGGAAAAGGAATACATACATTTAAGTTTGTTAAGTATAATGAGCACCTCATTATAATACCCATCCATTGTGCATGGATCGAGTCACTGAACTGTTGATTTCTTAACTGCCCCAAATTTTGGACATTGTGATTTTTATTTAAGAACATTTTAGGAAAATCACACTTGTTCTAATTTTCATATGTCATGGTAGCATGACTACCATATCTATCAGGCTACTAAAAACTTCCATTTTATCATATGTAATGGGTAGATAACAAGGCGTAATTTTGTTGTAGTTACATGTATGTGTAGTTAGCAGAAGAGAAACTGCTCTGTTGTTCCTACACCAAGGAAAAAAAAATTAAGGACTATATAGCTCATGAAGAATATTAACATTTAATATCACAAAATAGTGATAAAATTGGAATTGTATTAATCCACATTATAAAGCTTAACATTTTAGTCAAAGTATTAAGATAATAAAATAAGGTTCTTAGTTTCATATCAAGACCTATTTAAATATTATATAAGAATTTTAAAAGCACTTATCTCATTTATGGTTTGATTTAGTGTAATTCCTCATCTGTTCCTACCTTAATGGTTTCTTAGTATAATGAGTAATTATTAGCATATAATTGTCAGGCATGGCAATTCTATATAGATATATACAAAGATATTTCATTGCAAAACCTCATTCACATGTAACCCAAATATATTTACTGCCTTAATCTATACTTTGTCAAATGTAAACATTTTAATTTTTGCCAATTCTTAACTTTAGCCAGAGGGGTTGAAATTAAGATTTAATTTTCATCTACTAATGTATTTGGAAAATACTTTCTTTCACTTTGTAAAGTCATTAGAACCCAATTAATCAACCAACTTCTAAATGCATTAAATACTCTACTATAAAATCTTTTTCTCCCAAATAGGATATAGATAGCAAGTATTTGTTCTTGCTCTTTGTATTCCCTAAACCTTTATACAATTCAATGTTACATGTTTTATACTTCTGTAAAAATGCCTGCCTGCCTTCTTCCCACTACTACAATATGGTATTACATATTTTTCAAGAAGTGGGGTAGGCTCATTTGGGGACAATATGCTTTGAAAGAACAGATTTGCCAAATCAAGACACTGATATGTTCTTAGAACTATAATAGTATAATGACTAATGTAGTGGATTTAGTTTTTTAAAAAAGATATTATCCTACTTCTCTGCTAAATGAAATTAACCATCACCTTTGATTTAGTTGTTTCCAAGAGGTATAAATAGCATGTAATAGAGTATCTCTTTTAGTCACAAGGTGATGTGACTAAAATGCATGTGATGAAAGCAAATACATGCTGTATATACCATATACTAGTTAAACTTTTTTTAACACAGTATTTTTTTCTTTTTTTGGTTAAAAACAGTATTTTGTAGCTGAATTGCACATCTAATAACAGAGAAAATCTTCTAATAATAACTTGTAAAGTCTCTACCCCAACAAATTAATTCAGTGTCTAGAAAGCACCCTATTGAAAACCAGTGGATTATGTTCTACAGTATCTGGAATTGAAGTTTAAACAAACAACATGTTGCTATATTGAATACAAAAATGTGATAGAAAGCATTCAGGCTTCATAAGTGGCTGAAGAAACTGTCATTTGCAGAACTAATTTATTCCATTAAATTCACTGAGTAGTAGCATGGTTCAAAATTTTGATTGGCCTTTAGTTATGGGAAATAACAAAGTACTAATGTAGACACATACAAAAAAAAAAAAACTCCTATGAGTTGGAGATCCATTCATGGCTAGAAAATGAAGAAAAAGTTAGTTTACAATTGGTTCATAATTCATTTAAGATATTCTTATTGTATGTATACAGTTATGGACAATGATTTAAATTGATATATATATATATATATATATATAGAACCAAAAGAAATGTACTGCACTTTTGTGGTAACATTTTATATGTATATTCAGTGAAACAATGGTCTCTCTGACTTTTTTCAAGGTATCTGTTTCAATAACTGAAGGGAGGATTGAATAGATTTCTTCCTTGGTGTCTTATTTACAGGTGAAATATGTTCAAACATATCTGTTAATAAATATAGATCTATCATCTGTGAAGTTACTAAAATATATTTTGAATTTTCTCTCACTATCTAATCCCCTTCAAATATCAGTTTGATGTAGATGTAGATCTTTTATTTGGCAAGTCCTCATATTGATGCTACCTCTTGGGCACATGTGGTTAGTAGCAGCGGTTGCTTTCCAATCTTAAATTTCAGTATCAAATAATCTCTGAGTGACAAATTTTAAATCCTATGCTGACTTTCTCTTGCTACTGGTTCTTGGGCCATCAAGTAGCCTTTATCATTTAATTAGTAATAAATAGTTCTCAGCTAACTAATGGACTGAGAAACACAATATATGTCAAAGCTCAAACTATTATTTGGTGGGGGGGTGGTTACCAAATATTGGTTGCTTTCACTGATGATAGACAACCATATAATCAAGATTGATGGCTGATTGTACTTAAGAGATGGGCTTCAAGGCTAAAAACTTTTTGAATTTTTTTTATTCAAATATTTGAGCTTATTCATCTAAAAGATCATTTTTAGTGTGTGTTATTTAACAGAGACTTAATTTTATTAACTATATATTAGCAGTAATTTATTAACAATATTTCTGCAATATTTTGTTAACTATAACTCTGCAATTTTAAAATTTCTTTAAAAGGTTCTGCAGAATAATTGACATTTGTGTATTTATCTATTGCTTATCATTGTATATATAGTTAGGCATTTTAAAACTTATTCAAGTATAATAAGCTTATAGAAAAAGTACACATATATGTATACAACTAAATTAATTTTTCCAAACTGAACACATATATGCAACCATTATGCAGATCAAGTAACAGCACATTAAGACCCTAGTAATCCTCCTTATGCTCCCTTCCAATCAGTACCTTCCCTCACGGATAACCATTTCCTGATTTTAATAACCATAGCTTAGTTTTATCTGCTTTTGGTATTTAAGCAGTTTTTAATATAATAACACAAAGGCTGTCATTTTCAGTGTTAAAGTTAGATTCTGTGTGTTTTAAAGCTATGATCCTCAATGTTATTTTCTGTCCATTATACTTGAGGGATATCATACATTCCCATCATCATCATTGGTTTACTTTTAGTCTCTCTTGGCAGTAATGTAGAGTATACAATTAGGAAGAAAACCTCCATGATGATTCTGTCATGTTAGCAGGTTTCTCAGCCCTCAGCAGTATTAGCATTTTGGGTTGGACAATTCTTTGTTGTGAGAGACTGTTCTGCTCATTGTATGATCCTTAGCAGCATCCTTAGCTTTCACCCACCAGATGCCAATAGTACCCAATCCCTAGTTGTGAAAACCAAAAATGTCTCCAAACATTGCTAAATGCCCCCTAGGGGGAAAAATTGTCCCTGATAGCCACTGCACTAGGGTAAATATATCCTTTGTTTGATGTTCACTACTTTAAAAGTTAACAGAACAATAAGTAAAAGTTTTAGGAAAATAGCTTCAGTCCTTTATAAGAACAGGGTTTTAGTAATCAGCCAACTTAGCAATGCATTGGACTATTTAGAAAGATGCTAAGGTCCATGTCACTTGGTCATCTTGGAGGATGTTATAAAAGGTAGGTTTTAGAGTACATGACTTATAAAGTATTCTTCATCAGCACCACTATAACTGTGGGATTTAAAGCTGGGGGTTCTTACAATCTATTGACAAAGACACACCTCTTTTCAAAATATTAAAAATTTCTATCTACAAGAATAAGTAGCATATTCAAGACTGCAAGACAAACGCTATTAAAACATGTCTCTTCTCCATCTGTCATTCTTCATAACTGTCTACCTGCTTTAGAAAAAAGGAGGGTTTTTTTTGAAAATTTGAATGGAATTAGTTCAATAACAATTATATTATCCATGTATGAATCATCCCAAAGTTTCTTAATTCACATTATTTATCAGTAAGGAAAACATGGAAAAGTCTTTAAGAGAAAATCAAACTGGAATATTTTAGTTTGCTTTGGTATTTTACCACAATTTTTGAAGGCTATTTGTTATATTTAGGATATATATAAATTTCTACAACTAATATGACTATAAATACCCAAGTGAACTTACACAAGCCCATTTGTCTTCTGTTTTCTCAATCACAATAGTCTGTGTGTCACTACCTGGTGGTATATATTCATAGTCATCATAAAGGAGTCCTAGGATTGGATATTGTGTCCTGTATCTATACAAAAAAAAGTTAATTTACCAGCTGCACAAAAAAATGACTCTCCTTCCTTTTTAGTCACTCCTAGTTCAAAACCCCTTATTAAACTAACATGGCTCTGAATGCCTTTTAACTCTAAAAAGAAAATCCCCTCTTACTGTAAAAAGCTTTACTACTATTATTTTAAAAGGGTAAAAGGGAAGTACTTCTGCTTCTGGCAATGATGGACCACTGGCAGCACAAGACAATGATCCTACAGAAGGGAACCAAATGATATGAACCATACAAGTGCCTAGTTCACTGCCTAGAGAGTTTCTTGGTCACGGGACAGGGAAAAGGAAGCCAAATAGATCCCTGCAGTCTCACAAAGTTGAAGTGACTGAATTTCAAGTAAAGGTGTGCCAAAGCAGCCAGTGTGGGGTAGAACACCAGACAGGAGAGAACTATATAGATAGAGGTCAAGAGACCTGTAGAGGGTTTTCTACAAGTCTTTGGATGAGTACTGATTAGTGGAGGCATGTGAAAAAGTTACTGAACCTGGGGAAAGAACTAGGAAAGAGAAACCTAGAAATCCCTGGAGCTCACACAGTAAAGGGAATAGTTTGTGTGTCACTAACAAGAGTGGGAAGACCTTCCTAATATGGTGGGCATCAGGAAGAAACTACAGAAAAAATATTGCCTTAGTAGTGGGATGACAGTCCCAGACTATAGGTTTTAACAGTTTAAAAGAAGTACTTAAAAACAAAGTTAAAGAATAGAATTCAATACACAAAAATCAATTTTAATCTTGTGTACTTGCAATAAATGATCTGAAAATGAAATTAAGAAAAACAATTCTACCACATGGTAACCACAAACACAAAACCTATAATAAATATACAACAAAATAAAGAGAAAGAAAGCCAAACACACCATTACAGAAACTTACCAATCACAAAGAAAGAACACGAGGAGAAGAAAAGACAAGAACTACAAAAAAAGAAAGAAAACAAACAACAAAATGGCAATAAGTTATTTTATCAATAGTTACCTATCAATAGTTATTGTAAATGTAAATGACTTAAATGCTCCAATCAAAAGCCATAGGTGGTAAAATGGCTACAGAAATTAATACACATCTATATGCTGCCTACAAGAGACTCACCTCTGACCTAAAGACACATAAAGACTGAAAGTGAAGGTATGGAAAAACATTTGCCTTGCAAATGGAAGCCAAAAAATAAAAAACAAAAAAGCTAGGGTGGCAATACTTATATCAGACAAAACAGACTTAAAGACTGTAACAAGAGAAAGAGAAGGGAATTGTATGATGATAAAAGGATTGATCCAACCAAAGAATATGACAACTGTAAATATCTATGCAACCAGCATTAGAGAACTTAAATTACATAAAAGCAAATGTTAGCAGACATAAAGACAGAAATTGATAGTAATAGCAAAGAACTTTAACACCCCACTTACATCAAGGAATAGACCATTCAGACAGAAAATCAATAAGAAAACAGTGTCTTTGGCACATTAGATCAGATGGATATAACAGATATATTCAGAACATTCCCTCACAAAGGAAAATATGCAAATTCTTTTCAAGTGCACATGGAATGGTCTCCAGAATAGATCACATGTTAGGCCACTAAACAAGTCTCAATAAATTCAAGCAGATTGAAGTACCATGCATCTTTTCCAACCACATTAGTATAAACCTAGAAATCAATCACAAGGGGAAAAAACTGGAAAAGCACAAACACATGGAGGCCAACCAAAATGATACTAAACAACCAACAAGTCAAAGAATAAATTAAAAAAAACATGAAGACAAATGAAAATGGAAACACAATGGTCCAAAATCTTTCAGATGCAATGAAAGCAGTTCTTAGAGGGAAATAATATAATGATGACAGGCCTAAATCAAGAAATAAGAAAAATTCAAATAAACAATCTAATCTTAACACCTAAAGGAACTAGAAAAAGAAGAACAACAACAACAAAAAAAAAGCCCAAGGTGAGCAGAGGCAAGGATATAATAAAGATTAGAGAAGAAATAAATGACATAAAGACTAAAAAAAAAAAAAGAAAGAAAAAGAAAAAATACATAAAACCAAGAGATGGCTCTTTGAAGAGATAAGCAGAATTAATAAATCCTTAGCCAGACTCATCAAAAAAAAGAGAAAGGACTTAAATAAAAACATCAGAAAAGAAATAAGTAACAACAGACACCACAGAAATAGAAAGCATTATAAGAGAATATTATGAAAAATTATAACCAAAAAATTGTACAACCTAGAAGAAGAGGATAAATACCTAGAAACATACAATCTTCCAAAACTGGATGAAGAAGTAGAAAATCTGAACAGACTGGTTACAAGTAACAAAATTGAATTAGTTGAAAAAAAAACTATCAAAAAATACAAGTTTAGGACCAATGGATTGATTGGTAAATTCTACCAGTTAAAGAAGAATTCATACTTATTCTCTTCAAACTATTCCTAAAATAAAAGAGGAAGAAAAGCTTCCAAAAACGTTCTATGAGACCAGCATTACCCTGATACCAAAACCAGACAAAGATAACTACACTCAACAATACATTAAAAGGACCATTCACCACGATCCAGTGGGATTTATTCAGGGGATGCAAGGATAGTTCAATATTCCTAAATCAATCAAAGTGATGCACCACATCAGCAAAGGAAAGATAAAAATCATATGATCATCTCAACCGATGCTTTTGACAAAATTCAACTCTGTTCATGATAAAAACTCCCAACAAAGAGGGTTCAGAGGAACAATACCTTAACATAATAAAGGTCACATATGAAAAACCCACAGCTAACATCATACTCAATGGTGAAAAACAGAGCTTTTTCTCTAAGATCAGAAACAAGATAAAGATATCCACTCTCACCATTTTTGTTCAATATAGTACTGAAAGTCTTACCCACAGATATCAGGTAAGAAAAGGAAATACAAGGCATCCATATTGGTAAGGAAGAAGTAAAACGTTTATTATTTGTAGATGACATAATACTATACATAGAAAATCCTACAGACTCTATAAAAACAATTGGAAGTAATAAATGAATTCAGTAAAGTCACAGGATACAAAACCAAAGTACAGAAATCTATTAAATTCCTATAAACTAATAGTCAAGCAGCAGAAAGTGAAAATTAAAAAAACAATCCCATTTACATTGCACCAAAAAGAACAAAATTCCTACAAATAAACTTAACCAAGAGGTCAAAGACCTATACTCTGAAAACTATAAAACATTGATGAAAGAAATTGAAGACAACAAACAAATGGAAACATATACCATGCTTATGGGTTGGAAGTCTTACTATTGTTAAAATGTTTATACTACCCAAGCAATCTACAGATATAATGAAATCCTTTTAAAAAAACCAACATTTTTCAGAGAACTAGAACAAACAATCCTAAAATATTTATGGAACCATAACAGACCCTGAATAGCCAAAGCAATCTTGAGAAATGGGTAAGGGGCATTAAGGAATCTACTCCTGAAATCATTGTTTCACTATATGCTAACTAATTTGGATGTAAATTTTAAAAAATAAAAAATAAAATAAAAAAAATGTGAATATTATATTCATCTCTAATAGGAAAAAAAGAAAGAAAAACAAAGTAGCAGGTGTCACAATTCCAAATTTCAAGATATACTGCAAATCTGAATTTATTAAAACATTATGGTACTGGCACAAAAACTAGACATATATGTCAATGGAACAAAATAGAAAGTCCAGAAAGAAACCCAAACTTATATGGTCTATTAGTCTAACAGAACAGGCAAGAACATACCGGGGAAAAGATAGTCTTTTCCACAAATGATGTTGGGAAAACTGGGCAGCAACATGCAAAGAATGAAGCTGGACCACTTTCTTATACCACACACAAAAATAAACTCAAAATAGATTGAAGACCTAAATGTGAGACCTGAAGCCATAAAAATCCTAAAGGAATCACAAGTAATAACTTCTCTGACATTGGCCTTGGCAGCCATTTTCTAGATTGCACAGCAAAGGAACCGTCAACAAAACAAAAAGGCAATCTACTGAATGGAAGAAGATATTTGCAAAGATATATCTGATAAGGGGTTAACATCCAAAATATATAAAGACTGTTTATACCTCAAAACCAAAAAAAAAAAAAACAAAAACAAAAACAAAAACCAACAATATGTTCAAAACAAGGTCGAAGAACCTGAGTAGACATTTTTCCAAAATAGACATATAGATATCCAATAGACACATGGAAAGATGCTCAACATCATTAATCATCAGAAAATGCAAATCAAAGCTACCATAAGATATCACCTTACAACTTTCAGAATAGTGAAAATAAAAAATGTCAAGCTATAGCAAGTGTTGGTGAGGATGTGGAGAAAAAGGAAACTTAGTGTACTATTCATGGGAATGAAAATTGGTACAGCCACTCTGGAAATCAGCATGAACTTTCCTTAAAAAATTAAAAATAGAAATACCATATGGTCTAATATTTCTACTCTTGAGTACTTAACCAAGAAAACAAAAATACTAGTTTGAAATGATATATGAAATGGATAAGGAAGATATATATCTATATATCTATATCTATATCTATATCTATATCTATATCTATATATCTGTATATGTATCTATCTATATCTATCTATATCTATACCTATAGATATAGATATATAAAATGGAATACTATTCAGCCATAAAAAGATCAGATCTTGCCTTTTGTAACAACATGGATAGAACTAGAGGGCATTATGCAAAGTGAAATAAGTCAGACCAAGAAAGAAAAATACTATATCATTTCATTCATATGAAGCCTAAAAAAACAAGTACACAAACATGATGCAGAATCAGGCCTGTAAATAGAGAACAAACTGACGGTTGACAGAAGGAAGTATTGTGACAGTATGGACAAAATGGTAAAGGGGATTGGGAGATACAGCCTTCTAATTATGGAAAAAGTAAGTACAGGAATAAAAGGCACAGCATAGGGAATATAGTCAATTATACTCTAATAGTGTTGCATGGTGACTAATGGTAGCTACACTTGTGATAAATGTAGCATAACATATAGAGAAGTTGAATTACTACATTATACACCTGAAATTAATGTAACATTGTGTGTCAACTATACTCAAATAAAAGCACTGGGTGTTATATGTAAGTGATTCATCACTAAATTCTACTGCTGAAACTGATATTACACTATATGTTAACTAACTAGAATTTAAATAAAAAACTTAAAACATAAAAAAAGAAAAAGAAAACAATTCTATTTACAGTAACATAAAAAATATAGTATACTTAGCAGTAACATAAAAAATATAGTATACTTAGAAATAAATTTAACAAAAAAGAAGGGTAAGACTTATGCAGTGAAATTCTCAAATACTATTTTAAGAAATTAAAGAGGATCTAAATGGAAAAGGACTCCATGCTCATGGATAAAAAGACTTAATACTGTTAGCATGGCAATAATACCCAAAGTTTTCTACATATTTAATTAATCTCTTAACAAGTTTATCCTAAAACACATATGGAAAAGCAAAGGACCAAAAATAGCCAAATCAGTCTTGAAAAGAAGTTTAAAAACTCATACCCCTGGTTTCAAACTAAAAAGCTATAGTAATCAAAGCAGTGTGGTACTTGCATAAACAGACAAATAGATCAGTACTTATATAAATACAAGTAGATCAATGGAGTAAAACTGAGAGTTTATAAATTTAGCCTTACATTTATGATCTTGTGATTACTGACAAAGATGCCAAGTTAATTTATTGGGGCGGGGGAGGAAAAATAGTATATTCCACAAAAGATATTGGAACAACTGTAAAGCCCCATGCACAAGAATGAACTTGGAACCCTACTTAACACCATATAAAAAATTAACTCAAAATAGTTCATAGATCTAAATGTAATAGGTAAAAGTATAAAACTCTTAGAAGAAAGCTTGGGTATAAACCTTCATGACTTTGGGTTAGGCAATGGTTTCTTAATATAATACCCAAAGTACAAGTAAGAAAAGAAAAAAATAGATGAATTGGACTTCCTCAAAATTAAAAACTTGTGTTTCAAATGATACTATCAATACAGTAAAAAGATAACCCATAGAATGGAAGAAAATATTTAGAAGTCATATCTCTGATAAGGGAATTGTATCCAGAATATATAATATTTCTTGCAATCTAACAGTAAAAAAAGCAAGTAGTCCAGTTTAAAAATGGAGAAAGAATTTGTATAGTCATTTCTCCAAAGAAGATATACAAATGGCCAATAAGCACATGAAAAAATACTAAACATTAATTATTAGAGAAATACAAGTGAAAACCACAATAAGATGCCACCTCCCATCCTTAGCATGGCTATAATCCAAGAGACAAACAGTAACAAGTTCTGAGGAGGATGGAGAGAAATTGGAACACTCAATACGCTGCTGGTGGGAATGTAAAATTGTACAGCTGCTTTGGAAAACAGTTTAGCCATTCCTCAAAAAGTTAAATGTAGAGTTACCATGTGCCCCAGCAATGCCACTCCTAGGTATATACTCAAAAGAAATGAACACATGTGTCCACACAAATCTGCACACAGATATTCACAATAGCATTATTCTTAATAGTCAAAAATTGAAAACAACCCAAATGTCCATCAATTTATGAATGGATAAATGTTGTATATCCATATAATGTAATATTATTTAGTAACAACAAGCAACGAAGTATTGACACATGCTAAAACATGGATGAATCTTGAAAACAATATGCAAGGTGAAAGAATCCAGTCACAAAAGACCACATTTTATATTATTCCATTTATATGAAATATCCAAAATAGACTTTTGCTGAAACTGTTCTTAAAGTGTCACTTTCTATTTGATTTTGCTAAATTTCTGGGATGTAAGCTGTGGTCAAATTGCTATTATGAGAGGAGATGCCTAAGAATGATGTCTACATAGGAAAAGGCAGAGCCAAGAGATAAAGAAAGACATATTTCTGAAGACATGTTTTGAGCATACAAATCCATCTGGACACCAAGCAATTCCAATTAAGTGAATTAACTAATTTCCATGTTAAGTTGAATTTTTGGCATGTGCAACTAAAAGAATATTGACTAATATGGTTGTTTAAACAACAAATTTTGTTTTTCACTTACATTGTATTTGATATATTATAAATACAGGAAAGGTGCTACCGAATTTTATTTACTATAATTGCTATGCCCTTGTGCAAATATCCGTTCTTCAGTAGATTTACTGCCCTGCAGAAAAGAAACTCTGTCTAGGGGTGTGCATGTATATATATATATATATAAATATATATATATACACACACACATACATATATATATACATATATATATACGTATATATATGCTATAACTTGGATTGTATATATATATATATATATATATATATATAAATTAAACATGCTATAACTTGGATTATATAATAACCAAAGTTGCATTCAAATTTCATTTAAAAATACATTACTTTTTTTTGATAATAGTAGTCTTTCCACCACTGGAGGGTTGGTTATGAGATGAATGCATTTCTTGTCTCAATTTTGAGAGTTCCTTACAAATAAAAGAAAATATAATTATTTGAAAAAAGTAGAAACATGAGGTAAGAAGCATGTTTGATCATTTAATAAGGTTAGTAAGAATAATTACTTTTTTTCCTCCCCCTTTAGCTTGGACATAAGAGTGTTTTAATCCCATCTGTTAAATACCTTATATTATTGCTTTGTGGTGCCAAATAAGTTGTGTTATATGCCTGTGCAGGAATTCACTAACTGGTGTAGGATCTCTTTATTTGAGGGATTACATGATATTGAATGGACATGGTTCTCAAAGATGCGAAAGTTTTTGTCCTAAAAAGTTTGAAAAGTATAGTCATAGCAGAAAAGCACTAAAACTTCAATATGGAAGCAGGTATTATTTCCTAACTGAAAATCTATCACTGATCATTATTACAAACACCATTAGTTCAATAACAACAATATAACATCAGCCACCGTTTTTGGTAGTTCCTTCCTTCAATATAAACTATTTTATAACAGATCCTGGACCACATGCTACAGATACAGAGAGGAATATAACACAGCCCTTTGCTGAAGCAGCTAATATTCTAGTAAAGAGCTCACAGTCTTCCTGGAAGTTTCACTGCTAATGAGATATAAAAGTAGAAATATTAAATGCACAATAGCACTCTTTTTGCTTTAATTCTTGCTTTCATTTGAATTATATCTCTTCAAATACGAATGTTGCTCTTCTTCGTAGTTACATTCTACTTAGTGAATAAAGTGAGTCTTGGAAACGTGCCCTTGTCTAATTCATGGGAAGTATTTATCATACCTGAGTTCCTCTCCACCTCTATCACTTCCCTTCTTACCTCTGACTGACGTTTTATAAGGGAGTCCTTCTCTTCCAGCAAGCTTGTCAGTTCATGAAGCTTGAATTGGAAGTCACTGCAAGTTCCTTCTCTTCTTGAAACATCTTTTTGGTACTGATTTAATTGAGTCTAGTGATTTAAAAGAAATAAGAATTATTATACATATGATTTACAAAATAGCTAATTGAGTTCCAAGAGGTTAAGTGGCATAAAGTCATACAGGAAGTTATGAAATGAAGAGCAAAGTGCCAATAGTTGTAAACATTTGTAGTGTTTGATGAATAAAAAATGTGAATTAAAATGCCAACAAGAGTTTCTCATTTTTTAAAGGTGTCTTTCCTATATAGGGCTAAGCATTACTTAAGTAGCAGTCCTAGGCCACAAAGATTAAAATAAAGCTAAGAAATAGGTACTTTAGATTCCTTCAGATATTAATTAAAGAAAACTCACTAATAATAACCAATATTGTATTGTGATTTATAGTTCACAAAGTATTCCTCTGGCATGATTTATCTGCTCAGAGCCTGGAGCCTGCTTTGGATTCTGTGTCTCCCTCTCTCTCTGTGCCTCCCCCACTTATGCTCTCTCTCTCTCTCTCTCTCTCAAAAATCGATAAACATTAAGAAAATGAAAATAAAATCCTATTCACAAAATAGTTAAATGAGATTACCAGAGACGTTATATGACATAAAGTCCCACAGCTAGTAAGCAACATAGCTGCAATTCCAAAACAGGTATTCTGACTCCAAACCCCACCCATTTTCTTCTGCACTACATTATGTGCACATAGACGGATGTTAAGTTGAAGTGTTATTAGTTATGTTAGGATGAAAAAGAAACAAGTGAAGGTAATCTTCTAGAAAAATTGGTAGGCTTTTGAACAAACTACATTTTGTTTCATTTTGGTTTGTGGAAAAAATTCTACGGTGGTATTTGGAGAGAAAACCTATGGTCAGTTTTTCCATTAAATATTTAAGTATATTTAACTATTTTATGAATCATTAAATTAAGAATTAGTCAATTTGATGTAGAATTGCAAGATAAGGTAACATATACTTATTCTCACAAATATAATCCTAATTTTGAAGCCAATTAAAGGTACATAATTCAACACTGTTTTTATCCTTGTGCTTGACAAAGTTCTTGCTATGTATCATCCTTCAAAGTCTAGTGAGGATTTTTAAAAATCAAACTGTGGTTTTGCTGGATAATCTCAAATGTTGCTTTTGACTGCACAAGCATGCTGTAAGCAAAATCATAACGGGTTCCTCCCAACCACTAAAAGTAAATGAATAAAAATAAAAAAACCAAAACACTGAACTTAATGTTTTATTTTGCTTTTCTAGAGAAGGTTAACATGATTAAATTAAGGTGATTAAATTTAAGAAGATTAAATTAGAAAACAATTTAGCAATATCTATACACAGTAATATGTATTTAAAAAAGGTTCTCTGCCATATTCCTGACTCTACCTTTAGTTGTTTTTTTTTTTTGTAGCTGTAAACTTGAAACCATCATAATCTTATTAGAAACTTTGTGCTGACCTGTGTATTTATGCACTGGAGGATCAACATACCCTTAACTTGCAGATCTCTCTATCTTTCTCCATTCGTAAGTTTTTTACCATCTCCATATAATGATTGCCAATCTCATCCATTTTCACCTGCAGCATCAGGCCTATGCAAGTCTCAGAAACCTACAGAAGGCAAAATAACTTTCCGTAGTTGGATTGTTATGAAGGAAATACATATTATATTATAAGACTTATTATAAGATGAAAACCACACGATTAAACAAAGCATTGAAATGACAAGAGTGGAATTGCATTATATAGTTCAAATGGCAGTGAGATGAGACATAACCACATATGAAATCATCAGAAAGCAGTCCATATATCTTCTCAAGAGGAATGGGATATATACACATGTAAGATATGCATATATTTACTGTTGGAAATTCTAGGATTACAATGGTATAACTAAGGCAATAATGTGTATTTAAAACAAAATTTTAATACCTGTATTCTGAGATTTTTATTCTCTTGCTCTAAATTACGCTTACAGTAGTCCAGTTCTTTTAGTTTATATTCCATGTCTGATAATGTATGTCGAAGAGAGAGATTGTTTTCTTCCAATGCTTGGCATTTTGAGGTTGAATCTTGAAGTCCTTGCTATAAAAAAGACACAAGTAAATAAGACAAAAGGATTCTACTTTTTTGGAGGAGAGTAATCTCTTAGTTGATTAATTCAATAAATAAAGCAATATTTTTCCATTATATATTTACCTTTACATGGTAAATTAGATCAGCTGTAAAATAGATTCTTGCCCCTAGTGTGATATGCTTATCTTGAATGAGAAGGAATTAAGACTGAACAAATTTTCAGTGTTCCAATTTAGCAATCTGACTCTTGCTACTCTTTGACAATATTCTGCCTTCTAATAGGCACCAAAATGATGATATACCTGATTATTTATGTGGAAACTGAGAAAAAATATGAGACTGTCATAGGAGTGAAGATTAGGAAGGGATGAGCCTTAGGGACTCATAACAATTTCTTAGAATCATCTCTGCTCAGACATCTGGATAATACTTCCAGAGTTTATTCATTTATTCACTGCACAAACATGTGTTGAGACTACAGAACCTTTTTAATCAAAATATTAGTAGATTAAATGAATGAGTGTACTTAGCTCTTCAATATTTATACAATTTTTGTCACCCAATAGCACAGACAATTGTGGATTGTATATACTTTATATCTATATCATACAAGGTTATCTGTTCTTATGAGAAGTCTTTCAGTCATTGTAAATAACCAAAGCCACTCAAGTCTCATATGAATAAATTGTTCCATCATATTTTAATTCTGTCTGTATTATATGTCATAACTAAAATGTGTCAATAATTGTGCATATGAAAATCTATCAATCTACTTTATCATCAATGAAAATATCAACTTACCTGCTGCTGGCGATTATTTGCTCTCACTGATGCCAAGAGTTCTTCATACTCTTTTATTTGAGTTTCTTTGAATGCCAAGTCTTTCTCAAGTCTTATCTTGTCATTTTCCAGTGCCTAGAAGCAAAATTATTTGTTATAATTCAGAAATTGTCAACAATCACATAATACAAAGATTTGTTTATACTTGAAGCCTTAAATAAGCACTTGGTTCATCTGCAGCTGTCTAATAAAACAAAATTCTAAAAAATCAAGCAAAATATAGGATACAAATGGATGAAACTTTAAAAACTTGCATTCTAAGAGACATTTGATGAACCAATTCTAAGTTCAATGAAGCAGAACCTTCAAATTATTTTAATGTTTTGCCCCAATCTACAAAGACTTTTTGTTAATCCCAGCAGATGGTTAATTTTCAAATTATAATCTAAATGTGTTCATCAGAACCCAGAAATGAAATAACCCACTCCAGGCTTCATTGTATGCAAGATATTCTAAATATATTTAGATAATGCCACCAAGAATGCCAACTAAAAAGGCTCAAGGCATTCTAAATATATTTAGATAATGGCACCAAAACCACCAACTAAAAAGGTTAAGTTCTTGGAGAAAGGAGTTTTCAAGTATTCTAAGAAATTCAAAGTATGCTTTATTATTACAGAAAAAAAGGGGAAATTCCCATTCAATGGGTTAGACTATTCTAATTTTGGAAGCTACTTCCTGGCTCTAGGTATCAAATTACCTTTGTGTCAAACTAAATAATAAGTGTATACCCAACTTTTTTCATTTTGACATTGGGGATCTTTTATTTCCTCTCTCAACCCCAAGTAACTGTTTCAAGAATATATGTCTGGATGAGCATAATATTGTTGCATTGTATTGAATTTTGCAAGGTAGATTAAATGACTTAATTTCTACATTAGAAGGGTAAGAACTAGTAAGTCTTTGGAAAGAAAAATTAAAATAAGTGTTACTGTCAAGTCATTTTGAAGATGTCCAAGCTCTTCCCGTATGTTGCTGAAGGTGGACAGCACTAGCCGGAGTGATTTATCAGACATACCCCTCATCTGGAGGAAGAAAACGATTGATGGTTTGTATTTACTAGCATTTACAAATAGGCAATATAAGTAATAGTAGTCTTATTTTTCTATTCCCATAAAAAAACTTATTTAAAGTTTTATTTTTTATATAGCAATATTAGAATAGTGATAGAAGGCATTTTGTCAATAACATGCACAAGTAATCCAATCAGCATTCCTGAAGAGATCATGGCTATGTGATTAGAACAAGTTCTATTATTTTTTCCATGAAGTTTCATCTTTCTCACAAGACAGAAATCTATCAGCAAATTTTTAAATTTGCTTTTATACTTTATTTAAAGATTAGAAAAGATGAGGCATTCAAACTTCAAATAATAAAATGCATATCCCTAAGTTGCTTCCAAATGCATGGATTTTTCCTGAAGTGAGAAGAATATAATATTAATTTAGTTTAACCTTGAAGTATAGAAACATCTCAATTTTTAAAGAAGATGGAGAAAATCCCTTTCACTAGATTAAACTCACTTATTTTTTAAAAAATGGTTTAAAAAACAAACAACTTCCATTTTTGGTAAGCTAGAGTAAAAATAATTTTCTTTATTCCTTCTGCTAAGTATAACTAAAACCCCTGGACATTACTATGTATAAAAAAAAGACTTGGAAAAGTGGAAAGAAGGAAGTCTGGTTAGGAAGATTTGTACCCAAAAAATAACACAGAAGTGAGTTCCTGTTTTTTTTTTTTTCTTGCTTCATGTATCACTGACTGGTGTTGGAGAAACAGCACTGGAAACAGACAACAAAAGTCTTTAGAAAAGCCTGCTTTATCTAGCCAAAGGACCATGAAAAGAGCAGCCTAGCAAGGCAGAGAACTTTTAGATAATATCCAGTTATTCCAGTCAAACACCACAGAAAATAATCTTTAAATTTACTGCCACCCAAACTATCAAATGTCAAGAAGGGAACGCAGACTTTCTCCCTTACTAGGCTCTAAAAAGGTCCATCAACACCGCTTACCAGGTTGGTGTTAGAGAAGGCAAGGTGGAGAGATGGGACCTTCATCCCCGCTGGGAACTAAATGAGACCCTCAGCACTGTGGTTCAGTTGAGAGTATGAAAGGAGCCTAGGCTTTCACTTTATCCAATATTAATACTGCTTGCCTCCCTGCTAGGGTGATGTCAGAGATTTCTCAATGAAGAGTCAGGACTTTCATCACTGCCCAACAGAAATGAAGCCACTCACCTTACAATGTCAGTGGCGGCCAACTGGGGAACAGTTATGAGGCACTTCTCTACATCCAAACCAGAGTGAAATCAGTGGGGGCTTAGTAGAGAACCACAATTTCTACCCTGGCCTAGGAGGAACAAGGAGTTCCTCCCCTGATAAGTGTCAACAGAGGCTGAGTGGGGAACCTGGACATCCACCCACAGCTGATAGTAACAGGCAGTTCTCCCATGTCCTCTGTTGTTTCAGTTTAAAGGAAGCCTACTATGTGGATCTTGAGAAGTTTAACAGAAGACCATGGGGGAGGTGAAGGGGAAAAAAAACTTACAGAGAGGGAGGGAGGCAAACCATAAAAGACTCTTAAGTACTGAGAACAAGCTGGGGGTTGATGGGGGTAGGGAGAGGGGAAAGTAGGTGATGGGCATTGAGGAGGGCACTTGTTGGGGTGAGCACTGAGTGTTGTATGGAAACCAATTTGACAATAAATTATATTAAAAATAATAAAAAATAAAGGAAGCCTACTAAAACAGAAGATATGAATAAGATTCAGAGTCATAACATAATATTAAAAATGTCCAAGTTTCAATTTAAAAAATTACTAGTCATTCTAAGAACCAGAAAATTTTAGCTTGATAAGAAAAACAATTAACAGATACCAACATCAAGATAACAGAAGTGTTAGACTTGTCTGACAAGGATTTTAAAGCAGTCATTATAAACATACTTTAATAAAAATTTACAAAGAGACTTAAAACAAAAATAAAGTCTCAGCAACAAAACAGAAAATCTCAGAAAATAAATAGAAGGTATAAAGAATAACTAAACAGTAATTTTAGAATTATAAAACTCAATAACTAAAAAAAAACCCCAAACCTTAACGTATGGACTAAAAACAAAATGGAAACAACAGAGCAAAGAATCAGATAGAAAAATAAAAACGTGCTTAATCACAACATCAGAGAAAAAATAGATTGGAAAATAATTGAACAGAGGCTCAGAGACCTGTGGGAGTATAAGACATATCTTATATACATGTCATAAGAGTCCTCGAAGGAAAGAAAAAAGAGGGGGGAGTTGAAAAAGTATTCAAAGAAATAAGGGCTGTAAACTTCCCCAAATTAGCAAAAATCGTAAGTATAAGTTCAAGAAGTTGGGCAAATTCCAAATCGGATAAATCCAAAGAAATCCAAAGAAACTTCTTAGAACTAAAGATAAATTTTAAATCTTTAAAGCAGCAAGAGAAACCTTAACTATTGGTAATAACAACTCAAATGACAGCATATTTTTCATCAGAAATCCGAATGGCCAGAGGGAAATAGCACACCATTTTTGAAGTGCTGAAAGAAAAGAACTGTCAACTACAAATTCTGTATCTAATGAAAATATCCTTTAAGAATTAAGAGGGAATCACAAAATTAGGAGATGAAGAAAACTGAAAAAAAATTTGTCACTAACAGACTTACCCTAAAAACTGGCTGAAGGAAGTTCTCTGAAGAGAAAGAAAATGATGATGGAATTTGGAACATCAAAAAGGAAGAAATAACATCTTAAGTAATAATATGAGTAAACAGAGTAAGTTTGCCTTCTTTTGCATTTTCTAAATTATATTGGAGTTTGAAGCAAAATTATAACACTGTATGATGTGGATCTCAATGCATGATGAGAAAATATTTAAGACAATTATGTTATAAATGTGGAGAGTAAAGAGAGATAAAGGAAGCAAACTTTTCTATAATTCACTGAAACTGACAAATTGTTGACAACAATAACTAGGATACATTATGGATATATAATGTAATTCTTAGAGCAACCACTAAAAAGGCTATACTAAAAGATATAATCAAAAGAATCAGAGATAAATAAAAATTAAGTTATAAAACATGTTCAGCTAATCCACAGGAAAGCAAGACAAAGAAAACAGGGAAACAAAAAAGCAGAACAAACAGAAAACAAAAAATAAAAATAGGAAATCTAGCCCTAACGTTTAAATAATTGCAACGTGGTCTAAATACACCAATCAAAAGACAGAGATTTGCAGATTGTGAAAAAAACCTTTACCCAACTACGTGTTTTCTACAAGAAATTAACTTCAAATATAATGAAAATTTAAAAATATATAATGAAAGTAAAAAGTTGGGGAAAAAAATATACCATGCAAACATTAATCAAAAGAAAACAAGAGTGTTATGTTGATATTAAATAAAAATGACTTCAGAGCAAAGAAAATTACCAGAAACAGAGAGGGACCATTACATAATGATAAAAGGGTCAATTCACCAAGAATACATAGTAAATCCTAAATGTTTATGCACCAAACAACAGAGCTGCAAAATGTATAGTACTTCAAAAACTGATAGAACTGAAAGAAAAAAGACAAGCTCACAGTTATAACTGAAGATTTCTATATGCCTCTCTCAGCAACTGGTAAGAACTACTTGGCAGAAAATGAGCAAAAATAAATAAGAACTCAACAACCCCGTCAATCAAAGTATCTAACCCTTTCATGTACCCATGGAATATACACCAAGATATACAATATCCTTGACCATAAAACAAAACTTAACCATTTCAAAACAATTAATTTCATATGGAATATATTTTCTGGGCACAGTGGAATCAAACTAAAAATCAATACCAGAAAGACAACAGGAAAATCTCTCAGCACTCTGAAACTAAATAATATACTTCAAAATAATCCACAAGTCAATGCAGAAGTCTAAAGGTAGCTAAAAGTACATAAAGCTGACAGAAAATGAAAATATATATCATAATTTGTGGGACACAGCTAGAGCCATGCTGAGAGGCTGTTTATAGCACTAAATGCTTACATTAGAGAACACAAAAAGTCTCAAATCAATAATCTAACTTTCTATATCAAGAAACTAGACAAAGAAGAGAAAAACAAATCAAAAACAAGCAAAAGAAGGAAATATATAGACAGGGGCAAAAATTAGTGGAAATATAAACAGGAAAACAATAAAGAAGATCAATAAAACTAAAGTCTAGTTTTATGAAAAAAATGATAAAATTGATAAACCTCTAGCAAGACTGACAAAGAAAAAAAGGAGAAGACACAAATTACTAGTATCAAGAATTAAGTAGGGGATAGTAATACAGACCCTGCAGACATCAAGATAATAAGGGAATACTATGAACAACTATACACTATAAATTTGACAATTTAGACGAAATAGACTACTTCATTGGAAAATACAAGTTACCACAACACACCCAATATGAGATAGATCATTTGAATAGACCTATAACTATTATGGATTTGAATTTAGAATTTTTTAAACTCCCCAGAAAACAAATCTACAGGCCCACATATTTTTACTGAATGATTCTACTAAATGTTTAAAGAATTAATACAGAGTCTATATAGTCTCTTCTAGAAAATAGACAATGATGAAACATGTCCCAGTTCATTTTATGCAGCTAGTATTATCCTGATAGCAAAACCAAAGGGAACACAAGAAAACTATAGACCAATGTTTCTCATGAACTTAGATGCAAAAATCCTCCAAAAGAGTTTTTCAAAGAAATAGGTCTTGAATTCACTTTCAATAGACATCCGACCACCAGAGATAATATCAAGAATGCCTCCAAGATTCAGATTCTGCAGAGCATATGTGTTCTCTATACCACTGTCTCTTTATAATACAGACTGTATGCCACTAAAATTATTTTATTTTAGTTTCACAAAAATGACATCAGGTCCAATATTTGGATGACCAAAAAAGGTTTAAGAACAAACTTAGAAATTGGCCTCACTTAGACAATGCTAGGTTATCTCTAGAATCCATTCTTGCAAACAGATGTACTCTTTAGCCATATTCTTTTATTTATTTATTTATTTATTTATTTATTTAATTTATTTATTTTAAATTTAAGTGAAATTGATTTCCATACAACACCCAGTGCTCATCCCAAAAGGTGCCCCCCTCAATACCCATCACCCACCCTCCCGTCCCTCCCATCCCCTATCAACCCTCAGTTTGTTCTCAGTTTTTAAGAGTCTCTTATGCTTTGGCTCTCTTCCACTCTAATCTTTTTTTTTTCCTTCCCCTCCCCCATGGGTTTCTGTTAAGTTTCTCAAGATCCACATATGAGTGAAAACATATGGTATCAGTCTTTCTCTGTAAGACTTATTTCACTTAGCATAACACTCTCCAGTTCCATCCACGTTGCTACAAAGGGCCATATTTCATTCTTTCTCATTGCCACGTAGTACTCCATTGTGTATATAAACCACAATTTCTTTATCCATTCATCAGTTGATGGACATTTAGCCATAATTTGGCTATTGTTGAGAGTGATGCTATAAACATTGGGGTACAAGTGCCCTATGCATCAGCACTCTTGTATCCCTTGGGTAAATTCCTAGCACTGCTACTGCTGGGTCATAGGGTAGGTCTATTTTTAATTTTTTGAGGAACCTCCACACTGTTTTCCAGAGTGGCTGCACCATTTTGCACTCCCACCAACAGTGCAAGAGGGTTCCCGTTTTTCCACATCCTCTCCAGCATCTATAGTCTCCTGATGTGTTCATTTTGGCCACTCTGACTGGCATTAGGTGATATCTGAGTGTGGTTTTGATTTGTTTTTCCCTGATGAGGAGCGATGTTGAGCATCTTTTCATGTGCCTGTTGGCCATCTGGATGTCTTCTTTAGAGAAGTGTCTGCTCATGTTTTCTCCACATTTCCTCACTGGGTTATTTGTTTTTCAGGTGTGGAGTTTGGGGAGCTCTTTATAGATTTTGGATACTAGCCCTTTGTCCGATGTGTCATTTGCAAATATATTTTCCCATTCCGTTGGTTGCCTTTTAGTTTTGTTGGTTGTTTCCTTTGCTGTGCAGAAGCTTTTTATCTTCATAAGGTCCCAGTAATTCACTTTTGCTTTTAATTCCCTTGCCTTTGGGGATGTGTCAAGGAAAAAATTGCTACGGCTGAGGTCAGAGAGGTTTTTTCCTGCTTTCTCCTCTAGGGTTTTGATGGTTTCCTGTCTCACATTCAGGTCCTTTATCCATTTTGAGTTTATTTTTGTGAATGGTGTGAGAAAGTGGTCTAGTTTCAACCTTCTGCATGTTGCTGTCCAGTTCTCCCAGCACCATTTGTTAAAGAGACTGTCTTTTTTCCATTGGATGTTCTTTCCTGCTCTGTCAAAGATTAGTTGGCCATACGTTTGTGGGTCTAATTCTGGGGTTTCTATTCTATTGCATTGGTCTATGTGTCTTTTGTTGTGCCAATACCATGCTGTCTTGATGATTACAACTTTGTAGTAGAGGCTAAAGTCTGGGATTGTGATGCCTCCTGCTTTGGTCTTCTTCTTCAAAATTACTTTGGCTATTCGGGGCCTTTTGTGGTTCCATATGAATTTTAAAATTGCTTGTTCTAGTTTCGAGAAGAATGCTGGTGCAATTTTGATTGGGATTGCATTGAATGTGTAGATAGCTTTGGGTAGTATTGACATTTTGACAATATTTATTCTTCCAATCCATGAGCATGGAATGTTTTTCCATTTCTTTATATCTTCTTCAGTTTCCTTCATAAGCTTTCTATAGTTTTTACCATACAGATCTTTTACATCTTTGGTGAGATTGATTCCTAGGTATTTTATGCTTCTTGGTGCAATTGTGAATGGGATCAGTTTCTTTATTTGTCTTTTTGTTGCTTCATTATTAGTGTATAAGAATTCAACTGATTTCTGTGCATTGATTTTGTATCCCACAACTTTGCTAAATTCAGGTATCAGTTCTAGCAGACTTTTGGTGGAGTCTATTGGATTTTCCATGTATATCGTGTCATCTGCAAAAAGTGAAAGCTTGACATCATCTTTGCCAATTGTGATGCCTTTGATTTCCTTTTGTTGTCTGATTGCTGATGCTAGAACTTCCAACACTATGTTAAAAAACAGTGGTGAGAGTGGACATCCCTGTCATGTTCCTGATCTCAGGGAGAAAGCTCTCAGTTTTTCCCCATTGAGGATGATGTTAGCTGTGGGCTTTTCATAAGTGGCTTTTATGATGTTTAAGTATGTTCCTTCTATCCCAACTTTCTCAAGGGTTTTCATTAAGAAAGGTGGCTGAATTTTGTCAAAGGCCTTTTCTGCATCGATTGACAGGATCATATGGTTCTTATCTTTTCTCTCATTAATGTGATGTATCACGTTGATTGATTTGTGAATGTTGAACCAGCCCTGCAGCCCAGGAATGATTCCCACTTGATCATGGTGGATAATTCTTTTTATATGCTGTTGAATTCGATTTGCTAGTATCTTATTGAGAATTTTTGCATCCATATTCATCAGGGATATTGGCCTGTAGTTCTCTTTTTTTCCTGGGTCTCTGTCTGGTTTAGGAATCAAAGTAATACTGGCTTCATAGAATGAGTCTGGAAGTTTTCCTTCCCTATTTTTTGGAATAGCTTGAGAAGGATAGGTATTATCTCTGCTTTAAATGTCTGGTAGAACTCCCCTGGGAAGCCATCTGATCCTGGACTCTTATTTGTTGGGAGGTTTTTGATGACTGATTCAATTTCTTCGCTGGTTATGGGTCTGTTCAAGCTTTCTATTTCCTCCTGATTGAGTTTTGGAAGCGTGTGGGTGTTTAGGAATTTGTCCATTTCTTCCAGGTTGTCCAGTTTGTTGGCATATAATTTTTCATAGTATTCCCTGATAACTGCTTGTATCTCTGAGGGATTGGTTAATAATTCCATTGGCGGAGAACAAAGGCACTCACCAGCGCCATCTCCCTCGCCCATCCCCCAGCACCGGGAGGGAGTCAGACCCGCCAATGGAGAGATGGATCCGCAGAAGCACAGCGTGGGGTGTTTGCGCGGTGCAAGCAAGTTCCCTGGCAAGAACTGGTTCCCTTTGAGATTTTGGCTGGGGGATAGGTGAGGGAGATGGCAGTGGCGAGCACCTTTGTTCCCCGCCAAGCTGAGCTCTGTTGTCCGGGGCTCAACAAATCTCCCTCCCGTTGTCCTCCTACCCTCCTGCTCTCTGAGCAGAGCTGTTAATTTATAACCTTCCAGATGTTAAGTCCCGCTAGCTGTCAGAACACACTCCGATCAACCCCTCCGCTTTTGCAAGCCAGACTCAGGGGGCTCTGCTTGGCCGGTGGGCCGCCCCCCCCCCACTACCTCCCGCCAGTCCGTGTAGCGTGCACCGCCTCTTTGCCCTTCCTATCCTCTTCCGTGGGCCTCCTGTCTGTGCTTGGCTCCAGAGAACCCATTCTGCTAGTCTTCTGGCGGTTTTCTGGGTTACTTAGGCAGGTGTAGGTGGAATCTAAGTGATCAGCAGGACACAGTGAGCCCAGTGTCCTCCTACGCCGCCATCTTCCCGACCAATCCCTCCAAATGAGAATCTAGCCATATTGTTTAGCATCTATCTTCTGTTTCTCATTTCATTGTAGGGGAACTTACTACTCCAGTAGTCTCTACCCTTCCGTAAATCAGAAAAAGCAAGGCACTGGCCTTTCTCATCTCTTACTGCAAGGATACGGTGGGGACGGGTAGAATAGAAAATGGAAAAGATGAGGACAAAGACTACAAGTTAGAATCAGGTTTTGCTATAGGAGTGAGGAGAGAATAAGGGCATTACTATTTCTATAATGCTTTCCTGAATGCTAATTATTCAATATAAGTGTATGCAACCCTTTTTTAATCAAAGTATAATCAACTATAATGCAACCCTTTTTTAATCAAAGTATAATAAACTCTTGTAAAACAGGATTTTTATTTAGAACTTTCTGTTCTTAATTAAGGGAAGCATCCTTGGCTAGTGGTTTGTCACTGTTGATTTCACATCCACTCTTGACCTCATCTTACCTGCAGAATATAGCAAATTTGCTGTTTTGTACACTCTGACAATCCTCTGGGAATCAAGGATTCAATGTCTTCTGACTGTAAGAAAAGAGAGGCTTATACATTGAAAAGATACACATGAGTATTGTAATTTTAGGGTCTGCAGTTCACAAACTTTTGTGCAGCAGAGCATATTTTTAGGAACATCAAAAGATTATTTCAGTTTTGGGCGATAGTTGCTACCAACTTCCTTTCTACCCTGATAGTTCTTACTTTTAAAAAAATTGACTATAGAGGCACCTGGGTGGCTCAGTCGGTTAAGTGTCCAACTCCTGGTTTCAGCTCAGATCATTATTTCACAGTTTGGTGGGTTCGAGCCCTGCACTGGGATCTGTGCTGACAGGGCAGAGCCTACTTGGGATTCTCTCTCTCTCTCTCTCTCTCTCTCACTATCTCTGCCCCTTCCCCACTCATGCTGTCTCTTTTTCAAAATAAATAAACTTAAATTATTTAATTTTTTTTTAAAAAAATGATTATACTACAGACACTATGGAAAGTACCTTGAATTCTAGGCATTTTAGGGAAAAACTTTATGCAACCAATCAGATGTTCCATTTCTACATTTTTTAAGAGTAATTTAAAAAACAAAAAGATGGCCTCTCAAGTCCCATTAAATACTCTCAGTGTATCTTTCAACAACTGGAAGCTTTTAAGTGATAAATATGACATTTGAGAGGCTTATTTTTTAAATAATGAAAATTGAGGATTTACATTGAGCTATGATGACTTCTGAAAAAGTAAATGTTGACACAGCAACATTGAAAAGCTTTAACTGATTTTTTTTTTTTAGTTGAAGCAATGCAAATTTATTATCTAGTAGTTTTGGAGGTTGGAATCAATGGGGCAAAATTAATGTGTCAGCAGAACTGCATTCTTTTGATGGGCTCTAGGGGAGAATCTATTTCATTGCCTTTTTGTTTCTACAGGCTGCCTGAATTCCTTGGCTGGTGGCCTCATCACTCCCATCTCTGCTTCCATTGGCAGATCTCCTGACTCTGACCTCCTGCCTCCCTCTTTTAAGGACCGTTAGTGTTAACATTGGGCCCACCCACATAATCCAGGATAAGCTCCTCACTTTAAGATTCTTAACTTAGTCACATTTGCAAAGTTTATTTTACCATATTAAGGTAACATATTCAAAAGTTTCAGGGATTAAGGTGTGGACATCTTTGGGGGGCCATTATTCTGTCTTCCACATAATCTTATTGCCCTTCTTCTGAAGCTCATATCCATATAGTTTCCCTCTGTGAGGTCTAGATCCAAGAGAGGGAGATTCTAATAGAGGAAGGGTCTTCTCTTCCACCTGCTCAAGACCCTCCTTGGATGACTAACCAAGAATCCACTTCCTCAGAAGACATCTTTCCCTCTTCCTCAGGGGGTGATTTTTCTCTATGGCTGCTGCAAGACAAGTTAATTAGAATACCATCCAGTACCTCTGACTTCAGTACCCTTATCCCAAACTATAGAAGGATGATGTCCTTACAAAAAACAAAAAAAAAACAAAAACAAAAAACAAAAACAGATAGCCAAGGACTGAAGTTAAGACATCACAGCAGATACTTATCTTGCCAAATCCTATGCCCAGCCCAACATGTATCATTGTCTTCTTTTATTTTATTCAAATATCATTAACATACAGTGTTATATTAGTTTCAGGTGTACAATATAATGATTCAGCAATTCTATACATTTCTCAGTGCTTATCAAAATAAGTATACTCTTAAGCCCAGTTATTTATTTTACCCATATCCCCACTGACATCTCCTTTTGTGAGAAGCTTCAACTAATTTTAAGTGAAAATCACTGTAATGAATGCAGTATATCAATACATTGAAAATAAAGAAAAAAATTGGGGCACCTGGGTGGTGGTTAAGCATCCAACTTTGGCTCGGGTCATGATCTCATGGTTTGTGAGTTCGAGCCCTGCGAAGGGCTCTGTGCTGACAGCTTGCAGCCTGGACCCTGCTTTGGATTCTGTGTCTCCTTCTCTCTCTGCCCCTCCCCCACTTGTGTTCTGTCTCTCTCTATTAAAAAATAAATAAATGTAAGCAAAAAAATTTTTTTAAAAAAGAAAAAAACACAAAAGAGGCCACTGTACTTTTTTATTACATCGAAATCAGTTCTTTCTCTATCTGATTACTTATTCCATTTGAAGTAATACTTAACAAAATGTGCATATATAATAGAATTAAAAATTGAAAAAAACTTAAGTTGATTTCTGTTTGGCATGGGTCATAAGGTTCAAAATACATTAAAACTAACTTTGCTACTTAGTTAATGTAGGTCTTAATTTTCTAAAGCAGAGAGTATGTGGTAAATGAAATTTTAAATGTTTTGATAAGCAAAGACAAAGTCATAAACAACAGTTGATGAAATATTTTTCACATTAATAATTATTACCTTTATGATTATTACTTTTATGGCCATTAGAAAAATATAAAAAAATTAACATTTTTATTTATTTTTGAGAGACACAGAGAGATGGAGTGTGAGCACGGGAAAGGTAGAGAGGGAGACACAGAATCTGAAATAGGCTCCAGGATCTGCATGGTCAGCACAGAGCCCAACCTGGGGCTTGAACCCACCAACTGTAAGATCATGACCTGAACTGAAGTTGGATGCTTCCCCAACTGAGCCACCCAGGTGTCCTGTAATTACAAACATAAACGGTTCTATCATTTTAAAGACAAAATAATCATTATATCTTTCACTAATCTGTGTTTCTAGTCTAATAAAGGTACCAAACTAAAACAGTATTATTGGTGCAAATATCAGAATCTGCTTTGTTATCACCTATATTTGATTTTCAACTATTTTTGCACTTACCTCATCTGTAGACTCAAAGTCCTCTTTGCTGCAAGAGTGAAAATAAAAAGATAGACAACCTTAAGAAAATGTATGTATTGATCATATATAAATGCTAGTGTTTCTAATTCTTTTATCTTATGTTTTAATATATCATAATAACAGCAATTCAATTTACAATTCAAGTAAGAAATTTTAAGCTAACTAAAATGGCACTTATCAAAAATAAAGATAATTTTCCTGAAACGAGTTAATCTACTAAAAATGACCAATATTGATTAGGGAGAGGAAGAGGCCAACATGGCAGAGAAGTAGGGGGATCCAAACTTCCCACATCTCTCAAAGAATGCTGAAGCCAAAGGACTTTGAAACCCCAAGAGTCTGGGAGGAAAAGAGACTGAGTCTAAAAGGGAGTCACTGGAACATCCTTGACGGGCTATAGGTAGGTGATTGAGAACTGGGGGAGATAAAATGGGCCATGTAAGCACAGAGGGGAGTGATCCCCTTTTGTGGAGAGACAAAGGGAAGAGAAACAGTGGCTGGGGAAGCATAGGACTGTATCTGGACAAAAGATAAACCTCGGGCTGGGACTGAGAGCGATACCATCTCTAACTGCAGGGCTTTCTTGGACTGGGGCCAGCTGACCCATTCGCACACCTGGGGAGGAGGAAAGCCAGACCCGGGTTCGGTGGTAGGTCAGGGGTGCAGTGCACAGTAGAAGAAACCAGTCCCCTCCTTGGAGTGCTGTGGGAAAGGACAAAGCCTGCCTGCCTCTGCCATCCTGGGGCCCAGCGGGGATGTCAGCAACACAGTCTGCAGCAGGAAAAGATGGTCCTCCCTGAAGTGCTGAGGCACAGACAAAGCCAGCTGGGAGCACATATCAGGCTGCACAGAGAGGCACTTCCTCAGTGCCAGAGCAGACAGAGTGGGACTTTGAATCCTAGCCAAGCACTGGTCAGGGGAGTCAGGGGAGCAAGAAGCACTGCCCCATCTGCACCTGCTGCAGTGAGGATGACTCAAATGGAGTCCACCAAGCCCCATGGAGAAGAGACTGGGGGATCGCCATCCCCCACCCCCACCCCCTGCACCACCAAGGCAAGACCTCAGGGATCTGTCCGGGGCCCATAGTGGAGGCAGAACCAGCCTACACCAAACCACGCCCCTCCATGCCTGGTCACTGCATATCTGCTGGAGCAGGACAGATGCTGTAGAACCAAAGGGCTCTATCATCCAAACCAGTGCTGCTGCAGAGCCTGGATTAATTCTCGGACAATTCTTGTTATTTAGATACATATTCCCTTCTTATCTCTTCCCTCATCTAGGCTGGTTATTCTGGTTGTTGGTTTGTTTAAGCAGACATATTTAATCCATTCTCTTCATACATATTCTACACCACTTTCTCTACTTTCCTTTCTCTCTCTTTGGAATAATCAAGCCATAGTTTCTCTGTCTGGGTAACTTTATCTTTTATTTTTCCCCCACTTCCTTCTTTATTTTCTTTCTTTCTCTCTCTCTGGATAAGGCCATTTAGACTCTCTGCCTAGTCAATGTTTATTTTCTCTTTGTCCCCACCCCTGTCATTTCTCTCTTTGTATATGATCTTCCATCAGCACTGCCTTTACCCTGTTCTTTACTTGTAGCTGGTGTTTCTGCTTTTTTGCTTTTGGATTAGTTTGTTTGTTTTATATGTGTGTGTGTCTGGTCTGTCTGTTTGTTTGTCTTATTTGTCTGTGTGTTTGCCTGTCTTTGTTTCCTGTTGGTTTTTCTGTTTGTTTTCCTTTCCAGGGATAATTCAAATAACAACTCAAATCAGATCTTGTGGAGGGTCCAAAACATCACTACAAGTAGAGAAATAAAATGACCAAAATCGGGACAACACAGAGCAAGTAACACTCTCCAAAAAAACACCTACTGAAGGACCAGGTCCTGAACAGTGTATGACCCCCCTTTAATATAAGAGTGCTCACAGGTACAGAGCACATAACAAGCTTTTAAAACTCATAAGGGACAGAAAAGTAGCCAAAATGATGAAATGGAAGAATTCCATGCAAAAGAAAATCCAGGAAGAACTGAAAACTAAAGAATTGATCTAAACAGATATAAGCAATATAACTGAATAAGAATTTAGAATAATAGTCATAACATTAATCACTGGGCTTGAAGAAGGCATAGAAGACAGCAGAGAATCTATTACTGCAGAGATTAAGGAACTAAAAATCAGTCACGATGAATTAATAAATGCTATAAATGAGGTGCAAAATAAAATGGAGGCGGCCACAGCACAGATTGAAGAGGCAGAGGGGAGAATAGGTGAATTAGAAGATAAAATTATGGAAAAAGAGGAAGCTGAGAAAAAGAGAGATTAAAAAATCCAGGATCAAGAGGGGAAAATTAGAGAAGTAAGTGATGCAATCAACTGGAACAATATCTGTATCATAGGAATTCCAGAAGAAGAAAAGAGAGAGAAAGGGTCTGAAAATGCACTTGAATGAATCATAGCTGAGAACTTCCCTGATCTGGGGAAGGAAAAAGGCAGTGAAATACAAGAGGCACAGAGAACTCCCTTCAGACATAACTTGATTCGATCTTCTGCATGACATATCATAGTGAAACTGGCAAAATACAAGGATAAAGAGAAAATTCTGAAAGCAGCTAGGGATAAACACGCTCTAACTTACAAAAGTAAACCCATAAGTGTAGTGGCAGACCTATATACTGAAACTTGGCATGCCAGAAAGGAATGGCAGGAAATCTTCAATGTGATGAACAGGAAAAACATGCAGCCAAGAATTCTCTATCCAGAAGGTCTGTCATTCAGAATAGGAGAGATAAAGGTTTTCCCAAACAAACAAAAATTGAAGGAATTCATCACCACTAAACCAGCCCTACAAGAGATCCAAAGGGGGATTCTGTGAGTGAAATGTTGCAAGGACCACAAAGTACCAGAGACATCACTACAAGCGTGAAAGCTACAGATATCACAATGACTAAACCCATATCTTTCAATAATAACATTGAATGTAAATGGACTAACTACTCTAATCAAAAGACATAGGGTATCAGTATGGATAAAAAGAAGAACCATCTATTTTCTGTCTACAAGAGACTCATTTTAGACCTGAGGACACCTTCAGATTGAAAATGAGGGGATGGAGAACTATCTATCATGCTACTCAAAGTCATAGGCAAGCTGGAGTAGCCATACTTATATCAGACAAAGTAGACTTTAAATTAAAGGCTGTAACAAGAGATGAAGAAGGGCACTAGGTAATAATTACAAGATCTATCCATCAGGAAGAGCTAACAATTATAAATGTCTATGCACCAAATTCGAAGGCACCCAAATATTTAAAACAATTAATCACAAATATAAGCAATATTATTGATAAGAATGTGGTAATTGCAGGAGACTTTAATACTCCACTTACAACAATAGACAGATCATCTAGACACAGAATCAGTAAAGAAACAATGGTTTTGAATGATACATTGGACCAGATGGACTTGACAGATATATTTAGAACTCTACATCCAAAAGCAGCAGAATATACTTTCTTCTTGAGTGTACATGGAACATTCTCCAAGATAGATCATGTACTGGGTCACAAACGGCCCTCAATAAATATAAAAGAATTGAGATCATACCGTGCACACTTTCAGATCACAATGCTATGAAACTTGAAATCAACCACAGGAAAAGGTCTGGAAAACCTCCAAAGGCATGGAGGTTAAAGAACACCCTACTAAAGAACAAATGGGTCAACCAGGCAATTAGAAAAGAAATTTGAAAATGTATGCAAACATATTAAAATGAAAAGACAACAATCTAAATGCTTTCGGATGCAGCAAAGGCAGTCCTGAGAGAAAAATACACTGCAATCCAGGCCTATCTCAAGTAACAAGAAAAATCCCAAATACAAAATCTAAGAGCATACCTAAAGGAAAGAAAAGCAGAAAGACACCCCAAAGCCAGCAGAAGAGAAATAATAAAGAACATAGCAGAAATAAACAATATAGAATCAAAAACACACTAGAGCAGATCAGTGAAACCAAGAGTTGGTTTTTTGAAAAAATAAACAAAATTAATAAACCTCTAGCCAAGTTTCTCAACAAGAGAAGAGAAGACCCAAATAAAATCACGAATGAAAATGGAATTATGACAACCAATTCCTCAGAAATACAGTAATTATCAAGGAATACTATGAAAAATTATATGCTAACAAACTGGACAACCTGGAAGAAATGGACAAATTCCTAAGCACCCACCCACTTCCAAAACTCAAATGGATCATATGGAAATAGAAAATTTGAACAAGTCCATAATTAGTGAAGAAATTAAATCAGTCACCAAAAATCTCTCAACAAATAAGAGTCCTGGCCCAGATGGCTTCACTGGGGAATTCTACCAGACATTTAAAGCAGAGTTAATACCTATCCTTCTCAAGCTGTTCCAAACAATAGAAAGGGAAGGAAAACTTCCAGACTCATTCTATGAAGCCAGCATTACTTTGATTCCCAAACCAGACAGAGACCCAGGAAAAAAAGAGAACTACAGGCCAATATCCCTGATGAACATGGATGCAAAAATTCTCAACAAGATACTAGCCAAGTGAAGTCAACAGCATATAAAGAGAATTATTCATCATGATCAAGTGGGATTCATTCCTGGGATGCAGGACTGGTTCAATATTTGGAAATCAATTTGATACATCATATTAATAAAAGAAAAGATAAGAACCACATGATCCTGTCAATGGATGCAGAAAAAACATTTGACAAAATACAGCATCATTTCTTGATGAAAACCCTCAAGAAAGTCAGAATAGAAGGAACATACTTAAATGTCATAGAGGCCATTTATGAAAAGCCCACAGATAATATCATCCTCAATGGGGAAAAACTGAGAACTTTCCCCCTGGGATCAGGAACATGACAGGGATGTCCACTCCCTGTGATGTCCACTATGTGTAACATAGTGCTGTAAGTCCTAGTATCAGCAATCAGACAACTAAATGAAAAAAAAGCATCAACATCAGCAAAGATTAAATCAAACTTTCACTTTTTGCAGAGGACATGATACACTACCTGGAAAACCCGACAGACTCCACCAAAAGTCTGCTAGTATTGATACATAAATTCAGCAAAGTCACAGGGTACAAAATTAATGTACAGAAATTGTTTGCATTTTTATACACCAATAATGAAGCAACAGAAAGAGAAATAAAGAAACTTATCTCATTCACAATTACACCAAGAACCATAAAATACCTAGGAATAAACCTAACCAAAGATTTAAAGGATCTTTATGCTGAAAACTATAGAATGCTTATGAAGGAAATTGAAGAAGAGACAAAGAAATGGAAAAACATTCCGTGCTCATGCATTGGAATAAATATTGTTAAAATGTCAATACTACCCAAAACAGTCTACATATTCAATACAATCCCAATCAAAATTACACCAGTATTGTTCTCAAAGTAGATCAAACAATCCTAAAATTTGTATGGAACCACAAAGTGCTCGTGTAGCCAAAGTACTATCAAAGAAGAAAACCAAAGCAAGAGGCATCACAATCCCATAGTTTAGCCTCTACTACCAACTGTAATCATCAAGACAACATGGTATTGACACAAAAACAGACACATAAACCAATGGAATAGAAAAGAGAACTCAGATTTGGACCCACAAAAGTATGGCCAACTAACATGCAACATGCAGAAAAATGAAACTAGATTACTTTCTGATACCATTCTCAAAAATAAACTCAAAATGGATGAAAGACCTGAATGTGAGATAGGAAACCATCAAAATCCTAGAGCCAAGAGCAGGAAAATATCTCTTTGAGTGTAGCTGCAACAATTTCTCAATCAACACATCTCCAAAGGCAAGGGAATTAAAAGCAAAAATGAACTATTAGGACCTCATCAAGACAAAAACTTCGGCACTGCAAAGGAAACAATCAACAAAACTAAAAGGCAACCAACAGAATGGGAAAAGATATTTGCAAATGACATATCAGATAAAGAGCTAGTATCCAAAATCTCTAAAGACCTCACCAAACTCCACACCAGAAAAGCAAATAATCCAGTGAAGAAATGGGCAGAATACATGAATAGACACTTCTCTAAAGAAGACATCCAGATGGCCAACAAGCACATGAAAAGATGCTCAACATTGCTCCTCATCAGGGAAATACAAATCAAAACCACACTCAGATACCACCTCATGGCAGTCAGAGTGGCTAAAATGAACAAATCAGGAGACTATAGATGCTGGCAAGAATGTGGAGAAATGGGAACCCTCTTGCACTGCTGGTGGGAATGCAAACTGGTGGAGCAGCTCTGGAAAACAGTGTGGAGGTTCCTCAAAAAATTAAAAATAAAACTACCCTATGACCCAGCAATAAGGCTGCTAGGAATTTACCCAAGGGATACAGGAGTGCTGATGCATAGGGACACTTGTACCCCAGTGTTTACAGCAGCACTTTCAACAATAGCCAAATTATGGAAAGAGCCTAAATGTCCATCAACTGATGAATGGATAAAGAGGATGTGCTTTATATATACAATGGAATACTACTTGGCAATGAGAAAGAATGAAATATGGCCATTTGCAGCAACGTGGATGGAGCTGGAGTGTATTATGCTAAGTGAAATAAGTCAGGCAGAGGAAGACAGATACCATACGTTTTAACTCATATGTGGATCCTGGGAAACTTAGCAGAAGATCATGGGAGAGGGGAAGGGGAAAAAAGTTATAGGGAGGGAGGGAGGCAAACCATAAAAGACTCTTAAGGACTAAGAACAAACTGAGGTTTGATGGGGGGTGGGGGAGAGTGGAAAATGGATGTTGGGCATGGAGGAGGGCACTTGGGATGAGCAGTGGGTGTTGTATGAAAAACAATTTGACAATAAATTTTATTTAAATAAAAAATGAACAATATCAAAATAACAAGCCAAAAGAATATACAGAATCAGTTACAGCCATGCACTAGCATTAATCTGTTTATGACTAGATGTACAAGTCCTTGGTGCTTTGTAATAAATGATGCCTGAGTGAATGGATAACAATAATAGTTGTTCTCTCTCTCCACCCACATTTTCTCCTGTATCATTCACTTTCAGTGCTGAGTCCAACTTCTCTCTATAGTCTTCAAGTTATTCCATACCCTTTCATCAAAATCAAAACTTGCAGTATAAATTCATTCAATCTACACTACAGTATATATGGCAGTGACAAAACCTTACACATACCTGGATGTTTACATAGAGACAGAGCTTTAAGCAACATGACCAAAATTCTAGTGGGATGATAAAACTTCCAACATCAAAATGAGGATTTGAGCACCAGGGTTAGAAGACCCTTTGTGAAGCCATGTTAGGTAGGCAAATACCACAAAAGAATTCTTAGTGATTATACCAGTCTGGCACTTGCTTCTTTGGGGAGTGATGAAAGTGGAAAACGATACAGTTTCAGTGTCAGTGGCAATAGACAGGTCTTTATTTCTGACTACTTGTTTTATCTATGCTTCATTGAAGAATTCGGCACAAAATATATGGTGAATGTACTTCTCAAACAAAAACACACTACACATGTTCTGACAACAAGGCAGAATATTTTAAATGTGCTTGTATATTTTAAAGATGCTTGTATAAAATCAGAGGTATGTGAGTGACATATCTTTGATATAAAAGAAAAATATATTAGAGATATGTTAGGACATTATCTCCTACCTTTACCTTCTAAGTAACTGCTTATGGTAATATATTGCTTGGAGAGATAAGAAGGTCTCTCACTGTGCAAAACCTCTTGCATATATTTATAAAAATATATATGTTAATGTGGAGGAAGAAAACTGAAGGTTCAATTTACCCGAGGCATGACTACATATTTGCAATCGTCTGTATGTATGTATGTGGCATTTCCTATATTGCCCAAAATAGAAATTGTGGGGAAGCCCTAGTAAAATAAATAAATAAAATATTCTGTACTTTTTAAATGTTTTACTAAAGAAACTGCATGCATATACTGGGAGTTACAACAAGTTAAAAATATGAATCAATACTTTAGTCATACTCCATTACTATTAACTGAAATAATCATAGTTATTAATGGACCTTTATGCTAAAAATTCCACTGCCCAAGCCAACCTAGTACACATGTCCTTAATCATTTCTTTCTACAGATAAGAAAACAAAACAGAAATAGAGCAATTAACAATCAACAGGACTTAATACTGCATTTTTTTAAAGTAACCAGAATGGTTTCATGAGACAACCTTCTTTAATTCTGACCCTGCATCCTCTCATTGCTAAATTGTAACATGGAAAAAGGAGATTAAGGGGGAAAAAAGAAGAGGGAAAGAGAGAAAGAGAGTGGAAACAGAGATAAGAGCAGAGAGTTGGAGAGACCAATGTGAATTACACCTCCATCCAGCCGTGGGGAGTGGTAGTTGGAATTACAATGGGCAGAAAAAAACAGGGGCAGGAGAAAGAACAATATGGCTTCAGAGTAGGAGGACCCTAGGCTCCCCTCTTCCCACAAACACAACTAGATAACTATAAAATCATACTAAATACCCCAGAAATTGACCTGAAGAGTGATAAAACAAACTCCACAATTAAACATAGAGAAGAGGTGAACCTGGGTGGCTCAGTCAGTTAAGCATCCAACTTTGGCTCAGGTCACGATCTCATGGTTTTTGAGTTCAAGCCCCATGTCAGGTTCTGTGCTGATGGCTCAGAGCCTTGAGACTGCTTCAAATTCTGTGTCTCTCTCTCTTCCCCTCCCCTGCTTGTTCTCTATGTCTCTCTCTCAAAAATAAATATTAAAAGAAAAAAAAAAGAAATGTTACAAAAAGGAGGGGGGAGAACAGGCCACATCAAAGAAGGTAGGAAGTGCAGATATGTGGTTTAGGGGAGAAATAGATCCTAGGTACTTTGGGGGGAAAACCAGGGTCACAGAGAAGAGACAGAGAGAGATAAAGAGAGGAAGAGAGAGAAGCACAGAAGGAAACTCTGAAGGAGAATGTTTCCGCAAAGCCACTGGCTTGGAAAATGAGAGGGGCAAAATTTAGTCAGAACTTGCAGTCAACAGGGCTTAAAGCCTAGAATTTTAAAAGGTAGCAGGCTTGGCTGGGATAGAGCCCTGAAGGCACTGCCCTGCTCATAGAGAGAAGGCAGACAAACAACATGGGAGCAGATGGCATGGCAACAAAGATCTGAAGCATGCTTGAGGCAAACAGTGGGGAGATTATTCACTCTTCTCAGAGCAAACTGAAGTCAGCTTTCACAGAGACACCTCTCTGAGAAGACAGGAGCTGGCTGGCACCACTCCCCACCCTGATACTCAGCAAAAACACAGTGCCGCTTGTAGTAAGCAGCTCAGCAGGGGCACAGGCTGCCAAACATGCTTATACCAAGCCCAATCCCTGCACCTCAGGGAGACTGTCCTTTTAAGTCAAAATTAACTTAATACCAGCATGGCGGGCCCCTCCTCCAGAAGACTGGCACAAACCCTTGTTGACACCACATCTCCTGACCAGAGAGTTCTGCAGGGCCATGGCTCTGGTGGAGTTGGTGTCAGGTCTCATTTCACAAGCACACCAGAGCACACCTAGTTAAAACTCACCATATTCAGGCCAGGGACAAAAACCTGCCCACAGTAGGCAAGGAGAACATCTGCAGATAACTTTCTTGAACGATAGAGCAGTGAAAACACCACAGTAGAGTGCACACAGTACACACCTGAGATACTCCCTGAAGTGCCAGGCCCTGAGCACTACATGACCTCTTCTTCATAAAGCTATTACTTTTAGCAGCAGTATGCATAACTGGCTTTTCCAACACAGAAAAGAAGGCAGAGACTTACACAAAATGCTGACAGAAGAATTTATGCCAAATGAAAGAACAAGATAAGGCCAGTACCAAAGATGTAAGCAAAACAGATATAAGTAATCTGTTTGATGGAGAATTTAAAGCAACAATCATAAGGATACCCACTGGGCTTGAGAGAAGAATAGAAGACATCAGGGATACCCTTAAACACAGATAAAATAGTTAACAATGAAGCAATCAGAGATGAATAATGCAATAAATGAGATTGGAAACAAGCTTGATGCAATGAACAGCAGGCTAGAAGAAGCAGAAGAATGAATTAGTGACCCTGAAGACAAAATAATGGAAAATAATGAGGCTTAACAAAAGAGAGAAGAATTCATGGAATATGAGAATAGATTTAAGGATCTGAATGACTATATCAAATGTAATAATATTCATATTATAGAAGTCCCAGATGAAGGAGAGAAAGGGGGACATAAAATTTATTTGAAGAAATAGATGAAAACTTCCTTAATCTAGGGAAGGAAACAGACATCCATATCCAGGAGGCACAGATAAGTCTCATCAAAACCAACAAAAGCAGGCCAACACTAAGACATATTATAATTAAATTTGCAAAATATAGTGAAAAAGAAAAAAATCATAAAAGTGGCAAGACAAGAGAAGTCCTTAACTTACAATGGAAGACTCATAAGGCTAGCTGGAGATTTCTCAACAGAAACTTGGCAAGCCAGAAGGGAGTGGCATGATATATTCAAAGTGCTAATTGGGAAAAATCTTCAGTCAAGACTACTCCATCCAACAAGGCTAACATGCAGAATAGAAAGAGAGATCGTTTCCCAAAAAAACAAAAACTAAAGGAATTCATGACCACAAAACTAGCCATGCATGAAATATTCAAAAGGACTCTTTGATACAAAGGAGAGGCCAACAGTGACAAATATAAGAAAAGATCAGAAAATATCTCCAGACAATGACAAAGTAAAATGGCAACAAATACATTTAAATTAATAATTATTTTGAATTATAAATGGACTAAATGCTCCAATCCAAAGACATAGCATGTCAGAATTAATAAAAAAAAAAAGAGTCATCTATATAGTGCTTAGAAGAGACTCACTTTAGACCTAAAAACACTTGCAGATTGAAAAGGGAATAATCCAACAAGAAGATATAACAATTATAAATATTTATGCATCCGACATGGGAGCACCCAAATACATAAAATATTTAATAACAAACATAAAAGAATTAATGGATAATAATATAATAATAGTAGGGGACTTTAATGCCTCGCTTACATAAATGGACAGATCATCCAAACAGAAAATCAACAAGAAAACAATGGCCTTGAATGACACACAAGACCACATGGACTTAACCAATATATTCAGAACATTTCCTCATAAAACAGGAGAACACACATTGTTTTCAAGAGCATGTGGAACATTCTCAGAATAGATCAAATACTAGGTTACAAAACAGGCCTCAACAAATACATAAAGATTGATATCATACCATGTACCTTTTGTGACCACAACACTATGAAACTAGAAGTCATTCACAAGAAAAAACTTGGAAAGACCACAAATACATCGAGCTTAAACATGTTACTAAACAATGAATTGGTTAAACAGGAAATCAAAGAAGAAATAAAAAATATATGGAAGCAAATGAAAATGAAAACACAACAGTCTAAAACCTTTGGGATCCACAAAAAGCAGTCCAAAGAGGGAAATATATAGCTATATAGGCCTACCTCAAGAAGGAAGAAAAATCTTACATAAACAACATAACCTTATACCTAAAGGAGCAAGAAAAAGAAGAACAGACAAAACCCAAACACAGGAAAATGAAGGAGTTAATAAAGAGTACAACAGAAATCAACGATATAGAAACAAATAAAAACAATAGAACAGATCAATGAAACCAGGAGATGGTTCTTTGAAAAACTTAATAAAATTGATAAATCTCTAGTGAGAGTTATCAACTAGAAAAGATAATGCACCCTAATAAATGAAATCAGAAGTGAGATAGAATTAATACCCAACATAACAGAAACACAAGCAAATATAAGAGAACACTATGAAAAATTATATGCCAACTAATTGGACAACCTAGAAGAAATGGATAAATTTCTAAAAACATATAAATTCCAAAACAGGAACAGGAAGAAATAGAAAACTTGAACAGAGCAATAACCAGCAAATAAATTGAATCTGTAATCAAAAAGTCCCCCAAAAGACCTGTGTCAGATGAGTTCACAGGCAAATTCTACCAAACATTTAAAGAAGACCTAATACCTATTATTTTCAAATTATCACAAAATATAGAAAAGGAAAGAAAACTCACAAATTCATTCTATGAGGCCAGCATTACCCTGATACCAAAACTAGATAAAAACTCCACTAAAAAAGAGAATTACAGGGAAATATCCCTGATTAACATGAACACAAAAATTCTCAATAAAACACTAACAAACCAAATCCAACAATACATTAACAAATTCATTCATCATGTTCAAGTGGGATTTATTTCTAGGCTGCAAGGGTCATTAAATATTCACAAATGAATCAAGGTGATGCACCACATTAATAAAAGAAAGGATAAGAAATGTATGATCATTTCAATAAATGCAAATAAAGGATTTGATGAACTACAACAATGATTCATGATAAAAATCTTCAACAAAATAAATTTAGAGGGAACATACCTCAACATCGTAAAGGGCATATATGAAAAATCCACAGCTGACATCATCCTCAATGGTAAAAAAACCTGAAAGCATTTTTCCCTAAGGTCACAAAAAAGGCAGGGATGTCTACTCACACTGCCATTGTTTTACATAATACTGGAAGTCCTAGCCACAGCAATCAGACAAGAAAAACAAATAGATGGCATACAAGTTGGCAAGGAAGAAGTAAAGTTTCACTATTTGCAGATGACATGATGCTATGTATAGAAAACCCAAAAACTCCACCAAAAACTCCTAGAGCTGATACAGGAATTCAGTAAATTCACAGCACAAAAAAAGCAACATACAGAAATCTGTTGCATTTATATACACCAGTAATGAAGCAGCAGAAAGAGAAACCAAGGAATCAATCCCACTTACAATTACATCAAAAACCATAAGATACCTAGGAATAAACATAACCAAAGAAGTGAAATACATGTACTCTGAAAATTATCAAACACTGACGAAAGAAATTCAAGAGAACACAAAAAATGTAAAGGCATTCCATGCTCATGGATGGGAATAACAAATATCGTTAAAATGTCCTTACCACCCAAAGCAATCTGCACATTTAATACAATTCCTATAAAAATACCACCAGCATTTTTCACATACCTAGAAAAACAATCCTCAAATTTGTATGGAAACACAAAAGATCTGGAACAGCCAACGCAATCTTGAAAAACAAAAACAAAGCTGGAGACATCACAATTCTTTTTTTTTTTTTTTTGATATAAGTACACTTTAATCATGGGTGGGCATGTAATTGTTCATTATACTATATTCAGTATTTTTTGATATTTTGAAATATTTTACAGTTACAAAAGACTTAGAATACATATATTGCACTACTTATCAAAATATACGGTAAGCAGGACTCTGAAAATTATTTTTCTACTATCTTGGACATTGATGAAATCCTTTTAAGTCATTATATTTAATTTTGGTCTCACATTTCACAATGAAAAAATACGCTCATCAAGGAAATATCAAAACTGTATATTAATTTGTCATATGAAATAAGATTAATGATTTAGGAAAGCCTTAGGATGTGATCAATATCTTATACAAGTCTTAAAAAGATAATTTCACTTGATTTTCTTTTTTTTAATTTAATTTAATTTTTTATTTTTAAAAATTTACATCCAAATTAGCATATAGTGAAACAATGATTTCAGGAGTAGATTCCTTAGTGCCCCTCACCCATTTAGCCCATCCCCCCTCCCACAACCCCTCCAGTAACCCTCCGTTTGTTCTCCATATTTATGAGTCTCTTACACTTTGTACCCCTCCCTGTTTTTATATTATTTTCATTTCCCTTCCCTTATGTTCATCTGTTTTGCCTCTTAAAGTCCTCATATGAGTGAAGTCATGTGATTTTTGTCTTTCTCTCACTGACTAGTTGCACTAAGCATAATACCCTCCAGTTCCATCCACATAGTTGCAAATGGCAAGATTTCATTCTTTTTGATTGCAGAGTAATACTCCATTGTATATATATACACCACTTCTTCTTTATCCATTCATCCATTGATGGACATTTGGGCTCTTTCTATACTTTGGCTATTGTTGATAGTGCTGCTATAAACATGGGGGTGCATGTGTCCCTTTGAAACAGCACACCTGTATCCTGTGGATAAATGCCTAGTAGTGCAATTGCTGGGTCGTAGGGTAGTTCTATTTTTAGTTTTTTGAGGAACCTCCACATAGTTTTCCAGAGTGGCTGCACCAGTGTGCATTGCCACCAACAATGCAAAAGAGATCCTCTTTCTCTGCATCCTAGCCAATATCTGATGTTGCTTGAGTTGTTACTGTTAGCCACTCTGACAGGTATCAGGTGGTATCTCATTGTGGTTTTGATTTGTATTTCCCTGATGATGAGTGATGTTGACCATTGTTTCATGTGTTGGTTGGCCATCTGATGTCTTCCTTGGAGAAGTGTGTATTCATGTCTTTTTCCCATTTCTTCAGTGGATTGTTTGTTTTTTGGATGTTGAGTTTGATACGTTCTTTATAGATTTTGGATACTAACCCTTTATCTGATATGTCATTTGCAAATATCTTCTCCAATTCCATTGGTTGCCTTTTAGTTTTGCTGATTGTTTCCGTGGCTGTGCAGAAGCTTTTTATTTTGATGAGGTCCCAGGAGTTCATTTTTGCTTTTATTTCCCTTGCCTCTAGAGACGTGTTCAGTAAGAAGTTGCTGCAGACGGGGCGCCTGGGTGGCTCAGTTGGTTAAGCAGCCGACTTTGGCCCAGGTCATGATCTCGCGGTCCGTGAGTTCGAGCCCCGCGTCCGGCTGTGTGCTGACAACTCAGAGCCTGGAGCCTGTTTCAGATTCTGTGTCTCCCTCTCTCTGACCCTCCCCCATTCATGCTCTGTCTCTCTCTGTCTCAAAAATAAATAAACATTAAAGAAAAAGAAGTTGCTGCAGGCAAGATCAAAGAGGTTTGTGCCTGCTTTCTCCTCGAGGATTTTGTTGGCTTCCTGTCTTAAATTTAGGCCTTTCACCCATTTTGAGTTTATTTTTGTGTATAGTGTAAGAGAGTGGTCCAGGTTCATACTTCTGCATATCGCTGTCCAGGTTTCCCAGCACCACTTGCTGAAGATACTGTCTTTATTACATTGGATATTCTTTTCTGCTTTGTCATAGATTAGTTGGCTATACATTTGTGGGTCCATTTGTGGGTTCTTTATTCTGTTCCATTGATCTGAGTGTCTGTTCTTGTGCCAGTACCATACTGTCTTGATGATTATAGCTTTGATGGTATAGCTTGAAGTCTGGGATTGTGATGTCTCCTCTCCTGCTTTGGTTTTCTTTTTCAAGACTTCTTGCTATTTGGGGTATTTTCCTGTTCCATACAAATTTTAGGATTATTTATTCTAGCTCTGTAAAAAATGCTGGCGTTACTTTGATAGGGGATTGCATTGAATATGTAGGTTGCTTTGGGTAGTATAGACATTTTAACAATATTTGTTCCTTCTATCCAGAAGCATGGAATCTTTTTCCATTTTTTTTTGTGTTTTCTTCAATTTATTTCATAAGCTTTCTATAGTTTTCAGTGTATAGATTTTTCACCTCTTTGGTTAGATTTATTCCTAGGTGTTTTATGGTTATTGGTGCAACTGTAAATGGGATCAATTCCTTGATTATTCTTTCTGTCACTTCATTGTTGGTGTATAGGAATGCAACCAATTTCTGTGCATTGATTTTATATCCTACAAGTTTGCTGAATTCATGAATCACTTCTAGCAGTTTTTTGGTGGAATCTTTGGGGTTTTCCATATAGAGTATCATGTCATCTGTGAAGAGTGAAAGTTTGACCCCTTTCTGGCTGATTTGGATCCATTTTATTTCTTTGTGTTGTCTGATTGCAGAGGCTAAGACTTCCAATACCATGTTGAATAACAGTGGTGAGAGTGGACATCCTTGTGTTTTTTCCTGACCTTAGGGGAAAGCTCTCAGTTTTTCCCGATTGAGGATGATATTAGCATTAGGTCATTCATATATGGCTTTTATGATCTCGAAGTATGATCCTTCTATCACTACTTTCTTGACGGTTTTTATCAAGAAAGGATGCTGTATGATGTCAAACACTTTCCATGCATCTATTGAGATGATCCTATGGTTCTTGTCCTTTCTTTTATTGATGTGATGAATCACGTTATTTATTTTGTGTATATTGAACCAGCCTTGCATCCCAGGTATAAATCCCAATTGGTCGTGGTGAATAATTTTTTTAATGTATTGTTGTATCTGTTTGGCTAATACCTTGTTGAGGATTTTTGCATCCATGTTCATCAGGGAAATTGGTCATTAGTTCTCCTTTATAGTGGGGTCTAGGCCAGCTTTTGGAATTAAGGTAATGTTGGCTTCATAGAAAGAGTTTGGAAGTTTTCCTTCCATTTCTATTTTTTGGAACAGCTTCAAAAGAAGAGGTGTTAACTCTTCCTTAAATTTTTGGGCAGAATTCCCCTGGAAAGCCTTTTGGCCCTGGGCTCTTATTTTTTGTTTTTCTTTTTGTTTTTTTTTTAAATATGAAATTTATTGTCAAATTAGGTTCCATACAACACCCAGTGCTCATTCCAACAGGTGCCCTCCTCAATATCCAACACCCACCCTCCCCTCCCTCCCACCCCCCAACAACCCTCAGTTTGTTCTCAGTTTTAAGAGTCTCTCATGGTTTGGCTCCCTCCCTCTCTAACCATTATTTTTTCCTTCCCTTCCCTATGGCCTTCTGTTAAGTTTCTCAGTATCCACATAAGAGTGAAAACATATGGTATCTGTCTTTCTCTGTATGACTTATTGCACTAAGCATAACATTCTCCAGTTCCATCCACGTTGCTACAAAAGGCCATATTTCATTCTTCCTCATTGCCACGTAGTATTCCACTGTTCATATAAACCACAACTTCTTTATCCATTCATCAGTTGATGGACATTTAGGCTCTTTCCATAATTTGGCTATTGTTGATAGCACTGCTATAAACATTGGGGTACAAGTGCCCCTATACGTCAGCACTCCTATATCCTTTGGGGAAATTCTTAGCAGTGCTATTGCTGGGTCATAGGCTAGGTCTATTTTTAATTTTTTGAGGAACCTCCACACTGTTTTACAGAGTAGCTGCACCAATTTGCATTCCCACCAACAGTGCAAGAGGGTTCCCATTTTTCCACATCCTCTCCAGCATCTATAGTCTCCTGATTTGTTCATTTTGGCCACTCTGACTGGCGTGAGGTGGTATCTGAGTGTGGTTTTGATTTGTATTTCCCTGATGAGGAGTGACATTGAGCATCTTTTCATGTGCCTGTTGGCCATCCGGATGTCTTCTTTAGAGAAGTGTCTGCTCATGTTTTCTCCACATTTCCTCACTGGGTTATTTGTTTTTTGGGTGTGAAGTTTGGTGCACTCTTTATAGATTTTGTATACTAGCCCTTTTCCCATATGTCACTTGCAAATATCCTTTCCCACTCCATCACTTGACTTTTAGTTTTGTTGATTGTTTCCATTGCAGAGCAGAAGATTTTTATCTTCATGAGGTCCCAGTAGTTCATTTTTGCTTTTAATTCCTTTGCTGTTAGATATGTGTCAAGTATGAAATTTCTGCTGCTGAGGTCAGAGAGGGTTTTTTTCTGCTTTCTCCTCTAGGGTTTTGATGGTTTCCTGTCTCACATTCAGGTCCTTTATCCACTTTGAGTTTATTTTTGTGAATGGTGTGAGAAAGTGGTCTAGTTTCAACCTTCTGCATGTTGCTGTCCAGTTCTCCAGCACCATTTGTTAAAGAGACCGTCTTTTTTCCATTGGATGTTCTTTCCTTCTTTGTCAAAGATTAGTTGGCCATACGTTTGTGGGTCTAATTCTGGAGTTTCTATTCTATTCCATTGGTCTATGTGTCTGTTTTTGTGCCAATACCATGTTGTCTTCATGATTACAGATTTGTAGTAGAGGCTAAAGTCTGGGATTGTGATGCCTCCTGCTTTGGTCTTCTTCAAAATTACTTTGGCTATTTGGGATCTTTTGTGGTTCCACACAAATTTTAGGATTGCTTGTTCTAGCTTAGAGAAGAATGCTGGTGCAATTTTGATTGGGATTGCATTGAATGTGTAGATTGCTTTGGGTAGTAATGACATTTTAACAATACTTATTCTTCCAATCCATGAGCACGGAATGTTTTTCCATTTCTTTATGTCTTCTACAATTTCCTTCATAAGCTTTCTATAGTTTTCAGCATAAAGATCTTTTACATTTTTGGTTAGGTTTATTCATAGGTATTTTATGCTTCTTGGTGCAATTGTGAATGGGATCAGTTTCTTTATTTGTCTTTCTGTTGCTTCGTTATTAGTGTATAAGACTGCAACTGATTTCTGTACATTGATTTTATATCCTATGACTTTGCTGAATTCATTTATCAGTTCTAGTAGACTTTTGGTGGGGTTTATTGGGTTTTCCATGTATAATATCCTGTCATCTGTAAAAAGAGAGAGCTTGACATCATCCTTGCCAATTTTCATGCTTTGATTTCCTTTTGTTGTCTGATTGCTGATGCTAGGACTTCCAACACTATGTTAAACAACAGCGGTGAAAGTGGACATCCTTGTCATGTTCCTGATCTCAGGGGGAAAGCTCTCAGTTTTTCCCCATTGAGGATGAAGTTAGCTGTGGGCTTTTCATAAATGGCTTCTATGATGTTTAAGTATGTTCCTTCTATCCTGACGTTCTCAAGGGTTTTTATTAAGAAGGGATGCTGAATTTTGTCAAGTGCTTTTTCTGCATTGATAGACAGGATCATGTGGTTCTTATCTTTTCTTTGATTAATGTGATGTATCACATTGATTAATTTGCGAATCAATGCGAAAATCAATGCGAATCAATGCGAACCAGCCCTGCAGCACTGGAATAAATCCCACCTGATCGTGGTGTATAATTCTTTTTATATGCTGTTGAATTCGATTTGCTAGTATCTTATTGAGAATTTTTGCATCCATGTTCATCAGGGATATTGGCCTATAGTTCTCTTTTTGCTGGGTCTCTGTCTAGTTTAGGAATCAAAGTAATGCTGGCTTCATAGAATGAGTCTCAAAGTTTTCCTTCCCTTTCTATTGTTTGGAACAGCTTCAGAAAGATAGGTATTAACTCTGCTTTAAATGTCTGGTAGAATTCCCCAGGGAAGCTACCTGGACTGGACTCCTATTTGTTGGGAGATTTTTGATAACTTATTCAACTTCTTCACTGGTTATGGGTATGTTCAAGTTTTCTATTTTTTCCTTTTGGAGTTTGGAAAGTGTGTGGGTGCTTAGGAATTTGTCCATTTTTTCCAGGTTGTCCACTTTGTTGGCATGTAATTTTTCATAGTATTCCCTGATAATTGCTTGTATTTCTGAGGTATTGGTTGTCATAATTCCATTTTCATTCATGATTTTGCCTATGTGGGTCATCTCACTTTTCTTTTTGAGAAGACTGGCTAGAGGTTTATTAATTTTGTTGATTTTTTCAAAAAACCAAGTCTTGGTTTCATTGATCTGCTCTACAGTATTTTTTTTTTTTTAGATTTATGTTGTTTGTTTCTGCTCTGACGTTTGTTATTTCTCTTCTTCTGCTGGGTTTGGGGTGTATTTGCTGTTCTGCCTGTATTTCCTTTAGATGTGCTGTTAGGTTTTGTATTTGGGATTTTTCTTGTTTCTTGAGCTAGGCCTGCGTTGCAATTTATTTTCCTCTCAGGACTGCCTTTCCTGCATCCCAAAGCATTTACATTGTTGTATTTTCATTTTCATTTGTTTCCATATATTTCTTAATTTCTTCTCTAATTGCATGGTTGATCCATTCCTTCTTTAGTAGGGTGTTCTTTAACCTCTATGCTTTTGGAGGTTTTCCAGACTTTTTCCTGTGGTTGATTTCAAGCTTCATAGCATTGTGGTCTGAAAATGTGCATGGTATGATTTCAACTCTTGTATACTTACGAAGGGCTTACTGGGCTGACCCAGTATGTGATCTATCTTGGAGAATGTTCCATATGCACTCGAGAAGAAAGTATATTCTGTTGCTTTGGGATGCAGAGTTCTAAATATATCTGTCAAGTCCATCTGATCCAGTGTATCATTCAGGGCCCTTGTTTCTTTATTGATCCTGTGTCTAGATGATCTATCCAATGTTGTATGTGGAGTATTGAAGTCACCTGCAATTACCACATTCTTACCAATAAGGTTGTTTATGTTTGTGAGTAATTGTTTTATATATTTGGGGGCTCCCATATTTGGCGCATCAACATTTATAATTGTTAGGTCTTCCTGATGGATAGACCCCATAATTATTATATAATGCCCTTCTTCATCTCTTGTTACAGCCTTTAATTTAAAGTCTAGTTTGTCTGATATAAATATGGCTACTCCAGCTTTCTTTTGACTTCCAGTAGCATGATAGATAGTTCTCCATCCCCTCACTTTCAATCTGAAGGTGTCTTCAGGTCTAAAATGAGTCTCTTGTAGACAGCAAATAGATGGGTCTTGTTTTTTTTTATCCATTCTGATACCCTATGTCTTTTGGTTGGCACATTTAGTCCATTTACATTCAGTGTTATTATGGAAAGATATGGGTTTAGAGTCACTGTGATGTCTGTAGCTTTCATGCTTGTAGTGATGTCTCTGGCACTTTGTTGTCCATACAACATTTTACTCACAGAATCTCCCTTAGGATCTCTTTTACGGCTGGTTTAGTGGTGATGAATTCCTTCAGTTTTTGTTTGTTTGGCAAGACCTTTATCTCTCCTTCTATTCTGAATTACAGACTTTCTGGATAAGGGATTCTCAGCTGCATATTTATTCTGTTCAGCACATTGAAGATTTCCTGCCATACCTTTCTGGACCGCCAAGTTTCATTAGATGGGTCTCCCACTACTTTTATGGGTCTCCCTTTATATGTTAGAGCCTGTTTATCCCTAGCTGCTTTCAGAATTTTCTCTTTATCCTTTTATTTTGCCAGCTTCACTATGATATGTCATGCAGAAGGTCAATTCAAGTTATATCTGAAGGGAGTTCTCTGTGCCTCTTGGATTTCAATGCCTGTTTCCCCGGATCAGGGAAGTTCTCAGCTATAATTTGTTCAAGTACACCTTCAGCCCTTTTCTCTCTCTCTTCCTATTCTGGAATCTCTATTATACATATATTGTTACGTTTGATTGCATCACTTAGTTCTCTAATTCTCCCCTCATACTCCTGGATTTTTTTTTATCTCTCTTTTTCTCAGCTTTGTCTTTGTCCACAATTTTATCTTCTAATTCACCTATTCTCTCCTCTGCCTCTTCAATCCGTGCTATGGCTGCCTCCATTTTATTTTGCACCTCATTTATAGCATTTTTTAGCTTCTCTTGGCTGTTTCTTATTCCCTTGTTCTCTGTGGTAATAGATTCTCTGCTGTCCTGTATACTTTTCTCAAGCCCAGCGATTAATTTTATGAATATTATTCTAACTCAATGGTCCATTATATTGCTTAAATCGTTTTTGATGAATTCATTAGCTGTCTTTACTTCCTGGAGTTTCTTTTGAGGAGAGTTCTTCAGTTTCATCATTTTGGGTAGTCCCTGGAGTGGTGCAGAACTGCAGGGCACGTCCCCTGTGTTGTCTGGAGTAACTTGTGTTGGTGGGAGGGGCCACAGTCAGACCCGATGTCTGTCCCCAGCCCACAGCTGGGGCCACAGTCAGACTGGTGTGCACCTTATCTTCCCCCCCTCCCAGGGTCAGGACCCACTGTGGAGTGGTGTGGCCCCTGTCTGGGCTACTTGCATACTGCCAGGCTTGTGGTGCTACTTTGATGGTATTTGCACTATTAGCCGGGGTGTATCCGCAAGGTACACAGGGGTGGGAGGTGCAGGCTTAGCTCACTTTGCCTTCAGTGGTCCCCTCGGGAGGAGCACTGCACCACCAGGAGTGAGGCAGGCCCATCGGAGGGATGGATCCACAGAAGCACAGTTATGGGTGTGTGTGTGGTGCAAGCAAGTTCGGTGACGGGAACTGGTTCCCTTTGGTATTTTGGCTGAGGGATGGGAGAGGGAGATGGCACTGGCCATCGCCTTTGTTCCCCACTGAGCTGAGGTCTGTCTTCCGGGGCTCAACAACTCTCTCTCCCGGTGTCTTCTCTGCCTCCTGCTCTCTGAGCAGAGCTGCTGATTTTTAACATTCCAGATGTTAAGTCCCGCTGGTTGTCAGAACTCACGCAGTGAGGCCCCTCTGATTTTGCAAATCAGAGTCAGTGGCTCTGTCCTGCCAGGCGGGCTGCCCCTCCACCGCCCTGGCTCCCTTCCGCCAGTATGTGTAGTGTGTATTGCCCCTCTGCCCTTCCTACTCCTTTCTGTGGGCCTCTTGTCTATGCTTGCCTCTGGAGAGTCCATTCTGCTAGTCTTCTGGTGGTTTTCTGGGTTATTTAGGTAGATGTGGGTGGAATCTAAGTGATCTGCAGGACGCTGTGAGCCCAGCATCCTCCTATGCCTCCATCTTCTCCTTCTTCCTGGACTCTTGTTTTTTTGGCAGATTTTTGATTACTGATTCAATTTCCTTACTGGTTATGGGTCTGTTCAAATTTTCTATTTCTTCCTGTTTCAGTTTTGGTAGTGTGTATGTTTCTAGTAATTTGTCCATTTCTTACAGATTACTCATTTTATTGGCATATAATTGCTCATAATATTCTCTTATTATTGTTGTTATTTCTGTTGTGTTGGTCGTGATCTCTCGTCTTTCATTCTTGATTTTATTTATTTGGGTCCTTTCCTTTTCCTTTTTGATCTTACTGGCTAGTGGTTGATCAATTTAGTGAATTCTTTCAAAAAACCAACTTCTGGTTTCATTTATCTGTTCTACTATTTTTTTTTCTTTTGGTTTCAATAGCATTAATTTCTGCTCTAATGTTTATTATTTCCTGTCTTCTGTTGTTTTGGGGTTTTATTTGCTGTTCTTTTTCTAGCTCCTTAAGGCGTAAGGTTAGGTTGTGTATCTGAGATCCTTTTTCTTTCTTTAGGAAGGCCTGGATTGTTATATACTCCTTATGCCCACATATGCTGTGTCCCAGAGGTTTTGGGTTGTTGTGTTATCATTTTCCTTGATTTCCATATACTTTTAAATTTCCTCTTTAACTGCTTTGTTAGTCCATTCATTCTTTAGTAGGATGTTCTTCAGTCTCCAAGTATTTGTTACCTTTCCCAAATTTTTCTTGTGGTTGATTGCAAGTTTCATAGCATTGTGGTCTGAAAATATGCACGGTGTGATCTCGATCTTTCTTACTTCTTTAGGGCTGATTTGTGTCCCACTATATGGTCTATTCTGGAGAACGTTCCATGTGCACTGTAGAAGAATGTATATTCTGCTGCTTTAGGATGTAATGTTCTGAATATATCTGTGAAGTCCATCTGGTCCAGTGTGTCATTCAAAGATGTTTCCTTGTTGATTTTTTGATTAGATGATCTGTCTATTGCTGTGAGTGGGGTGTTGAAGTCTCCTACTATTATGGTATTACTATCAATGAATTTCTTTATGTTTGTGATTAATTGATTTATATATTTGGGTGTTTTCACATTTGGCACATAAATGTTTACAATTGTTAGGTCTTCTTGATCTATAGACCCCTTGATTATGATATAATGCCCTTCTGCATCTCTGGATACAGTTCTTCATTTTAAAGTCTAGATTGTCTGATATAATTATGGCTACTCTGGCTTTCTTTTGTTGACCATTAGCATGATAGATGGTTCTCCATCCCCTTATTTTCAATCCGAAGGTGTCTTTAGGCCTAAAGTGGGTCTCTTGTAAACAGCAAATAGATGGATCTTGTTTTCTTATTCATTCTGTTACCCTATGTCTTTTGCTTGGAGCATTGAGTCCATTGACGTTTAAAGTGAGCACTGAAAGATATGATTTTATTGCCTTTATGATGCTTGTAGAGTTGGAGTTTCTGGTCTGTTCTCTGGTCTTTTCTAATCTTTGTTGCTTTTGGTATTTATTTATTTTTATATGTATATTTTCATCTATTCTCCCCTCAGAAAGTCCCCCTTAAAATTTCTTGCAGGGCTGGTTTAGTGGTACAAACTCCTTTAATTTTTGTTTGTATGGGAAACTTTTTATCTCTCCTATTTTGAATGACAGCCTTTCTGGATAAAGAATTCTTGGCTGTATATTTTTCTGATTCAGCACACTGAATATATCCTGCCACTCCTTTCTGGCCTGCCAGGTTTCTATGGATGGGTCTGCTGCAAACCTGATCTGTCTTCCCTTGTATGTTAGGGACTTTTTTTCCCTTGCTGCTTTCATGATTCCTTCCTTGCCTGAGTCTTTTGTGAATTTGACTATGATATGCCTTGTTGATGGTCGGTTTTTGTTGAATCTAACGGGGGTCCTCTGTGCTTCCTGGAGACATCACACTTCTGGACTTCAAGTTATATTACAAAGCTGTAGTCATCAAGGCAGTATGGTACTGGCACAAAAACAGACTCATAGTTAAACCCAGAAATGAACTCACAACTATAAGGTCAGTTAATCTTCAACAATCAGAAAAAAATATCTAATGGGAAAAAGAATGTTTCTTCAACAAGTGTGTTGGAAAAACTGGATAGCAACATGCAAAAGAATGAAAGTGGACCACTTTCTTAAACCAAATACAGAAGTAAGTTCAAAATAGATTAAAGACATAAGTGTGAGGCCTGAAACCATAAAAATCATAGAAGAGAATACAGGCAGTAACCTCTTTGATACTGCCTTAGCAACTTCTTTCTAGATGTTTCCTGAGGCAAGGGAAACAAAAATAAAATTAAACTATTGGAACTTCATCAAAATAAAAAGCATCTGCACAGTGAAGGAAACAATCAACCAAAGAAGGCAACCTACTGAATTGGAGAAGATATTTGAAAATTATATATCTGATAAAGGTTTAGTATATAAAGAATTATATAAAGAACTTATAAAATTCGACACCCTAAAATTGAATAATCTAATTAAAATGGGCAGAAGACATGAATAGATATTTTTCCAAGAAGACAGAGTTGGACAACAGGCACATGAAAAGATGCTCAGCATCAGGGATCATCAGGGAAATAGAAATCAAAACTAAAATGAGATATTATCTTTTTCCTGTCAGAATGGCTAAAATCAACAACACAAGAAACAACAGGTGTTGGAAAAGATGTGGAGAAAAAGGAACCCTCTTGAACTATTGGTGGGAATGCAAACTGGTGCAGCCCCTCTGGAAAACAGTATGGAGGTTCCTCAAAAAGTAAAAATAGAGCTACCCTAGGATCCAGCAATTGCATGACTAGGTATTTACCCAAAGAATACAAAATTACTAATTCAAAGGGATATATGTACTCTGATGTTTGTAGCAGCATTATCTACAAACTCCAAACTATGGGAACAGCCCAAATTTCCATCCACTGATGAGTAGATAAAGAAGAGGTGGTACACACACACACACACACACACACAATGGAATATTACTCAGCCATAAAAAAGAATTAAATCTTGCCATTTGCAATGACATTGGTGGAGCCAGGGAGTATTATGCAAAGGGAAATAAGTCTGTCAGAAAAAGACAAATACCATATGCTTTCACTTATATGTGGAATTTAAGAAACAAAACAAGTGAGCAAAAGGGGAGAAAAAGAGAGGTAGAGGCAAATGAAAAAAACAGACTCTTAATTACAGAGAACAAACTGATGGTTACCAGAGTGGAAGTGAGGGAGGGATGGGTTAAATAGGTGATAGGGATTAAGGAGTGGACTTGTGATGAGCACCACTGTTGTACGGTAGTGTTGGATCACTATAGTGTGCACCTAAAACTAATATTACACTGTATGTTAACTAACTGGAATTAAAAATATATATCCTTTAAAAATTTTTTTAAAATATTTGAAAAAAATCATGGCACTTACTATATGCTATCTCACCTCCTAGAAAGGACGAAATATATTAAGGAAAAACAAAAAAAGGAAAGAAAGGTGGAAATGGGGGAAGTAATAAAAGAAACTCACAAACTTCCGACAGTCTTAAGCACCAAAATTTTATGAGGCCCTCTCCAAATGGAGTTTTTACTAATGTGGAGACACTACCTTTCTATTTCGTTTGTGTGTGTCGTATTTTAGGTACTCTAGGAATTAAGTCCAAGGCTTTATATTGCTTAATAACACATTTAAGTCATCCATGTAAATTTATCAAAACTCCTCAAAGAAAGAGCTGTTCTGAAGCCCTGATTACACCTTTTCTGGAATAATCATTATGAAATAATATAACTCCATTTGCTCAGTTACTTTGTCTGCTTCTAAATAGTATGAAACTAATAAATTTAGAATATATTTAACTCTCATTCTGTATCCCTTTATTGAGAAACGACATTGTCAAAGTCATGTGCTCTGAACTATTTTGGGGCAATACAAAGCACAAATATTATCTTACTTCATACAAACATAATTTTCCCAAGGCAAAATTTGAACAATGTAAAACCAGTCTAAATTATGTGAACTTTTCAAGTTCAATGAATCCAAAAAATTGATAGTTTATTCAATTTGTCTATAATATCTTTAAAAATTTGGAAATATATGCCTAGTATTGAAAGTTTAGCCATAAAAGACTCTTAAATACAGAGAACAAACTGAGGGTTGCTGGAGTTGAAGTTGGGGGGGTGGGTTAAATGGCTGATGGGCATTAAGGAGGACACTTTTCAGGATGAGCACTGGATGTCCATTGTAAGAGATGAATCACTGGGTTCTACTCCTGTATGTTAACTAACTTGAATTTAAATTAAAAAAAATATTATAGCCATCAAAAGCAAAGATAAAGTTTAAAAAAATTGCTTAAGGAGAAAAGGTTCTCAGATTATGGGTTCTAGTCCCAGGTTGTTCCACTTTTGTGGCCTTAGGTAAATGGTTCTCAAACTTGAGCATGTGTCAGAATCCTCTGGAGGGTTTGTTGCTGACCTGTACCCCCTGAGTTTCTGAGTCTGTAGGTTTATTTTCAAGTTCTTACATGATGCTGATGTTGTTTGTAAGTGTACATCTTAAATCATTTATTGCTTATAACAAATCTAGAAGTATTGTTATTATAATTCCTATTTTATAGATGAAGAAACTGAGGTACAGAGAAGTTAAGCAAGTTGCCTGACATTACACATCAAGTATGTAACTAAAGCTGAAACATAAACCAAGGATATGAACTCTGAATATAGAATCAGGGTACTTAAGACTAAGTCTCTATATACTCTTATTTATTTATTTATTTATTTATTTTTGAGAGAGACAGAGAGTACAAGCGGGGGAGAGGCAGAGAAAAAGACTGAGAGAGAGAGAGAGAGAGAGAGAGAGAAAGAGAGACAGAGAGAGAATCCCAAGCAGAGAGAGAGAGAGAGAGAGAGGGAGAGAATCCTAAGCAGGTTCCACACTACTGTCAGTGCAGAGCCTGACCTGGGGCTCAAACACACGAACCGTGAGATCATGATTTGAGCTGAACTCAAGAGTCAGATGTTCAACCTACTGAGCCACCCAGGCACCCCTCTATATACTCTTGATTACACAATGCAATACTTTGATAGAAATATTCACAGGGAATAATTAATTCACAGAAGAGGAACACTTAGACCAAGCTAAATATCTAAGGGATGCTTTGCAGAAAAGCTGAATCACAATTTATAGGTAAAAATAGTTCTCAGAAATGTTGAATCCATCTCAAGCACTTAGTAGCTGTTGTGACCTTGATAACTTACTCTCTTTGGGTCTCTATTTGAAACTTTATAGTGTTACTGTGCAAATAAGACAATACAGGAAAAGCACTTAGCACAGTGTCTCTGGCACATAGTGGACACTCAATAAATAATCGACTACTCAGAGAGAGGGGGAAGATTTTAAGCTAGTGACCTTATGCACATGGATACTTGTGTGTAATAGTTGTTTGGGTAATGGGAGAAAGTGTTGATTAGTATAAAATAATAGAAGATGGAAATCATGCATTTATAATAACATCAATTCAAATAAATGCTTGTGCTTTCCTCTAACAGTGCTTAACTGCATGGATGTAGCAGTAAAGAAGGCATTCATTGTAGTTTTGATTTGCCTTTCCTTTATGATCAGTGATGTTGAGCATCTTTTCATTTGTCTGTTGGCGATCTGTATGTTTCTTTGGGAAAATGTCTGTTCATGTCTTCTGCCCGCTTTGAATTGGATTATATGTTTTTTGGGTGTTGAGATTTATAAGTTAACTATAGAGAACAAACTTATAGTTACCAGAAGGGAAGTGGTGGGGGATGTGTTAAATATGTGATGGGGATTAAGGAGGGCACTTGTGATGAGCACCAGGTGATATATGGAAGTGTTAAATTACTATATTGCATACCTGAAACTAATATTACACTATATGTTAACTAACGGGAATTTAAAAACTTAAATAAAAAAAATAAAGCATTCATATATTCTCCAAATGTTTATTGAGCACCACACTAAACTAGTCACCATGCTAAACACTAAGGAAATCAGGGTAAATAAAATAGCCCCCATAGAGTCCTCTGAATTCTAGGGGTAGTGCATGTTAGGTATTATAAAGAGGAGATGGTGGTAAAAAGAAACAATATATAAAGAGAGATAGACTACTCCAGAGATGGGATTTTGCTAAGTGGGAGGGACAATAAGATAAGGAGGTAAAGCAATTGAGGATAATAGTAACAGAATGGTTGCAGTTACAAATATTGAAGCAAGAAGTTAGAGAGGATGGAGCTAAAAATGGAGAGAAAGGGATGTAATAAGTGGAGAGGAAAAAAGATGGATAAGAGATTAAAGATCTCTAAGAGGCAGAAGAATCCAGTTAGTGAAGTTTGAACTAGAAAAAAAATTATACCAACACTCCTTTATCCTACATATTTTTCTGAATTTGTGAAGCTTTCCTAGACTTTGATAGTTGACCATATATATGAAGTCACTATGTAGAAGGGGTATAGCTTGTGGAATTCATTTAATGACATAATATTCTCTCGTCTGTACATGAATAGTTGATAAATTCCTTATGTGTATATATTTAAATACATACAATTATTATTTAGTATATAGTATACATATTTGTATTTATATTAATTTATAGGTATATAAGTTATGTTTGATATATTATATGTAATATACATATATTAAATTATGGCCTTGTACATTGAGTGCATAACAATGGAAGATAAACAGTGATGTATTGACAGTGGGATTGTATCTTCCATCATCAATGTAATATCTTACAATGGGCTTGTATCTTACATCATCAATGTAATATCTTAAAACAAGTCACAGTATGCCATGAATTTTTTTAGCTCCTTGTCCAAGAGTTCACATTTGCCATCAAAGTATGTTATAAAAGAAAGTTCACAGAATTCTTTACTGATCTTAAAAGGACTGGTGTGATCTCTTTTGATGATTTTCATAAAGTATGTTAACTCTTAAGACATGTGTTCAGATATGCTCATTAGTTACCCTGTTTCTCCATTAAGAGTACAAGGGTTTTGGGGAACCTGGCTGGTTCAGTCAGTGGAGCATGCAACTCTTGATCTTGAGGTTGTGAGTTTGAGCCCCATTTTGGGTGTAGAGATTACTTAAAAATAAAGTCTTTAAAAAAAAGTTCTAGAGTTTCACTGTGAGCTCCAAAGTGCTCTAAACAATAAAGCACATTAAAAATACCAAAGTATCATAGAATGTTTGATAGCTACAACATTGAGGCAAATGATATATTTACAGTACCTTCCTCCAATTCTCTGCAAATGTTCTAATAAGCAGTGATATAGATCTGTATTTTTACGGCTTAGATCAGCAAGTAACTCTCCAAAATATTTGGGGTCCAATTTTGCAGGGCAATCATCTTCAGTTATCACCTGATGAAAACATCAACCACAATTATAAACAACATTAAGTATTTCTAAATTGATAGATGTTTTGATGTCAAATGAAAAAAGTTACATAACCTATTAATACAAGTCACTCATTACAAAGTCATCACATGAATCAACTCACTAAATTTCCTTTGCGTCTAAGGTATACATTTTTCAATATGGGAGGAATTTAAAGGAAAAGCAACATTGCAATAGTATTTTCAATTTTATACCACTAATCTAAGTGACCTAATGAACGCAAAACTTGAATAATTTATATAAAAATTCTTGAATATATATGTTTGCATAAAACTAGTAAATCAAAATCTCTAAATTTCCCATTATCATTGCATGGCTTACTCTTCTATTCCCTATTGGAAAAGAACATATGAATTATTTGAATTATATTGACATAGAAGAATGACTTTCATTTGGACTTGCATCTTCTCAATGAAAGGCAGCTTAATTTATTAGCATACCTTGAAGATAGATTAAATTAACCTCGATTCAATGTTTTATGTATTTTTTCTTATATTCCCTCCACTTATTGTTTGCACTAAATATCTAGTCAACTGACATGGGAAAGAGTAGCTAAGGGCCAAATGTAGAAAATTCATAGATCTCAAAGACATTTGAAATCCTAAACACAAATTATGATGAATAGTGCCCAAAATAAAACCTATTCTGTTGGCCTCATATAATTTGTTATCAATCTTTTCAATAATGTTGACCGCCTTGCCACCCACCTCCAAAATAGCACTATGGGGAGGTTAATAACTTAGGTTGCATTCCATACTACCTTTGATATTGCATGTGGGACCAAAGGTGTCCTATAAATACATTTATTCCTGAGTATATATAGGACAAATGGACTCCAAATTTGACCACTGATACTTCCTTTTCAACCTGTCTTCTGAATACAGACCCTAAAAATATCATGCATGCTAAGGCAAATGGAAGATTTGCAAAGTAAGATTGCAAACTAAGCAAAATGGACTTTCATAGCCATGTCTGTGTTATGCTAAGCCATTTGTAATATACAGATAAGTACAAAAAGCCATATTCAAAATACAGTATAGTATCATCACATCTCATTAAGATATATATTTTTCACACTTTTGAAAGTCTTAATGAATACACCACAATGTTATCTTGTCCATTTACCCTTTGAAGTTGCTCCCAGAGAAGTAATGATTGCCTCTGAAAGAGGGTAAAGTCTCCTATGTGAAGGCATGAATAGATAAACTGGCAAAGTCAATATCATCACATAATATGTATAAATGTCATAGAATTACTAAGTTGTGTATATTCAATATAAAAACTTCAAATGCTAACATGAATATAGTAACATTATCTATTTCCCAACATTTTCTCTGTTCTAACCATAGTAGATTTCACTGTCCTGGGCACACATCATGTTATTCCTGTCTCTAGTCTTTAGTCACATTTTTTGCTCTTGGAAAACTCTCTCTCCTTCTGGCTGTGTATCCAAATCTTACCCATACTTTGAACTCCATCTCAAGATTTAATATCACCATTAAAACTGAAAATATGCCAGCCAACAAGCTAATTCAATTTAGCTTTTTGTGCTCAATTATCTTGAATCATTTTCATATTATTTTACATATGTAAATCTTGTTCTCTCAGCATTCTCTCCCTACCCAAAAGAAATAAACTTAAGAATAATGAATGAGTCATACTTTTTGATATATCCCATATTATCTAGCACAATACTGGTTGAACACTGTATAGTTAGTTGCTTAGTAAGCCTTTGTTGAATTGAAATAAGTCATGTATCTACCTGGTTAGAAGTGATCCCAAATGCTAGTTGATTCTGGAAAGATTTTTTTACACGTTTCTCTCTTAAAGAAGCTAACCAAGAATGGTTAGAATAAAAAAGAGCATAGATAGCACTTCCTCAAGGATATCGTGGTTATCCCTTACACTTTCTTCCTAAGTTTATGTAAGTCTGATTGTAGCAACTAAACTGAACTCCTTGCAGAGTTGGAGACTGGCATTTGAGTCTTACCTATATTTCTAGATCTTGGCAGTCGGGTCCTTAGTGGTAGGCCCCTCTCAGGAAATGAAGATCAAAATGAAGCAAGGCTTTATTCAGAATAATCAAAAGAATGCTTTTGATTTCATGTTTTTCTCATGCATTACTCCCTTATCAACCATCTATATATTTACCAAACTCGGAGTGGCTTAAAAACATGTTTTCCAAGGGGTACCTGGGTAGCTCAGTCAGCTAAGCGTCCGACTTCAGCCCAGGTCATGATCTCACAGTTCGTGGGTTTGAGCCCCGCGTTAGGCTCTGTGCTGACAGCTGGGAGACTGAAGCCTGCTTCAGATTGTGTCTCCCTCTCTCTCTGCCCCTCCCTAGCTCATGCTCGCTCTCTCTGTGTGTCAAAAATAAATAAGCTTTAAAAAAATAATAAAAAACATGATTTCCAATATGATTTTAACATTCAAGGATAACTGGATAAGGGAAAATCTAGCTGTTATGTTAGTGTCATTCTACTGACCTTCAAGTTGTTTCATTGCTGTAACTGGTCAGGTATATAACCTCTTCCTGCCTCACCACTCTATGTGTGTCCCTTCCAAACCTGTAACTTTCCCAAGTAAAAGATGACATTTCTTTAGCCAATAATATTCAAGTGCTGAGCTCCCATTAGAATCTCCAAGCAACTATTTCATGTTTAGTATTTTGCATATTTTTTCTTTTAGCTTCTTATAATCCCCTCATAATGCTGTGAAAATCATTTTATTTCCTTTTAGTGTGATTCATTTGACAGAGTAATTTCATGGTTCCAAACTGTCTTAAAATATTTCTTTCTTTCTTATTTTTGCACAAATATTTTGTCATTGCACTTCACACTAGCACACCTTTTAAGTACATAATTCTTTCCCCACATGAATATTTAGTGCCATTACTAAAACTTTTGATCATGTGATTTCTATGTGGTGGATTTAGGCACCCAAATAAAGAATAACAGAGTCCAGTCGGTTAAATATCTGGCTTTTGGTTTTAGCTCAGGTCATGATCTTGTGGTTAGTGGGACCAAGCTCCACATCAGACTCCACACTGACAGCACGAAGCATGCTTGGAATTCTCTCTCACTCTCTGCCCCTCCCCCATGTTTTCACTCTCTCTATTTCTCTCTCAAAATAAATGAATAAATTTAAAAAAATCACAGAGTCTAGGATAAGGAATGATTTACATCAACATTGTATCTGTGTCCATAGTTATAAAGAGGTGCTAAAAGTTACAAAAGGAAAGTGATTTTATTTTGGGAAATGATAATAATAACTAGTATTTATTTAGTCCTTACTATGTGCCAGACAATGTTATGAACTCTACATAAATATTAAATAAGGTAATGCTTTCTCGTACCCACTAGAAAAATTGCCTCCCCAGATGACCTTTTGTATTTGTCTTCTCAGCTACTTTTGAATTCCACTGTCTCTACTTGCGCTATTTTGGAGTTTAGTTGGGCTACAACTTGAAACAGTAAGAGTTTAGGGCACCTTGGTGGCTCAATCAGTTAAGCGTCCGACTTTGGCTCAGGTCATGATCTTATGGTTCGAGCCCTGCATCAGGCTGTGTACTGACAGCTCAGAGCCTGGAGCCTGCTTCCAATTCTGTGTCTCCCTCTCTATCTGCCCCTCTCCCAGGTGCACTCTGTCTCCCTCTCTCTCAAATATAAATAAACATTAATAAATTAAAAAAATAAACAGTAAGAGTTTGATTTTATTAGTGGAAAACTATGCAAAATACGCCTGAATTTTAGGTAATAAATTTTAATCAGCCAGTGAAAGGGTAAGAGCATTAGAATTGAAGAATGGGTTCTTCTGGCCAAAGAGATGTCAAGATGGAAAATCAAGAAGCAAAACATCACTCCTTTGTGTGTATATTTCTTCTCAGTTTTGTATCGTCTACAATTTATAACATTTGAGTAATACTCAGTAAAAAACAAAGCCAGTTGGGTTCAAAAATTTGGAGGGAGAGGACAGACAGAAGTCAGATTCTCATACACTGTTAAGTCTTTTACAGGACTGTGCTTAACAATAAGATGAAATTTCCTAACCATAAACTGTGATGTGCCAGTTACAAATATTTTCTATTACTAAATCACAGGTTGTTGGAGCTCTTTAACTTTATTGGAACTGTTTTTAGGTATGTTGTGACATATATTTTAGACTTGGCTCAAATCTATGTTCTTGTTGCTTTGAAAAAGCCAAAATAAGGAGCCTCCCAAAAAAACCATGAATGTTTGGGTCAGAATAATGGTAGTTCTAATGGATGGAGGTTTTCTCTCTGTGACCAATATTGAATTGATAGGATTGATTGGGATATAGGTGTATCCATATCTACTTTTCTGCCTGATGAATGAGAGGTATCTTAAATGTCAATCTTGGATAACAGCTTTAATTTTTCACATATAAACTGGGAAGGAATGCAAACTATGCTGAAAAAATAGTTGTTCCCAGTGACATTTCTCCAAAAATTTACAAAAATCATTAAAGATTGTTTAGCATGCATCAATCAAGTACCTTCAATCAGATCATTATTTAACTATAATAATGGCCAAGCAGTCCCACTCCTCGTTTCTGATTGCAGTTAAAAATTCTTTGTTTAGAATTGCTGCCATAAACCCAAGACAAGGCAACAATGGTTAGTAGTGAAACCAGAGGCAAATCTGTGGTCATTTTTCAGAAAAATCTATAGAAAGAAATTACCTTCTAAAGGAAAACCATGGGCCTCAACTTACTCCTGCCTTAGAAGTTTTTGTCCTGGTTCCAGTCTGGGGTTTTGTTTCCTATGTGTAGTCTATGAGATTCCAGGAGTGGAATTTTCTTGCTAGCATCTACATTAGATATATTTTGATATTTAAAGATCATACTTTTGACCATATTTACAAAGTTCATTGGTAGTTATTATAAAGCCGCTGAAGATAGTAGACATGCAATAGTTATGGATTTCAGCTGAGCCATCTATATTTTCTTGTCTGGTGTCCCTCAAGCTTAATGGCACACATTTGTGAGAATGCTGCTTAGGACTAAGGATAGTTTGTGATCAAGGGATAAATCACAATCCAGCAGTACAGGGTGTTGGCTTAATTAAGTTTATTTCCACTGAGTAACTGACCTAAGTGTATACATTTTTGGCCTATTTAGAAGGGTTGCTTAGCAGATTATAAAGTGCTTAAAACGCCATGTTATATAAAAGTGATTATACATAAAGGCCTAACCCTCTAAAAGGTCATGAACATATTAAATAGCAAGTTCTGTTGTGGTTAGACTTTATTGAGTAGTAACTTTGCTACATGATAATGGAAAATATCACTGAATAAAAGGTTTCAACATATAGATTATTATCTTGCAAAGCTCATAATGATATAGTGACATTTATAGATAAATAATGTTACTGCTTCATTAATTTTGCTTTGATTTGGAACATTTAATAGCTGTCAGACTGATTGAAGCCCTAGTTAATCCTGGGGAAATTAACCCTTATGGAATTTCATGCTTTTTAGGTAAAACATCATTTAGCTAATAAGGTAAAAAATATAATTGGTCTCTTCTTATCTTGTACCACAAGAAGAAATCATAGCAGAATACAAAGTGTCAGAATTTTAGGTTTTGAAAACCCTCACTTCTATTTTAATCTCCATAGGTACTTTAATAAAGAAAAGTTGCATTATACAGTACCTGGTACATAGAACATTTTCAATAAATGTTGACACTGAATTGAAATGTATTATACAAAAATCGCAATTCTAAACTGAAGACTTTACTCATAACAACAGTTCTGTACTTGAAATAAAGGCCTAATTTAATTTTCTACGTAACTAAACCTAGGCAGCAAAATGTTACAATGAGAAAGAATGGAAATTGGAGCCAAAAATGGAGATCCCACTTCCTAGTTGAAGGTTAAGTATATTGCTTACCTCTATGAACTTCAACTATAAAATGTAAATAATTTATTACCTATTTGATAAAGTTACTGGAGATATCACATTTTTTTGGTAAATTGTTAAGCTATCATATAAATTAGTGGTTTTATTTAACCTAAGGCAAATGGACAATTGGCTATTCAAATAGTGATAGAAGGAATGGAAGACAATTGTAAATTTTCTATAAAAATCTCAACTGCCTGAGAGTAGAAACACAGTCTTTATATCTTTATTTAATTCCACCATCTAGCGTAGTACCTGAGTATTGCAGATGCTAATTAAACATTTGTTACAAGGTAAGTAGTGAGAAAGTTGTAATAAAAGTTGTAATTGGGGCTAAATGTTAAATATAATAGATGGAAAAGCACTATATGGAAGAGGTGCTTTAACACCTTGAGTGAAACCTAATCAAAGTTGTCCTCATTCCTCATTGGGTGTGTGTGTGTGTGTGAATTTTGACATTATGTTATAAAATAAGATGATTTTTCCACTCCCAACCAAGTGAAAAAAGGTAGGTTGTTTGGATTGTCATGTTAGAATGAATACAGGTGATTGAATTTGTAACATTTTGTGAAAGCTTAGATTATTCTTTCTGACTAGAAAAAAATGTATAATATTTTCCTACAATACAAGTGACTATCAAGAATTCATAAAACTTTTTCTCATAATGGACACTTTTCACTAATCATGTTTCCCCTTTTCTTCCCCTATGGTTTCAAGAAAGCTCAAAGTAACCCAGTTTTACTAGTGACATGGAACTCTGTGGCCTGTTTTTCTGTGTACTCTCTTTTCCTTCTGGTGTTATTACTCCATTATATTTACACTGCCCCTGACATCTATTTGTAGTCTATTACCTCTTATTCTCTTGAGCTACTCAAAATCCTTTTTTTTAAGTTTATTTATTTTGAGAGAGAGAGAGAGAGAGAGAGAGAGAGCATGAGCCGGGGAGAGAAAGAGAGAAAAGGAGGGAAAGAATCCCTGGCAGGCTCCCATGGAGCCCGACATGGGGGTCGATCTCACAAACCATGAAATCATGACCTGAACTGAAATCAAGAATAGGACATTCAACACAAGGAGTCACCCAGGTGCCCCCAAATTCTTTTATTCCTTTTTGTAATGAAGTGGGATATATACAAACGAAATTAAATTAATTTTTTAAGGTTTTATTTATTTAAGTGATCTCTACACCCAACATGGGGCTTGAACTCACAACCCTGAGATCAAGGTTCGGATGCTCTACCGTCTGAGCCAGACAGGTGCCCCTCAAAGAAATTGATTTCAAATGACCATGTATTTTTTAATGCATAACTTCTTGGTAACACCTTTGTCACCACATTTTTCTCTTTTCCACTTCTCTGTCATTTCTATATTCCACCATTCTTTAGTATATAATTTATTCAAGGAATAGAACCACATTTTTATGTAAGGTAAGCCATTGAAGGAACTTACTATGCATATGCAGTAGCTCTTTTAATGCAATTTATCTTATATTCTAACTTTTTTTCTTAAACCAAAGTCTAAAATCTATACCCACAAGCCACATTCAGGATTTAAAAGATCTCAGTGGCATGATTCTTTTCACTCATTCAGCACACATTTAGTGAGAACTTACTAAACACTGTCCTAAGGTACACTTCTAAGTGCTACTGGAAAATATACATACATAAGATACTATCTTCTCTCTCAAGGGCTTTATGGTCTTTTAGAAGAGCTAAGACATGTACCTAAATAAGTTTAATGTAAGGAATGTGTTGACCAATTAGTAAGGGCTATAAAGAGAGTCACAGATCAAATACTAAGGGAGTTATAAGAAGGACACCTAACCTTCAGCTCTATGGGGGGGGGGTATAAATAGGAAGAATCTTCAGACTATGACAACTGATTAGGTTTGGAGTGGCAAAGGAAAGGGAAAGTAAAAAATAATGCTGAATTCTAACCTTTGTTATTAGGGCACTGAAGATATTAGTATAAATAGGGGACATAGAATGAAAAGCTATTATGTGGTCAGTTGAAGGTGACTGTGGGACAGCCAAGTAGAGATGCAACTAGTCCATTAAAAATGATGAACTAGAGCAGAGGAGAAAAGTTTTGGGAGTTGTCTATGTAAAGATAATCATGTGCAGTTGTCCATGTAAATATTGCAGAAGTCAAGATTTTATATCATATAGTCAAGCGAGAGAGGGTAAAGAAAAGAGAAGGAAGCCAAGGACACGTTCTTGGAGAAGATCACCTGATGAAAGAACAAAGTGTGGTCCCCCGGACCAGGAGTTTTAGGGTAATCAGGGAACTTAGAAATGCAAATTATCCAGTTCCAGCAGTCTCTATTTAAGCACACCCTCCAACTGATTGTGGTACACAATAAAATGTGAGTTCCAGTAGCCATTCTCAGTAGAGGGTAAAAACTACATGCAGAGAGGGAGAGAACAGCAATGGAACACAGAGCATGAAGAGGGTGGGAAAGATAAGGATTAGATTTTGAAGACTCTGGCAGAAAGTTAATTAGAATTAATTGAAATGAATTTCTAGCAACAGAGGGGGTCCAGCAAGACAGAGACAATCTGTTCTAGACTAAATTGGCCTAGTTTGTGGACTTTCTCTAGATCACAAAAGTCAAAATCTAGGGGCAGAGAAAATGGATGGTAGTCTACCCAAAAGTAAGGGATCAGTAAAATGAGGACAGTAATCAGAGAAGGCAACATAAATTTTAAGGGTTTCTAGCAAAAGCATTGTTGGATGAAAATGGAGTCCAGTCTGGCTTGGAACTGAGGACTGGAGACCTTGATGAGGGTGAAGTTTAGCAGGAATGAGAGTGTAGAAGATGTAGTAAAAAAGTGATGATAAGAAAAACAGACATTAAATAGTTTCATGTGATGAGGTTCAAAGAGTGGCCAAAATCTGTGAGGGCTGAAGATGTACTGGAAATGAAGAAATTGAGGGTGATAAAGAAACATGAGGACAGAATGTGGGAAATATCACTGATATGAGCGATGAAGTTTTCATTAATGATTCCAGGGCAGGGGTTAGCAGGAAGTGGACAGAAGATTGTAAGTGTACCAATGAAGCTGTCAAAATATGGGGAGAGTAATGAGGCCAGTAGATAGTGACAATTAAAGCCAAGAGGTATGCTGTATATATAGTTTGCAGGGTTTTAGAGAAAGGAGGTGGCTGATCAAAAATCCCAGAACACAAGAGTGTATAAAATTGTATTGAGAAAAGAATTAGCAATAGATATATAAAAAACAAAACAAAGAAAAAAATAGGGAATTATTAACAACAAAAAATAGTTGTGTTGATAAAGAAGCAAAATAGTACACAAATTGGTTCTGCAGTAAATAATATTTTCATAGCATTAAGAAACACTGAATACTGTTTTAGCCAGAAAATGGGGATTTAACTATATTAGGATGATGGAAGGGATGGAAACAGATGGATAGGGGATTAATAGAACTAAATCCTTATGTATCAGAATTATCAACAGATAATATACAACATTGTTACATCACGCAATAGCATAGGAATTTGCATATTATTTAGCTGTACGGAGGTAAATATGAAAAGAAAAAGCTAAAATTTGAACTTCTGGAACAAGTTTTGGACAGGGAATTGCTATAATATGCCTTTTAGTACTATTTGAACTTCTAAGCTGTATACATGTTTGATTAAAAAATAAAAACTATTTTTTGAAAGAGCAAATAAGTAACAATTCTTGTTCACCACAAAACAAAGAGTACAAAAGGGAACCAGTGCAGGAGGTAGCAGGAGACAGATAAGGGTGGAGTTTGGAAAAGATGGGTCCAGAATAAATATGTATTGAATTTTTGGAAGGGATAAGCAGGGGGTAGAGGTTTGTGCAAAAGAAAATTCATTTTCAATTCACTTATTTGATGAAGAAAACAAAACATACAAAGAGGGACTTAAGCTACATTTTAGTGAGAGACAAAACAGGAAAAACTGCTGAGTTTATTGAGCTAAGGAGCCTAGAGATTCCATCATTAGTGAATGACATGTCAAATAAACATTGTAGCAAGCTTCCTGTATAATTGCCAGAAAAAGCACCTGACATTAAGATTTGTACTGTCTTGATGCTGACAAAAATTGAATTTTCAAGTAATGGGAGAAAGGCATCACAATTTGGAGTATTTTCATTGACAATAGCAATATCCAAGTGAGGGAATGGAAGGAAAAATAAAATAAGATAAAAAACACTGAGGGAGGCAAACCATAAGAGACTCTTAAATATAGAGGACAAGCTGAGGGTTGCTAGAGGGGAGGTGGGTAGGGGGATGGGCTCAATGGGTGATGGGCATTAAGAGGGCACTTGTTGGGATGCGCACTGGGTATTATATGTAAGAGATGAATCACTGGGTTCTACTCCTGACACCAATACTACACTGTATGTTAACTAACTTGAATTTAAATTAAAAAAAAAGTAATCACCATAAAAAAATCATCATTACATAAGCACTGGGCATTATATGTAAGTGATGAATTGCTAAATTCTACTCCTAAGACTAATATTACACTATATGTTAACTAGCTGGAATTTAAATAAAAACTTGAAACAAACGAACAAAATCATCTTAAAAATGTAAAAAAATGAAAATGAAAATATTACAGTGGGAACCAATTTCTTCTATTGATGTTTTGACAGATTTGGAGCCTGGCATTGGGGAACAAAGAAGATACAGAATCAAACATTTATTTCAGCATCTGCTATATACTTGACTCTAAGCTGAGTACATTATATATTTTATTGTATCTAATACAATAAATGGGGAAATTGAGTTCTAGTTAAGTCAATTATCTTAGTCTAGTTAGGTCAGTTACCTAAGATCATGCAGCCCAGCAGAGGCAGCTTTTATAAACTAAAATAATTGAATTGAAAGTCTTTGTTCTTTTCACATTCTTATGCTACCTCCAAGTTACAATTTAATTCTAAACACAAACTAAAAATGCGCCAACCTTTAGTTTTAAGAAAGTCCAACCTATATCTGCTTTATAACTCATTAAAGAGACTCTTCCACACATATGGACGAGACATTTAAAAATCAAGGAGCCTAGATGGAAGAACTCATTTTCTTCTCTCCTTTGTTTATGGGATCTGTACAACCAGATTATCCCATCTTCACTCTGACCAGGGGTGGATCCAATCCTATGAAATCCATACAAGTGAAATTACTAGCTCTATGCTTCCCAGGGCACTATCTTGTTTTCAGCAGCACTGCAACTTTTTCCTCAAAAATATTGAAAAGTCAGAAAAATTTAACCTATACAAAAAACCTTCGGTCTTTAACAAAATTACATCAGAATCTCAAACCAAAGTATACATAATAAAACAGAAACTAATATATAAGCAATCTAACCCTTCCCATTTTCTAAATAGACAGTATCTAGTCTAGTCAAATGTACTATTAGTCGTACTAAGCTAGTAAAAGGATATCATAGTATCACCACTGACACTAGACAAGATTTTTAATCCTGTGGTATTCTTCCCCATCTCTGATACTTATCCCTCACTTTATTCCTACTGTTATTATTATAGTTTAAGTTTTACACTTGAAATAGCTTCTAATAATCTCTGCAAATCTTTTTCCTTGGCATTTTTCATGTTGTAGACTTTATAGTTTATAAAGCACTTTCAACATATGTTTTTATTTAGACTTTATATCCTCAACCCTATGAGGTCGACATTACTACCTGAACTTTTGTGGATGAGGATGTTTCTGAGAGATTTAGTATTTATTAAAAACACACAGTTTGAAAAGTACAAAGCCTGGGGCTGGAACCCAGGTCTTCCTTCTCTGAAGCTAGTCCACTTTCTGTTATGTCACCAATACCTCTCTACTGGCAGGCTCTTAATCCAGTGCTCTATTCACATTTCCACTATTGATAAAGAACTCTCTTCTCTGTATGAATTCTGACTCCACCACATACTAGCTGTGCAAAACTTTGCAAGTAACTTAACCTCTCTGAACCTCAGTTTCCTTACCAAATAAGGGTAACAGTAAGGGCAATAAGGGCAACAATAACACCTTCCTCAACTGATCATTGTGAGAAGAAAATTAATCAATATGCCAATCTATCTTGTATAAAATTTGCTAGGATTAACCTCATAAGGCATATGTATCAATATTTTCCTACTTAATACCCTTCACTTACTCTCCATTGCCTACCAAATAAAGTACAAGTTTTTAAACTTAACATCCAAGGACCTCATGATCTGGCCTTAATGTACCATTTTAACACTATACTCTAGTACTCCTCATTTCATGTTTTCCTTTCAATACAAAATGAATCACTGACATTTCCTGAAACCCAAGGTACTTTCCCAAATCTATGACTTTTTTTCATGTAATTCCCTATTCTCAGGATGTCATCTCCATGCCACATCACAATACCACATATTGAAATTCTCACTTTTCAAAGTCCACGTCAGTTCCTATCTCCTCAATAAAGCTTTCCTTGATCTGCCAGCAGAAATTAATTTCTTTTCTCTTCTATTCCCAAAGCACATTGCCTGTTCCTCTTTTATGACAGACAACACATTGCTTTGCATCATGTTTTATGTGTTTGCCACTTTCCCCTATTAGACGGTAAGCACCTATAAGAAATGTGACAATGTTTTACCCAGTTGTGTATTTCTCATAGTACTTGGCATGAAGATTTAATGTTTATGAATAATAATTACTACTAAAAACCAATAATTACTATTTGTTAAGTACTTACCATTAGCACTCAACTATGGTAAGTGCTTAACATGTAAAATATAATTTGTTTTTACAAACAAATTTTTACAATAACCCTATAAGAAGGGATCAATAGGGGCGCATGGGTGGCTCGGTCAGTTAAGCAACCGACTTCAGCTCAGGTCATGATCTCGCAGTTCGTGTGTTCGAGTCCTGCATGGGGCTCTGTGCTGACAGTTCATAACCTGGAGCCTGCTTTGGATTCTGTGTCTCCCTTTCTCTGCCCCTCCCCCACTCACACTCTGTCTCTCTCTCCATCAAAAATAAATAAACATTAAAAAAATTTTAAAAAAAGAAGTGATCAATAAATCTCTACTCTATGTTGAGGAAACCAAAGCAAAGCAAAGTATTAGATTGAACTGTATGAAATTGTTTCTATTTGATCAACATTGACCTATAAAAATGACAATTTCAAATGATTTCACATAATAAAATGTTTTTAATCATTATTGCTAATCCATTTAATGTAAGAAGTTCAAGACCATCTGAACCATATTTTAGAGTAATCCTAGACCACAATATTTCCATACATGATATTCAAAGAAAAGATACTTTTGGGCTTTTTTTAGTTTGGAAAAATATGAATTTTGAATTTTTATGGTTATTTTTTCCAATATGACCAAAGTAGATAAAATTATTTCCAATTCATTACTCATTTAAATACTATACCTCATGAAAATATTTAATATTGCACAACTGTAGAACCAATTTTAGAACTGAGGATCAGCTAGAAATCAGGTATTCATTTTTCAGTTTATAACTTCCTTCATAGATTTCATGCATTAATAGACCTGAATTATTTTGTCTTCTGAGAGGAAATAGAAAATTTTTTTTAAATATGCCATAAACAAAACACAAATACCCCAATATTTTGATGAAAATTCAATGTGAGTGGCTATAAAGTGGTGTGAGAAGGGTTTAAGAGAGTTATTTCAGTTTTATAAGCAAATCAGTTGATCTTACCTGGTCACGTATATGGCTTAATCCACCATGGTACAACTCATTTCCAGTGTTTGTAGAAATTGAATCAGTTCCCGTGATGATTTGGATTTGTTGGCTAGAATGGGATTGTTGGCACTGTGGAGAGTGGATGATCTGGGGCTGTTGGACAATGTGATGATGGCATTGAACCTGTGGATAGCACTCCTAAAAAAACATATACATGCCAAAATAGCAACTGAGAATAAAAATTACTAATCAAGAAAACCCACTGAATCCTTTTTTTAAAATTTAATGTGTTCTTTCACAAGATAATTCAAGTCCTAGGGTATATAGTTTTAATATGTGATATATTGTTTTTTAAAATTATTTAATTGGGAGAAAATGTATTGAATTCTATTTTGTTTGATCAGGTGGCAGTGACCATCCAAATACTTACTTAAATTGGCCAGGGAATTGCATGTTCTGATTAAATTAATATTCCAGCTATACTTAACACTAAAACTATAATGAATATTAATATTAACTATTCTTTGATAATTCACCAGGCATTTCAGGATCTAATTTCATAATAATATGATCATACTGAAGATTTAGATGTAAATAAAATTAGAAAATAATATAATGTAGTGATTTTCAATTTCAGGAAGCATATTAGAATCACAGAGGGGCAGGCAAAATTCTTATGCTTATGAAAATCAAGCATGAATTAAGAAAAAAGCTTGGAAAACAGTGACTGAAGCTCCAGATCCGGAAAACGGGTATTCTAACTCTGATTCTACCACTTACTCTGTGATCTTGGGAAACTGTGTATGCAATCTTTATGAGCCTCAATTTCCTCATTTGCAAGTGTTGAGATAATATGTGTCTCATTGGACTGCTATGAGGAGTAAATGAACTGATGTTTATAAAGTGCCTAGTACAATGTAGGTGGATAATAAATATTTATTATTATTATTATTATATTATTTCTTTATCATTGTCATCTTCAACTTAATCATCATCCACCCCACAAATTTTTCAGGTAGAAAAAAATCACTGAGGTCCAGAGAAGTAAGATGATTTACTTGTAATGCCACAACTAATTCATGGAAAAATTGAGATTAGAACTCATGATTTCTAGTTCAGAGTTCTTTCAAAATATAAGGTTGAATTTTTACTGTCCTCAAAATAGTCTAGAGTTGTTTTTAAACTATATCTTTGCTATCTGCTTGGGTTTTTTTTGTTGTTGTTGTTTTGTTTTTGTTTTTTTTCTGAGAAAGTATAGAGCCCAGAGTAAGAAAGGATATCTGGTTGTTTCAGTTTTGTGGATTTTAGGCATACTTGCATTTCCTATATTATTTTGTTATTATTCTACTTTAATAACAGTCATCTGAAAACCAGTTTTCAAAGAAAAACTCTATTTTGAATCATAATGCTACATTAATGCACATGCATTTACTTTGAAAGTATAAATTCAATGCTCTATTTCCTTTTGACAGTGGAAAGCTGACCTGCATTAATATAGTAAACCACTTCAAATTTTATGTTTTTTATGTGGAACAATTTTCAAATTATATTAAATTAAAAAAGCAAGATGCACAAGAATCAATATACTTTGCTACCTTTTGTATAACATTTTAAAATAAACATATGTGTATATTTACAAATATACATAACTGCTTTTAAGTGCATAGAGCAAACTCTTTTAAGGGTGACTGCCCCTGGCAAGAGGAACTGAGAGACAAGGGGGTTAGGATAGAGAGGCTTTTTTTTTTCACTGTGTACATTTTTTATTCTCTTTTTACACTGTTTTTGTACCTTTTTATACTTTTTATTTTTGAAAATTTTAACATGTATACAAATTATCTTTTTTATGTGTACAAAAATTATTTTTAAAGAAAGAAAAATACATAGAGAAACATATTTTACAAATAGAAATTACTTTCGTAGTCGTTGGTAATAAAGGTCACAGAATCATTTCATAGAATCATTTTCTCTAGGATCTTTTCAAGCGCAACTCACTTTATAAATATGCTAGCACTAAGATCTCTACAGTTTAGAAGTCAGGCTATGTACTATCAGCCATTTCTGTACAAATTGTATGGGTGAATGTATTATCTATTCTTTTATGTTATAAAATATCTTCATACATTGTATTAGAATAAAGTCACTGTGACAGTCTGAGAAAAACTTCACCCAGTGGGAAACTTATACACTACTGAAATAGAATTCATCCTGAAAACAAAATTAATGTGTTCCTTAAAAAGCAAGTTAGGAAACACTTTGAAGGACACATCAATACAGAACAATAAACAAAGCAAAACTCATTTTTCAATCATCTTCCTTTCTTAATATATCAGTTGACTCTTGAATAGAATGCTGACAGTCCCTCCATCTGGGTTGTCTTGTGGTTTCCCTGAGCCTGTCTGGCCTCTGAACCACTCATTAGTATCATTGAAGTCTTAGACGACTTTCAGTTTTCAATTCTCATACCTGACTACTAATGTTATTGTTCTAAAACAAGATATTCATACATTACTCATACTTTTGAAGTGTACCACAAGGTGAATTTTTAATGTACAAAATCTCAAACATTTCTGATTTATCATGTTTTGTCATCTTTGATAGAGGAAAAAATACACAGAGTACAATTCATATGAACTGGATAATTATCTTGTAACTGGTACCAATTTACCACCCTTCCATGACAAAGATCTCTTTTTTGGTCAGGTCTCATCTCCTAAGAACTAGTGCTATTTGAACTAGTCTCATGTAATATTAAACCATTTCATCCAAACTCTGGCTTTATCCAGCTTGTCTTACATCTCTATCCAGCATCTCTATCACTGAGGAAACTCAACTAGGTCAAAAAGTTGTAGTTTGTTCCATATGTATGGTTCCTTTTACCTTGGGAAGTCTGCCATGGCAGTTCCAAAACTCCCAAGTCATTTAAGTCATTACTAAAAAAATGGGCATAAAAAAGTTAATATTCAAATTGATAATAAGTAATAGTAGTGTTCTTTCAAAGGAGTTCTTTAATTGTTCCAGATTTATAGCAATAATAATGTACAGGATATTCAATCTTTTCCTCTAAGAACCAAGACTTAGAAAATCTTTATTCTTTTTGAGAAAAGAAATTAGAAGGAACCTGAGATGATGCATCTCAAACATTTCTTATTATGTAAAATGTGTCAAACTTATTGTTTTGTCAGTCCAGTTGGACAAAGGAGAGATGTTATAAATTTATAGCTTGAGGAAAGTGACCCTTGAAGAGCTGACACATTTGATGAAATTTTTCTATTTGGTATCATAATATCCAGAAATATTCTGCTGTTCTTCTGAAAGATAGGCGTTCAATACATACTATACCATACCCTCTAATAAATCCAATTTTCCAAGCAGACCAAAGTCTTAAAGGTTTGGATGTTTATGATTCTGACAGTTTACACTATTTTATTTTTAATGAGCATCAAATATGTAAAAATGTATTAATTCCTATGAATCTGGTAACAAGTGCCCATAAATACTTATAAAAAGAAGATGTGTTCTCATGCCAAGAGAATTAAAAAGAATTTAGTATACTTTAATGTTTAATTTGTATATGAGAAAAATGATTTTGTGATAAAAATTTATTTGATATTATTTCACTGCCTGTTGTAGGTTAAATTGTGCTGCTCCCACAAAAAGCATATGTTAGTCTTAACCCTTATACCTCAGAAAGTGACTTTGTTTAGAAACAGATTTTTTTAATGAAATAAGACCTTTATAGAATTAAGAAGTTAACACAAAGTCATTTGCATGGCTCCTAATCAAATATGACTGGTATCATCATAATAAGGGACAATCTGTACACAAAGACAGACATGCACAGACAGAAGATGATATGACAACATACAGGGAGGATGCCATGTGAAGATGGAAGATTAAAGTTGTGCATCTACAAACCAAGGAATGCCTAAAGTCACAAGAATCTAGGAGATAGGCATAGAAGAGCTCCTTACCTAAAGGCTACAGAGGGACCATGGCCTTGCCAAAACCATGATTTCATACTTCTGGTCCCAGAACTATGAGACAATGAATTTTTGTTGTTTTAAGCCATCAGACTGTGGTACTTTGTTACAGCAGCCCTAAGAAATTGATACACTGTTCTAGTTCAAGCATGTCCAATAAACAAGTCCCAGGCTTTGTCTGGACTGGACATGCTTTGTATCCACTGAGAAGATCAATGTGAAACCTCTGCTGGTTACAGTAACAGCTCTGCTTGAAGGACTGGTAGCTCTATATGCCATGAAACTACCATTGCCCTGCTAGTTTTAAATGTTATATACTTGGTCTCTCAGCCAAATTTAATTAAAATTTTAAAATGTGACTTGAACTTTAGTTTTCTAGACTTTTACAGTATTTTACATATCTGCTCATACATATTTTTCATTTGTTCATTGAAAATTCACTTTGTATTAAATGAATTAAGACAAAGTTATAATGTTTTAAATTATAATTTTTGTGAGAGCAGTTTGAAAGAAACATACAAAGGATTGGGGTATCTGTATTAAATTCAGATTCTACCACTAATTTTCTATGTGGCTTGATATATTTTTACCTGAGTTTCCCTTTCAGTAAAATAGGGACAATAATACTTCACATGAGAAAATGAATATGAAAGTGTTAAGGATGATCTGAAGGGCTGTAGACATAATAAGGTATTATGACTCATAGTGGTCTTGCTTAGCACTTGACAATTGTCATTTTAACTCTATTAAAATACTCATGATTCAAAAGTATACAGTTAATAAGCTTTAAAACAGATTTTACATACCTGATCCATATTTAGCTTCTTTACTTTTCTTATTGTTTTTTCATAAATAACATTGTTTCCTGGGAATAAATGGCCTCCTTTTAGGAATGGAGAAAGTGGTTCCTATAAAGACAGTAATGACTGTGTTTTGTTTTGAAAGGTACCTTTTCAGAGAAACCTTAAGCAAATATCTAGTATCTAATAAAATCTGACTTAGTAGCAGACTTTAGGAGAGTGGAATGACATCCCAATAAAGTTTTGAGAGATGGAAGGAAAAACCATAAAGATAGTCTATTTTCTCAAATAGAGCTATCTGGATTCTCTTACTACATTTTAGGCTTAACAGTGTTTTAAGAGAAATTGGAAGGAGGTGAGAAAAATATTTTTTTTCTGTTTCTGAGACAAGATATAATGAGTTTCCTCTGAAGTAGACAGGCCTGAGGTCAACTTCATTTAAGTTGAGTTCACTGCCAAGTTTCTTTCTATGCAAAAGTATTATTGGAGAAATGCAAAACAAACAATTCACTACTGAGCTGCAAAGTAGGTAGACCTATATTAAAGATTTTTTTCCCAGAATTTAGCTTCAGTGATTTTGAAGTGTACAATTCTTACTTGTGATTATAATCAAAGCTAAATCTCTCTGTATAACATATGTTTTGAATACCAAGAACAGAGTAGAGGCTTTAAGAGCACTGTATCCCCATATAATCAACTAAGTTAATGCAGGATTATCCAAGCATTTAAAAGATGTCAGCCAATGAAATAAAGGCTGATGACAGGTCCAAAATCTGAAAGAAACCAAGGAAGGAGTAGTAAGAATAAGACCAAGAGTTTTTTTTTTTTTTCCAATATATGAAATTTATTGTCAAATTGGTTTCCATACAACACCCAGTGCTCATCCCAAAAGGTG
>NC_064817.1:67653987-67709032 GCF_023721935.1 Panthera uncia | reverse complement strand
TGTCTATTCATGTTTTCTGCCCATTTCTTCACTGGGTTATTTGTTTTACGGGTGTGGAGTTTGATGAGCTCTTTATAGATTTTGGATACTAGCCCTTTGTCCGATGTGTCATTTTGTTTTGCGAATTTTGAACCAGCCCTGCATCCCAGGAATGAATCCCACTTGATCATGGTGAATAATTCTTTTTATAGGCTGTTGAATTCGATTTGCTAGTATCATATTGAGAATTTTTGCATCGATATTCATCAGGGATATTGGCCTGTAGTTCTCTTTTTTTACTGGGTCTTTGTCTGGTTTAGGAATCAAAGTAATACTGGCTTCATAGAATGAGTCTGGAAGTTTTCCTTCCCCTTCTATTTCTTGGAATAGCCAAAAGTTTAAAATAAATGCAATATTACTATATTTATTTCCCTTCTTTCAGTTTTCATATGAGTCTACTTTTATGGGGGGAGTTGAGGATGTTTTGTTACAAAGCATAATTGCATTCATTTATTTTTGTAATACAGGGGAACAGTGTGGAAGGAGATTGACTAAGTCTGCTACCAGTTAATGTGTTTAAAACCATTTCAGAATTGGGGCGCCTGGGTGGTTCAGTCGGTTAAGCATCCAACTCTTGGTTTCCACTCAGGCCATGGTCTCACAGTTTGTGAGTTCAAGCCCTGTTCTGGGATCTGTGCTGACATTGAGGAGCTTGCTTGGGATTCTCTCTCTCTCTCACTCTCTCTCTCTGCCCCACCCCCACCCATGTTCTCTCTCTCTCTGTCTCAAAATAAATAAATAAATAAACTTAAAAAAGTTAAAAAAAAGACCATTTCAAAATCAACAAAATATGGTAGCATTTTTGTTATCTGCTAACATAAAAACTCTTAAACACAATTGGATAAAAACACTGGTTGTTGAGAATGTAAGACACCCTTGAATCCAAAGTTATATACTTCTTGTATTCAAGTTTGAATAAAATATACTTTAACTAAATGTTCCTGGAATACTTAAGTGAAACAAATATACAAGTGATTAAATTTAGTTAGCTGATGAATTGTTAAATCTAAAGATGGATATATTTAAAAAGATTCCCCTAGAAGCTCTTTTGTGTTTGTTTTTGTAAAAAAAAAAAAAAAGCCTATTTGCAAGCATGTAACACACGTTTATGAGTTTACTATGCACAATATACTTTGTTAAGTGTTACAAAGCATGAATCAAACTTAGATTATTACCACAAGCACTGAATATTGATCAGTATTCATTAAACTATAGCCAGCAGCCTATTTTTATAATATCTTCAATAAGAATGACAGGTAGATTTTTTTAATGTTTGTTTTTATTTTTGACACACAGAGAGAGAGACAGAGCATGAGTGGGGCAGGGGCAGAGGGAGAGGGAGACATAGAATCTGAAACAGGCTCCAGGCTCCGAGCTGTCAGCACAGAGCCCAACACGGGGCTTGAACTCACAGACAGCGAGATCATGACCTGAGCTGAAGTCGGACGCTCGGCCGACTGAGCCATCCAGGCGCCCCATGAATGGTATTTATATTTTTTAAGGACTGTAAGTGCAAAGAAGGAAGACCAAAACCCTATGGGGACAGCAAATTCTAAAATATTTACTATTTTGCTCTTTATAGGAAAATTTTGCTGATGTTTGGTCTGGATGATATATGAGCATAAACATCTATAATACAAGGTAGAAAGAAACAAGTGCCTATAAGAAGTATAGAGAAAGAACTTATGAGATGGAATTCAGAAGAGGAAATATTGAATTCCATCTGGCAGTACTCAGGCTACTTGGATCAGGTGGCATTTGAAAGAAGGTTAAGGTGGGCTTTGCATATAAGGAGATGGAAAAGAATGGTATTCCAATTGAAGTCAACAGAATAAGTCATGACACCAAGGCTGTAAAACTATAAATTATATGTAGGGGACACAATTGGCAGATGGAACTTGGTTCTGAAAGCAGTGAGAAATCTTTAAATGCTTTTAAACAGGGATGTGAGGTGAATGTAAATCTACTTCAGGAAGATTAGTTGAAGAAAGGAAAGAGTACAGGTGAGGAGACTAGTTAAGAGATTATACTAAATCTTCAAGGACAGTACTTTCCAAAGATGACTCTAAGATCTTAAACTTGAGAAATCTACTATATAACCCATGGTGTCAAAAACAGGAAAAGTTGAGACATATTGAATTTCATGTGCTCCTGGTAAGAATCTATGTCTGATTCATGTTTTTATTCCTCATAACACTTAGTACATATACAGTGCATAGTAATCCTTTAAACATGTGTTAAATTATTGCAACGAATTAGCAAATAGACTTTTACCTAAATGTGTAGGTAAGCATTCGGGTTATATTGATCTCCAGAACACAGGAGCTATAGTTCTAGTTCTAGACTTCAGAAGTATATGCTTAGAAGTTCTTGTTAAAATCATGCAACTTCTGAAAAGGCAAGTGAAGATCAAAGACATAACTACATAAGCCTTAAGAGATATGAGGATCAGAAGAGAAAATTGAAATAAAATTAAGAGAAGAAAAATTTTCAAAAAACAGTAGAAAGGTGAGTGAAGGTATAAATGCTTCAGAGAGGTCAACAGGTGAGAATTCCAAAGCAGATTGGATTTGGACTACTATAGTTCCACTGGATCTGACCACTAAAATTAGTGGAAGAAGGTATCATGGAAAAAAAATTCTGGAGTCATAAAACCTATATTCATTTCTGCCTCTATCACCTACTTGCCATGGAAATGTAAGCAAGTCATTTACCTTCTTTGAGGCTCAGTTTCTTTATAATAGAAATAGTAATGCAGAATACATTATATCAAGCAAAAGAATGTATTTTAAAGTACCTTTAATCTGTGATTTTAATGTACAAAAGACATTGGTTTGCAATAATATAGTAATATAATAATTTGAGAGTGAGAGAGAGTACAAGCAGAGGAAGGGCCTAGAGAAAGGGAGACACAGAATCTGAAGTAGGCTCCAGGCTCCAAGTTGTCAGCACAGAGCCCAGAGGAGGGCTCAGACTCACAGACAGCAAGATCATGACCTGAGCCCAAGTCCGCCGCTTAACCAACTGAGCCACCCAGGCGCCCCAGTAATATATTTTTAAGTCCATACTGCTTTTAAAAATTTTTGTAATCACCTTGTTAGAACTTTTCTAAGATATCAACCTAAAGTATATACAAAAGTATGGGGCACCTGGATGGTTCAGTTGGTTAAGCGGCTGACTTCGGCTCAGGTCATTATCTCATGGCTCATGGGTTTGAGCCACACATCAGGCTCATGCTGACAGCTCAGAGCCTGGAGCCTGCTTCTCATTCTGTGACTCCCTCTCTCTATGCCTCTCCCCTGCTCATGCTGTCTCTCTCTCTCTCTCTCTCTCTCTCTCAAAATAAATAAAAACGTTAAAAAAATCAAAGTATATACAAAAGTAGGCTTATTGAGGGCAAGGACTGTATCCATCTTGAATACCCCATAGTGAATGAAAAGATGACTGGATGAGAAGAGATGATATGAACATTTATCTTAAGGATATAAGCACCTTCTAAGAGGAGAAAACAAATTTAGCAAAAGCATGAAAATTTCTCTTGTTCACTATAAATGCCGAACCATTAATATTTTTAAGAAGAAAAATGGTTTAGGTGCTAACAGTGTTGATTCTCTCCAAAATGTGTGTTTGGACTTATTATTTTATATGACTTACTGAAAAAAAAAACTTCCAAATTAAGGGGACTATTATTTTCCAAAAATGTGTAAAAGAGTACAGCCAAATTTTACTATATTTGAATAAATCATTCTGAGTCAAACAAATCAGAACAATAAATTTAATTAGAAGTCCTAGATTTTTCACAAATGAGCTGTTAGACAGTTTTACTATTTGGGCAGCTTATTTTTTTTATCTGTACATTTGAATTGGTGGTAGATCCACCCTAAAAATTAATAGGTGTCTTCAAATCTAGCTGATATTATCATTTTAATTGATACATTTAGAACCTCTGATAGTAGTTCTCACATCTAACAAAGTGCATAATCCCCAGCATCTACTTTGCTGTTCCCAGGCCATGAAACCTTGCTGGAGAAAACTTTAAAATATTTGCTGATTTGGCTCAGTGCAAATTCAAGTTATCTAACTTTAAGAGCCCCTCCAACCTTCATGGTCATACTTCTATTTATTAAATTTTCTATAACTGTGGTTACAATTTTTTTCATTTTCCTTAATTCCCTATGCTCATGTTCCCTCATTCTCCTCAATAAGTAAATTGAGAAAACCAAGATCTATTCAGTGAGATTCCTCCATTTTCCTCCCTACTTCAAATCTCTCTTCAATTTCTGCTCTTCCATTTCATTACCAAGAAAGACATACTCTTCCTTTTTTCCTGAAGTCACTTTTCTATCTATACCTGGAATCTTATCCTCTCTTTTCTCTTCCAGAATTGTGTTCCATTTGTACCCTTTCTCTGTGGCATATTTAATCTTATTACTGGTTCTTTCCCTCTGTCTGTAAATCTCTCAGATCTCCAAGTTTCTCTTTTCTTCTTTAGCTACCATCCCATCTTTCTTTATTTTGGTCAATATCTTTCTTAGAAGAGTAATCCTCACTTATTTCCTCCACTTCTTGATCCATTCACCCATCTACTTTTTCCATCTGGATTTTGCCTCCCCAAGTATAAGGAACCTGCTCTCTCAAATATCACCATTAGTTTCTTAACGTTCAAACTCTCTATGGCCATTTGGTCATTTGAGACAGTTGACCACATCCTTTCCCTATTTGTTTCAGTTTCTCTGTGTTCACATTTCTCTCTGACAACTCCTCTGCCCATGAAAGTGGCTCCTTTCTATTTCTGTTAAAGTAGACATTTCTCAAGGTGCTATACCTCAACCCTCTCCATTATCGCTTAGTTTTCTCACTCATTCTCACAGCTACAAAGACAATTTACAGACGAATAATTCCCATGTCTCTATCTCAAATGTGACCTTTCTTCAGATCATTTTTAACTACCTGTGTGGTCATTTTCTATTCCATGCACCTCAAACACTACTGATTCAAACACATCTCAGGATCTGACGTCGTTTCCAAACAAGCTTCTGCTCCCCCTCACTTCTTAATTAGGCTGTCATATTCCCAGTATCTCAAACTGAAAAGCTTAGGGTCATATTTGACTTTTCTTCTTTTTTAAACCACATATTCAATATTAGTTGTCAAATCTTATCAAAACTACCCTCATAATAAGTGCCAGAAAAGACAGTGATGTATTTGGTGTGAGAAGACCTGAGCAAGTCACACTTATTTAAGCTTTAATTTCCTCATTAGTACAATGATAGCAGTAACCATGTTAACTGTCAAAATACCTTAAATAACACAATAAATCCTTCTCTGATTTCCCCAAACCAATGTGTTGTCTCCAACTCCTGGAATTTCAATAAGACTTCATCTGTAATTCTCTCTCATGTTATCTCTCATACACTCTACCATGTATTTTATATAGCTATTTGTGGACATATATTATTTCCCTTGCTGAGAGGAACTGTAAGCTCTTTTGGTATGGGAACCATGTCTTGTTTCCTTTTTCCCCCCAATTTAAAGGCTATACAGTGCCTTCCCCACAATGAGAAAATTAATAAAACTGATTAATATCAATTGGATTCTATCTACTGATGGAAAAAACATATATTCTTCATTTCTAGATCAACTTATGTACCAGAATGAATAAATCTTTTGACTAAAATGAAAATAAATGGAAAATCAAGAAGATAAGGAACGACCAAAAATAAAAAGGCTGAACAGAGGTAGAAGAAAATCATAATGAGAGAAGTAGAGTGACATCAGTTTAATTATAGGGAGAAGTGAAGATTAGAGAAGCTGGGAGGTGAAAGAGGATAAAATTGCCATTTGAGGAGGCTCAGCTTATTATAAATATTGTAATTAAGCCAGAATCTTCTCCTGGGGGAATTTAAAAGAGCAAGCAAAAAAGCATATACTTAGATAAATAAAATGGGGAATATATCTAAATAGGATTTTCTTTTTTTGTTTTGTTTTGTTTTTATTATTTATTATCAAATTTATTGTCAAATTGGTTTCCATACAACACCCAGTACTCATCCCAAAAGGTGCCCTCCTCAATACTCATCACCCACCCTCCCCTCCCTCCCACCCCCCATCAACCCTCAGTTTGTTCTCAGGTTTTAAGAGTCTCTTATGCTTTGGCTCTCTCCCTCTCTAACCTTTATCTTTTTTATTTCCTTCCCCTCCCCCCTGGACTTCTGTTAACTTTCTCATGATCCACATAAGAGTGAAAACATATGGTATCTTTTGCTGTATGACTTATTGCACTTAGCATAACACTCTCCAGTTCCATCCACGTTGCTACAAAAGGCCCATTTCATTCTTTCTCATTGCCACGTAGAATTCCATTACGTATATAAACCACAATTTCTTTATCCATTCGTCAGTTGATGGACATTTAGGCTCTTTCCGTAATTTGGCTATTGTTGAGAGTGCTGCTATAAACATTGGGGTACAAGTGCCCTATGCATCAGCACTCCTGTATCCCTTGGGTAAACTCCTAGCAGTGCTATTGCTGGATCATAGGGTAGGTCTATTTTTAATTGTTTGAGGAACATCCACACTGTTTTCCAGAGTGGCTGCACCAGTCTGAATTCCCATCAACAGTGCAAGAGGGTTCCTGTTTCTCCACCTCTTCGCCAGCATCTATAGTTTCCTGATGTGTTCATTTTAGCCACTCTGACTGCCTTGAGGTGGTATCTCAGTGTGGTTTTGATTTGCATTTCCCTAATGAGGAGCAACGTTGAGCACCTTTTCATGTGCCTGTTGGCCATCTGGATGTCTTCTTTAGAGACGTGTCTGTTAATGTTTTCTGCCCATTTCTTTACTGGATTATTTGTTTTTCGGGTGTGGAGTTTGGTGAACTCTTTATAGATTTTGGATACTAGCCCTTTGTCTGATATGTCATTTGCAAATATCTTTTCATATTCCATTGGTTTCCTTTCAGTTTTGCTGATTGTTTCCTTTCCTGTGCAGAAGCCTTTTATCTTCATGAAGTCCCAATAGTTCATTTTTGCCTTTAATTCCCTTGCCTTTGGAGATGTGTAAAGAAAGAAATTGCTGTGGCTGAGGTCAGAGAGGTTATTCCTGCTTTCTCCTCTAGGGTTTTGATGGTTTCCTGTCTCACATTCAGGTCTTTATCCAATTTGAGTTTGTTTTTGTGAATGGTGTAAGAAAGTGTTCTAGTTTCATCCTTCTGCATGTTGCTGTCCAGTTCTCCCAGTACCATTTGTTAAAGAGACTGTCTTTTTCCCATTGGATATTCTTTCCTTCTTTGTCAAAGATCAGTTGGCCAAACTTTTGTGGGTCCAATTCTGGAGTATCTATTCTATTCCATTGGTCTATGTGTCTGTTTTTGTGCCAATGCCATGCTGTCTTGATGATTACAGCTTTGTAGTAGAGGCTAAAGTCTGGGATTGTGATGCCTCACGCTTTGTTCTTCTTCTCGAATATTACTTTGGCCATTCAGGGTCTTTTGTGGTTCCATACAAATGTTAGGATTGCTTGTTCTAGATTCAAGAAGAATGCTGGTGCAATTTTGATTGGGATTGCAATGAATGTGTAGATTGCTTTAGGTGGTATTGACATTTTAACAATATTAATTCTTGCAATCCATGAGCACGGAATATTTTTCCATTTCTTCATATCTTCTTCAATTTCCTTCATAAGCTTTCTATACTTTTCAGCATACAGATCTTTCACATCTTTGGTTAGGTTTATTTCTAGGTATTTTATGCTTCTTGGTGCAATTGTGAATGGGATCTGTTTCTTTATTTGTCTTTCTGTTGCTTTATTATTAGTGTATAAGAATGCAACTGATTTCTGTACATTGATTTTGTATCCTGCGACTTTGCTGAATTCATGTATCAGTTCTAGCAGACTTTTGGTGGAGTCTATTGGGTTTTCCATGTATAATATCATGTCATCTGCAAAAAGTGAAAGCTTGACTTCATCTTTGCCAATTTTGATGCCTTTGATTTCCTTTTGTTGTCTGATTGCTGATGCTAGCACTTCCAACACTATGTGAAACAACAGCGGTGAGAGTGGACATCCCTGTCTTGTTCCTGATCTCAGGGGGAAAGCTGTCAGTTTTTCCCCATTGAGGATGATATTGGCTGTGGGCTTTTCATAAATGGCTTTGATGATGTTTAAGTATATTCCTTCTATCGTGACTTTCTCGAGGCTTTTTATTAAAGGATGCTGAATTTTGCCAAATGCTTTTTCTGCATCGATTGACAGGATCATACGGTTCTTATCTTTTCTTTGATTAATGTGATGTATCACATTGATTGATTTCCAAATGTTGAACCAGCCCTGCATCCCAGGAATGAATCCCACTTGATCATGGTGAATAATTCTTTTTATAGGCTGTTGAATTCGATTTGCTAGTATCTTATTGAGAATTTTTGCATCGATATTCATCAGGGATATTGGCCTGTAGTTCTCTTTTTTTACTGGGTCTCTGTCTGGTTTAGGAATCAAAGTAATGCTGGATTCATAGAATGAGTCTGGAAGTTTTGCTTTCTTTTCTATTTTTTGTAATAGCTTGAGAAGGATAGGTATTATTTCTGCTTTGAATGTCTGGTAGAATTCCCCTGGGAAGTGTCCTGGACACTTATTTCTTGGGAGATTTTTGATAACTGATTCAATTTCTTAGCTGATTATGGGTCTGTTCAAGCTTTCTATTTCTTCCTGTTTGAGTTTGGGAAGAGTGTGGGTGTTTAGGAATTTGTCCATTTCTTCCAGATTGTCCAGTTTGTTGGCATATAATTTTTCATAGTATTCCCTGATAATTGCTTGTATCTCTGAGGGATTGGTTGTAATAATTCCATTTTCTTTCATGATTTTATCTATTTGGGTCATCTCTCTTTTCTTTTTGAGAAGTCTGGCTAACGATTTATCAATTTTGTTTATTTTTTCAAAATCCAACTCTTGGTTTCATTGATATGCTCTACAGTTTTTTAGATTCTATATTGTTTATTTCTGCTCTGATCTTTATTATTTCTCTTTTTCTGCTGGGTTTGGGGTGTCTTTGCTGTTCTGCTTCTAGTTCCTTTAGGTGTGCTGTTAGATTTTGTATTTGGGATTTTTCTTGTTTCTTGAGCTAGGCCTGCATCACAATTATTTTCCTCTCAGGACTGTCTTTGCTGCATCCCAAAGTGTTTAGATTGTTGTATTTTCATTTTCATTTGTTTCCATATATTTCTTAATTTCTTCTCTAATTGCTTGGTTGTCCTATTCCTTCTTTAGTAGGGTGTTCTTTAACCTCCATGCTTTTGGAGGTTTTCCAGACTTTTTCCTGTGGTTGATTTCAAGCCTCATCGCATTGTGGTCTGAAAGTATGCATGGTATGATCTCAATTTTTTATACTTATGAAGGGCTGTTTTGTGACCCAGTATGTGATCTATCTTGGAGAATGTTCCATGTGCACTCGAGAAGAACATATATTCTGTTGCTTTGGAATGTAGAGTTCTAAATATATCTGTCAAGTCCATCTGAATCAATGTATCATTCAGGGCCCTTGTTTCTTTATTGATCCTGTGTCTAGATGATCTATCCATTGTTGTAAGTGGGGTCTTAAAGTCCCCTGTAATTACCATGTTCTTATCAATAAGGTTGCGTATCTTTGTGATTAATTGTTTTATATATTTGGGAGCTTCCGTATTTGGAGCATAGACATTTATAATTGTTAGCTCTTCCTGATGGCTAGGCCCTGTGATTATTATATAATCCCCTTCTTCATCTCTTGTTACAGCCTTTAATTTAAATTCTAGTTTGTCTGATATAGTATGGCTACTCCAGCTTTCTTTTGACTTCTAGTAGCACGATAGATAGTTCTCCATCCCCTTACTTTCAATCTGAAGGTGTCCTCAGGTCTAAAATGAGTCTCTTGTAGACAGCAAATAGATGGGCTTTTTTTCTTTTATCCATTCTGATACCCTATGTCTTTTGGTTGGAGCATTTTGTCCATTTACATTCAGTGTTATTTTAGAAAGATATGGGTTTAGAGTCATTGTGATGTCTGTAAGTTTCATGCTCTTAGTGATGTCTCTGGTACTTTGTCTCACAGGATCCCCCATAGGATCTCTTGTAGGGCTGGTTTAGTGGTGATGAATTCCATCAGTTTTTGTTTGTTTGGGAAGACCTTTACCTCTCCTTCTTTTCTAAATGATAGTCTTGCTGGATAAAGGATTCTCAGTCGCATTTTTTTTCTGCTCATCACATTGAAGATTTCTTGCCATTCCTTTCTGGCCTGCCAAGTTTCAGTAGATAGATCCATCACTAGTCTTATTGGTCTCCCTTTATATGTTAAGCATGTTTATCCCTAGCTGCTTTCAGAATTTTCTCTTTATCCTTGTAATTTGCCAGTTTCACTATAATATATCATGCAGAAGATTGAGTCAAGTTACATCTGAAGGGAGTTCTCTGTGCTTCTTGGATTTCAATGCCTTTTTCCTTCCCCAGATCTGGGAAGTTCTCAGCTATGATTTCTTCAAGTACACCTTCAACATCTTTCCCTCTCTCTTCCCCTCTGGAATCCCAATTATGTATATATTATTGCGTTTAATTGTGTCTCTTAGTTCTCTAATTCTCCCTCATATGCCTGGAATTTTTTATATCTCTTTTCCTCAGCTTCCTCTTTTTCTATAATTTTATCTTCCAATTCACCTATTCTCTCCTCTTCTTCTTCAATCCTAGCTGTGGTTGCCTCCATTTTATTTTGCAGCTCATTGTAGCATTTTTTAGCTCCTCCTGGCTGTTTCATAGTCCCTTGATCTCTGTAGCAAGAGATTCTCTGCTGTCTTTTATACTGTTTTCAAGCCCAGCGATTAATTTTATGACCTTTATTTTAAATTCGTTTTCTGTTACATTGCTTAAATCGTTTTTTGATCAGTTCATTAGCTGTCGCTACTTCCTGGAGTTTCTTTTGAGGAGAATTCTTCTGTTTCATCATTTTGGATAGTTCCTGGAGTGGTGTGGAACTGCAGGTCACTTCCCCTGTGCTGTTTTGAATAACTTTCGTTGGTGGGTGGGGCTGCAGTCAGATCTGATGTCTGCCCCCAGCCCACTGCTGGGGCCACAGTCAGACTGGTGTGTACCTTATCTTACCCTCTCCCAGGGCAGGACTCACTGTCGAGTGGTTTGGCCCTGTCTGGGCTACTTGCACACTGCCAGCCTTGTGGTGCTGCTTCAATGCGATCTGGTGTATTAGCTGGGGTGGATCAGCAAGGTGCACAGGGGCAGGACGGGCTGACTCAGTTCACTTTGCTTTCGGTGGTCCACTTCAGCAAGGGCCCTGTGGCACCAGGAAGGAGGCAGACCCGTCGGAGGGATGGATCCACAGAAACACAGTGTTGGGTGTTTGTGCAGTACAAGCAAGTTCAGTGACGGGAACTGGTTCCCTTTGGGATTTTGGCTGGGGGATGGGTGAGGGGGATGGCGCTGGTGAGCATTTTTGTTCCCCACCAAACTGAGCTCTGTCCTCCAGGGCTCAACAACTCTCCCTCACATTGTCCTCTAGCCCTTCCGCTCTTGGAGCAGAACTGTTGACTTATAACATTCCAGATGTTAAGTCCTGCTTGCTGTCAGAACTCACGGAGTCTGGCCCCTCTGCTTTTGCAAGCCAGACTCGGGGGCTCCACCTTGCCAGGCGGGCTGCCTCTCCACTGCCCTGGCTTCCTCCTGTCAGTCCGTGTAGCGCACACCACCTCTCTGCCCTTCCTGCCTCTTCCGTGGGCCTCTTGTCTATGCTTGGCTCTGGAGAGTCTGTTCTGCTAGTCTTCTGGTAGTTTTCTGGGTTATTTAGGCAGATGTGGGTGGAATCTAAGTGGTCAGCAGGACAAGGTGAGCCCAGCATCCACCTATGCTGCCATCTTCCTCTGTGGAATCCTGCATGCAGTCACGGGGTCCATCCTAATGATCTTAACACCACATGGCTGCTCAGGGCTGTGTCTCTAAATAGGATTTTCAAGCTGTTCTGCAAAACCAGTGAGACTATTTTTGTGCACAAAGCATGGGGGTTAAAATTTATTTTATTCCTCAATAGTAGAAAGAGTTAAAAGTTTTAAAATAATCATTACCCTTTGTTGGATGTTTTCCCTGAGAAATTATTTGCTTCTTTGTAGTTGAAAAAAGCCATAATAATAAGCCTTTACAGGAGCAGGCCAAGTGTTACAATATGTTATGTATTTGTATACATACTTCTAATTTCTCTGCCTTTGTATCACACTGTCACTGGGGATGAGGAGGGGAGGTGGTATGTAGATGAGTCTCTGGAGCTTAATACCTACATCCTCAATTGTCCTTAATTTGCAAATGTAACTCTTCCAGATCTGCATTGTTCAATTTCTGTTCTCCCTCTGTTGCTTTGTAACTGAATGGTTTAGGGCTAGTTAACAGCTTAAATTTCAAGGAGGTTGAGGGTTTGTTTTGTCCACTACTCTATCCCTAGTTCTTGGGGGCAATTCTTAGGACATAGTAAGCAATCGATGAATATTAATTGAATGAATAAGTGAACTTGTCTGTGCTTCTGTTTTCTTGCCTTATTTGAATTAAATGGGATAAAATATGTAAATTTTCTAGCAAGGAGTGTGTATACCCAATAAAGATTAACTCTTCCCTTTCTCCATTAACTAAAGAGTAAGAATTTATCAAAAGTCACATAAGAAATCACTGGCAAAGTGGAGTGGAGTCCAAATTATTTTATATTTAAAAATTACTCTATGAATATATACTAGGTAAACACTGAAATTCCCATATTAAGAAAAAAAAAACTGCTATCAAAAATAATTCTTTGAAAGCCAGGGATATCAAGTGCAATATGCATCCAAGTATACATGTCTCCCAGTTTGTGTGTGAAAGAAAGAAAAAAAGAGAAAGAGGGAAGAAGGGGAAGGGGTAAAGTGGCCATGTTGTAGAAAAATGCACACTCTCATCTTCCAAGCCCTCTTTATGTCTCTCTCCCCCAACATACTTTTTAGATATATTGTTTAAACATTTGATTGTGCAAAAGAAGGCACAAGTAACTGCTATACTGTAATCACATTCTCTTTTGGTATTTACATATATATGTGACAACTAAAGCAAATGTTCAAAATAATCATCCCCCCCCATCACAGAGCTTGCATGTTCATATGTTAACGCATGGACACATGTGCAACTAACTTCTTTTGTAGCTGAACAAACATGAGAAAATGATTTTAAAATAAAGAAGAGGGGAGATAGAAGCATAAAAACAGTGCACCCCGCCATCCATACACCTAGACATATTAAGTGTGTTACCCTAATTTAATCCTTTGCTTTCCACAGCTGAAGCAAATAATTGATTTTGTTTTGTGAGATAGGGGAGGATTCTTTCCTGTAATAGTGGAGAAGTAAAATAAAGAGAAAAGCAAATAATTGCTGTATTATTATCTGGGGCACACTTTCTATTTGTGAAACTTTGTCCTTATAGCCCCATAGAACCTCCTGTTGCAGCTAAAGAAGGGTTGTTTATGGTTTTGTGTGTGTTGAGGAAGGCTTTTTACCGTGGGAAAAAAGTTTTCTTAATTTTCTCCTCAAATGAGATAGAAGAAATAAAATAAGATAAAAACAGAGAGGGAGGCAAAGCATAAGAGACTCAACTTTAGAGAAGAAACTGAGGGTTGCTGGAGGGGAGGTGGCCGGCGGGGGGGCTAAATGGGTGATGGGCATCAAGAGGGCACTTGTTCGGATGAGCACTGGGTGTTATATGTAAGTGGCGAATCACTACATTCTACTCCGGAAGCCAATACTACACTATATGTTAACTAATATGAATTTAAATAAAATCTTGGAAGAAAAAAATGAGATAGAAAATAATATCTTAGTGTGTAAAATATAAAGTTATATATCTTAGTAGAAAATATAACAATATAATTTTCAAAAGACCTTATTGCTAGCAACAAAAGTTCATAATATAGGCAACAAAGTCATGGAGACACTTTTGAACTTTTGACTTTTCATTATCTTCTTCCTATCCCATATCTCAATGGCATATCTAAATAAAGACTCCAATCCCTGATGTAACAGCTGATAATTTTTATGTGAAGTCTGCGAAAGAACTCTGTCCCTTTTTCCTTTGGTTCAAAGGGCACAAAATCCTTTGTAGCACAAAGGTGGAGCTACAGAAGTAGAAAAACTTTATAACCCAAGAATTTCCATGCTGTTTGAAACTGTTGCATCCCTGAATCAGAATATATGGGCACACAGTTGTCTGGAATTAAAAATGACTTTTTAAATAATAATTATTAGTAATTAAATTTATAACTGGAAGAAACACCAACAATCTGATTTTAGGGATCTGGTACTGACTCACCCTTCTTGTTTAAACTATCAACTTCTAAGGAATTATGGGCTGGAACAAAGGTTTCTGTGATATAGCTTACCTGTTCAGGATTTTGTACTATGTATCTCCTAATAGTAGTCTGTGGATATGCAGTGACTTTCACTGTTGGAGAATGGAGTTCCTGGGGAAAAAGGTAAAAGCTGCATATAATTATAGTTGTTTAGTGAACTTGAAGCCATTAATAATAAAAAAGAATTTTCAGAGTGAAATTTTAAAAGTCATTTGCATAATGATGACATATGAATTTATGCTTTTAATTAATTTCAGTCTTAGAAACATATATGAAAGCATGTGTTTATGTGCTCAGCACTGTGCTAGGTGTTTCTATTATACTCATTTCATGGTAATTCATCACACATTCCAAACTATATATATATATATATATATATAAAGTTTATTTATTTATTTTGAGAGTGATAGAGTGGGGGAGGGGCATAGATGGAGGAGTGAGAAAGAATCCCAAGCACCCAAGCAGGTTCCAGGCTGTCAGCACACGTGGGGCATGATCCTACCAGCAATTGGGTCTAAACCCAAGATCCATAATTGACTGAGCCACCCAGGGACCCCAAACTATATTTGATGAGAGTTTCAAAATATTCATTTCACTGTAAATGCTCCCACATGAATAGAAGAAAATATAGCTTAATATTTATTAATTATCCCATATTTTTAAAAATGGAAGGAGACACAAAGAGAAAAATGTGTGTATGTGTGTGCGTGCGTGTGTACTTAAGCATTTAAATCTTCAACGCAGTGGTGGGAAAGGACCATAAATAACATTAAAAGAGAGACAAGAGGCAGGGTGCCTGAATAGCTCAGTCGGTTAAGCATCCGACTTCACTTAGGCCATGATCTCACAATTTGTGAGTTTGAGTCTTGTGTGGGGCTCTGTGCTGACAGCTCAGAGTCTGGAGCCTGCTTCTGATTCTGTGTCTCACTTTCTGCCCCTCCCCTGCTCATGCTCTCTGTCTCTCAAAAATAAACATTAAAAAACTGTAAATAAAAAAAAGAGATAAGGGGCGCCTGGGCGGCTCACTTGGTTAAGTGGTTAAGCATCCAACTCTTGATTTCAGCTTCTGTCATCAACTCAGGGTAGTGACATGGAGTCCCACATCAGGCTCCGCACTGGGCCAGGAGCCTGTTTAATGTTCTTTCCTTCCCTCTCCCTCTGCCCCTCCCCAGTTTTCACTCTTTTCTCTGTCTTTCTTTAAAAAAAAAATAATTCAAAAAAAGAGACAAAACACTAGAACAAAGTCATTTGTAAACTTTTAATGGAAAAAGGATCAATATCATTAATATAGAATTTTTATACCTCAATAAGAAAAAAAATCATACTACTAGAAAAATGAGAAAATGGCACAAACATTTATAAAAGAAAAACAAATGGTTAATGGACAGCAAGAATATTCAAACAAAGAATCAAATAAACATAACAAAAGGATACCATATTTTAACTGGACAAAATTTTTATTTATTTTTTTATTTTCTTAATATTTATCTATTTTTGAGAGAGAGAGAGACAGAGCATGAGCGAGGGAGGGGCAGAGAGAGTGGGAGACACAGAATCCAAAGCTGGCTCCAGGCTCTGAGTTGTCAGCACAAAGCCTGATGTGGGGCTCGAACTCAGTGAGATCATGACCTGAGCTGAAGTCAGACCCTTAACTGACTGAGCCATCCAGGCGCCCCTGGACAAAAATATTTAAATAATAATAGTGATGAAAGTGGAGTAGGAGGAGTGAAATATGTAGCTATTAAAATAATGATTTTAGAAATACAAACTTTCATGAAAAAATCATAACATTATATAATGTTAAGTGAGAAATGAAGATATAAAACTACATATATAGTATGATCTCAATTCCTTATTTAAATAGAAGAAAACATGAATCTAGCATTTCATGGCTAGTATAGTATCTGTGGGTAAGAGAAGGGATCATGAGTGATTTTTATTTCTTCTCTACATTTTTTATTGTTCCAAAACTCTCTACAATAAACATATTTTTATTATCAGAATTAAAACACAGTAAACCAAATTTTAAAGCCCTTCATTATGAAAAATAATAGCTAATGTAATTTGCTGACTGGATTTGAATGTAGTGAATAGCTCTACTATTTAATTGGACTTATTTTTCTAAGGCAATCCTATCTTGGAGATCCTGTAAGGCTCTATTTCTATCACTGTTGTAGCCTTCATGCCCCTGCCCTATGTTTTGATATATATGTGACCCATGCTAGTCTAGGAGCTCTTTGAGAATAGCAATTAGATCTAATGTATCTTTGTACAATATTTGATAGTCAGCTCTCAGTAAATGTTTGCTTAATAAATGCATGACTCTAACTGACTTAGCTTTAGGCTAAGCCAAATTGGGAAGTGGTAGACAAACTTCTGATAATCTTACTTGTTTTACATAAGATCACCTTTTCCTTACTGTATTGAACTCTAGAGACCAGTTTTGGTTCTTTGTTCCCTTACTGTGCAAGTTCATACCTTGGTACCTCATCTGGGAAGGTCTGCTTTCTTAGAACACCATCTTTCTCCCTCCTAACCTCCAAAATCCACACCCTTTATACTCCCCTCCTATGCAGTAACAAATTTAGGATGTTTTATGTTTTATTTTCTTAGAATTCACTTTTTACTGTATGGAGACTAGTTCATTAAACACATATTTGTGAATATGTTATTTCATTATTATTACAGGTACTTTTTGGAGATACAATGCCTAGTCTCCAGGGTAATCTTAAAAGTGGAATTATTAAGTCGCAAAGGCTAAGGGAACTAGATCCTTGCATGTCTTTCAAGTCATGTACCTTTGAGAAGGGCTAGTTCTGACCCTATAAGCTATTCTCTCTGAATGTAAACTTACAGTTATATCACTCACAGTCAGGTCCTTGATCAGTCTAAGATCTAAGTATTTTATTTGTGCTAAAAATCGAGGATCCTTAAAATATATATAATCACTAGGAGATCCTTGACTAAAAGTCACACTAAAAGCAATCAGATTGAATAGACAATGAAGCTGAAAAGTCTCAGTTTGCAGCGTTTATTTCAGCGTTTGTTTCACATTGCTTTAATGGGCTGAGCTGATTATCATATGTGAGAATTCCCTTTCTAGTTTTGTGTTCCGGACATTTTGTGAACGTGTAAAGCCTTAGGAGGGATTCAAGATTACTTAAACATATGAGCAAGGCTTACATAAAAAAGAAAAGGACCTAATATATAACCATAACTTCTTTTACCTGTTCTGTATTTTGGGTTCTATGTATACTGCTTGGGGGACAAGTAGCTATTTTCAGAGTTGGAGAATGGAGTTTCTGTTGAGAAAAGCAAAAGGGGGTTCAGAAATTGTTACAGAGCAGTGAATGTCTTACCTTCTTGAGGCTGTATTTCCATTAATTTTATAATAACCCAGTTTGTCAGAAATAAGAACTTTATTTAGAGTTTTCTTATATCCAAAGAGCATATTACTAAATTCCTTTGTCAGTTTTGCTAGTAAACTAATGATAAAATAATTTCTAGAATACTTTCATAACAACACATTTTTCTTGTACTTCTAGGTTGCATTCTTTTCTTCTTTTTGAGATTTTTGCTAATGTACACACCGTCTGCAATTTAACAAGATGCAAAATTTATCAACACAAAAACATCAAATGCAAAAATTCCCTAATCATGATAGAATACTACCTTTGAAGACTCAACTAAGACTACTTCCCTGAAAATGAAAATGAAAACTACAATGAGATATCACCTCACACTTGTCAGAATGGCTAAAATAAAAAACACAAGAAACAACAGGTGTTGGGAGGATGTGAAGAAAGGAAAACCCTCCTGTACTGTTGATGGGAATGAAAACTGATGCAGCCACTCTGGAACACAGTATGGAGATTCCTCAAAAAGTTAAAAATAGAACTACAGTATGATCCATCAATCAATAGCACTAATGGATATTTACCCAAAGAATACAAAAATACTAAGTCAAAAGAATAAAAACATCCTGATGTATATAGCAGCATTATTTAAAATAACGGATATGGAAGTAGCTCAAGTCTGCCATCCTCCCCCCCTACACACACACACACACACACACACACGCACACATACACATACACACATATGGCTAAATATTACGTAGTCATAAAAAAAGAATGAAATCTTGTCATCTGCAACAACATGGATGGAACTAGAGTGTATTATGCTAAGCAAAATAAGTCAAAAAAAGGCAAATACCATATGACTTCATTCATATGTGGAATTTAAGAAATAAAACATATGAGAGAGAGACAGAGAAAAACCAAGAAATAGACTCTTAATTACAGAGAACAAACTGATGGTTACCATAGGGGAGGTGGGTGGGGGGATGGGTTCAATAGGCAATGGGGATTAAGGAGTGCAATTGTTGTGATGAGCACTGGGTGATGTATGGAATTGTTGAATGACTATATTGTACACCTGAATTTAATATTACACTGTATGTTAACTAACTGGAATTCTAATAAAAAATTTAAAAAAAAGTCTACTGCCCTGAGATTACTTCAGTCTGACTTTTAATTATGGTCTGTATGATCTACTTGTGGTTAAATTTCAAAGAGTAAACTCTGATGTTCTAAAAATGGTCTATAAAAGTGAGAGTATGAGTTTTAATAATGATCTGATAAAAGTCAGTTTATTGATTATGCTCACATTCCTTACATTTTTCCCAAATCAACAAACTGTGTAGATTTATTAGTGTGCAACAAGTTGATAGCTTTACACAATCTCTTCATACATTACTGTAATTTACACCTAATTGACACAACTACAGGATATAGTCCCACAACAATAAAAATATTTTTTTTATTTAGAACAAGGAAGCTATTAAAAATTAGAATCATGGACTAAAAATTAGAATCAAGGGAAACACTGACAGACTCATATGGAAGCATAGTTACAAAATAGGTGTAATGTGCTGTTCTTAAATTGCCAAATATTCTGTATGCTATGGTTTTTCTTTTGTTTTTCTTTTGGTTCATCTTGGAACATTTTCATCCCCCCTTTCCCTGTTACACCAACAGTAATACTGCAAGCTTAATATATCAAGGCAGCCTTTGAATATGTTCTCACATTTCCTGCTGTAGCTGAGAATTTCTCAGACAAATGTAGGCCAAAGAGGTATATCATCCTTACCTCAGGATGATGGTTATAAATGCAACCAAATGCAGGTGGGTTTGACCCACAGATCCAAGGGGAGAATGTTTAGAGAGATAAAAAAAATGGGGGCGCCTGGGTGGCTCGGTCGGTTGAGCGTCCGACTTCGGCTCAGGTCATGATCTCACGGCCCGTGAGTTCGAGTCCCACATCGGGCTCTGTGCTGACCGCTCAGAGCCTGCAGCCTGTTTCAGATTCTGTGTCTCCCTCTCTCTCTGCCCCTCCCTTGTTCATGCTCTGTCTCTCTCTGTCTCAAAAATAAATAAACGTTGAAAAAAAATAAAAAAAAAATGAAAGGTGATTTTTAGTTGTGCAATAACACATGAATACATGTGAACATAAAAATTTATATAGATAAAACTCAAAGATCTTTCCTTAATCATCCTCCCTTTATCCAAATCCTTTACCCAGAAATAATAATTGTTTCATGTACCATTACATAAATATATATGTACAAATAATAATCTTTATTGCTTTTATTATTCTGTAATGTAAATCAAAGATATTTTGTATTATATATTAGGTATATGTCTTAGTTCATTATTTTAAATTAATATATAGTATTCCATAATGTTTAATAACTTATCTACTTCCCTACTGAACAATGTTTAAATTGTTTCCAGTTTTCACTATGCTGCAATGAGCATCCTTATGCATGCGAGTGTTTCTATAAAATTACACAAAGAAGTGGGATTGACCAGGCACAGAGTTTGTGCATTACTCATTTTAACAGATATTGCCAAGTGATTTCCCAAATGGCTATGCCAATTACACATCTGCCAGCAGTGTGCAAAAGTATACATGTTTGCAGGATGTTTTTCTGCAAATTTTTAGCCTTTTTAGGCTGGGACTAGTAATACTAGATCATGTTGAGAAGACAATTTGTCCACACTACCTGCCACCTGATAAGTATTCTGTAAATGGTAGTTCTTTCCCCCTTCCTTTAACCAATTCAAATCTGATGACATCAGCAAATTAAATAGAATGAAACTTATTAGCCAAGTAGGCTAACTTTTAAGATAAAAGAGTGTACTGAAAAGTATTTAAATTTTTTTAATGTTTATTTATTTTTGAGAGAGACAGAGCATGAGTGGGAGAGGGGCAGAGAGGGAGACACAGAATCTGAAGCAAACCTCAGGCTCTGAGTTGGCACAGAGCCTGACATGGAACTCCAACTCACAAAGTGTGAGATCATGACCTAAGCCAAAGTCAGACGCTTAACTGACTGAGCCAGCAAGGCCCCCAAGAGTCTACTGAGAAGTTTTATAAACTTGCAAAAATTAACCAGAACAAGGATAAGCACACACACACACACACACACATCACACCTTTAGGACACTTATTTATAGTGGTATAGACAGGGTTACTTTATTCAGACGCCAAGACAGTAGTTATTTAAAAGAAAATTGGTGCATTTATACAAAGACTAGTTTGGTCTTAAAATGAAGTAATTAATCTTCTTATATTTGAAAATCCAGTAAATTAATTCTATAACTTATAATTTACTTAATTAGTTTAAGCCTTCATTATTATAATTAGTCTAGGCAAATGTAGCTTTTCCCATTAAACCCTCATGGAAACAGAGGACAAGTGGAGTAGTTCCAAAAAGTGAAATATTAAGGTGATAGCTTAATAAGGGTAAAAAAGATTAAGACATGTAGTATTGACCAGCATGAACTTAAATCATAGCAGTATTAGGCTGATCAAAGGTTCAGAAAAACAACTGAATAGAAGGTTTATTAATTCCAGAAACACCTGCTAAAGAAAACATTTTCCCTGGAAGTCTACAAAATTAAGTAAAATAGTGTGAGTAAATGTCCCAAATGAACATTATCTTAATGATGGAAGTTACTTTCAGTGGCATCTATCTCTAAGCAGGATTGCAGCAAGTCACCCCACAAATAGTCATTGCCTACTCCATAGGAAGTGATCAAAAATGTAAATAAGTGAATGAAGATGTCTTAGTTTCAAAGGCATCCCAGGAAAAGGACTAACTTTCCCACTTGATAACCTATATGAATGTTTAATTTTCAGTGTGACTTATATGTATATAGCTTACTTAAATCCTTCATGTTGAAAACATTAAATTCAATGAATAAGTACATCTTTTGTGCTTCAGCCCCCTGTGCAACTGTCTTACATACCTTGTAATAAAATAATCAAAGGCTGGGGAAGAGGTAGTGATAAGTATAATAATCTAGTGGAAAGAGTCCTAGATTTGGGAATCAAGAATCCTGGGTTCTACTTATAGTTACACTATCAGCCAGCTGTGTGCCATCAAACAACTGATATCAAACTGATATCAAACAGGTCTCCCTGAGCTTCAGTTTCCTCATATGAGAAATGGAATTTGGGTGTGGGTGAGTGTGAATTAGAAGATAGGAGATGATTTCCAGCTTATTTTTCCATAGATACAAAGCAATTTCAAATCCTTTAAACTTGTCTGTCTTGCTTTCCTTTGATGATGATGATGATAATGAGGACAACTAACACTAAGAGCTTTCTACGCCAAATAGATTACATAGATTATTTCATTTGACACTTAAAGCAATCCCATGAGGGAGGTACTATTATCATCTCATTTTACATGTAAAAGTTACACAAAGATAGGTTAAGTAATTGGCTGAAAATCATAAAGCTAATACTAGAGTGTTAGAATTCCAACTCAAATAGCATGACTCCAGAACTCATGCTTTTAGTCACCATACTTTGCTGCATCTATAGGTTGCCTCATTATATTTTGTTTTTCAAGTTGTTGAACAAATTCTGTTAGATTTGACTAGTTCTTACAATAACAGGCTAGATATTTGCCTTTTTTTAAATTACTATCAAAAGTAACTTTTGAGTGCCTGAAAATAAGAGATCACCCAAAAGTGACTGTGTGAAAGAATACCCTGATTAAATAACTTAAACTTCTAAAAACTTTAATGGAGTATTTTTTTACAGACTGCATGATATATTTACAGAGTGTATGCAAAGACCTTCAAACTCAATAAAACATTAAAATTTTCTTTACTACTCATATTTTCTAAGTCCTTCAATTTTTGTAAGAGGGCCCTACTTTTTATGTTTAAATATTTAGCACAGTATTGAGTTGTTTATTCTTGTGGCTCACATTTGCCATATACGTAACTATTGCCTTGTTGGGTACTATCTTTAGGTAGAGTTCTGGTAAAAAAAAAATAATTTTGTTTATAATCAGGTGGGCTTAGGCTTAGCATAAAATCCAAGCTGTTTTTCCCACACTTCCTAAAGTAATGATTTTCAACTTGTAAAGTTGTACCAGCCCTCTTCCTCCTTTTCCTTCTCTTTTTCCTCCATTTATAAAGCACATATGACATCACCAATTTTAAGATCAGAGTGGATTAAATCCATCTGCTTTTTTGGATAATTTCACTACATCACCTGAGATAATTGTCCATACCTTAGTATACCCTAAATCAGAGCTGGGAAACTCAAGTTGCCCTAGGGAGGATTCACAAAACTGCATCTTATTTCTGTTTGTTAAAATAGTTATGTTTTTTCAGAATTAACAAATCATATGAAATGCAAATGGACCCAATTTCTCAGTTACTCACCTCAGTGAGAGAGCTTTCCAGTAGCTCGGTGAAGTGCAGAAAGAAGGGAAAGCAGAAGCTGGAGAGGTGTTATTCTCCTTCAGGTAGAAGGAAAACTTTAAAAACCTAGGACATACTCTGAATTCCAGGATTATTTCAGGGCAAGACCTTGAAATTTAGAACAGATACAGTTTTTTTTCCTTTGATATATTTTTTATACTTTCCACTCTGATAATGGAACATTAGAATGGGGAAATCTATCAAATGATTTGCTGAATCTCAAAAATTTAAACCTGTTTAAACTGAAAATACTTTAGTATCTAACTAAGGTTAATTAAGGGTGATAGCTGACATAGGGAAACTATCAAGAGCTGGTTTCTAAACCTAGGACATTCATTAACTAGCTGTTATGACTTGGACATGTTATTATTCTGAGCTATTTGAGCCTCAATTTCTTTATTTGTACAATAGACAATAATACACAATGCATATTTTTACTTGCACACTGTACAGTGGATGTAATATTTTCCTACTTAGTTTTTGGAATTCCAGTGGGTAAAGAATGCATGTAAAAGAATTTCAAAAAAATACCATCTGTTAATATGGGGCATAATTTTTACTGGATTGGTAACATGTATAACTAAGTAAGTTTTTCAATACTTGTTATTCGATGGTGGTGAAAGAGATATAAAGCATAGACAGAATATACTCTCTACCCTTACCAAGCTTATAATTATTTAGGTGGTAAAAACTATTAGTGTAAATAGAGATACAGTATCATAAGAGCTATGAGGAACTTACTATGAGAATTTTTGAGAGCTAAGAGAAGATTTCAGCATGGGACAATTTAAGATTTCATCACAAGGTTACACTTGAGGAAAGTCTTGAAAAATTGTTGTAATTTCAACTTATCTAGATTGGTGAGGATGGGGAATGGGACATTTCAGGTATAAGAGCAACATGAGCAAAGGCATAGTTATGGAACATTAGGGGCTATATTTAGAGAACAACAGTTTACATTTTGGCTGAAACAGAACACTAGAAGGGGAGTTCCAGGAAGTAAGGTCCCTAGAAGCCAGATAATGAAGGGCTCTGAAAGTCAGACTAAGAAATTTATAGACACTGAGTGTTGCTGAAGGTTTTATTGAAGCAAGAGAATGATATAGGGTATTTGCAGGGAATTGAAGCAACTTTTCTAGATAACATATTCTTAGATATAATTATATTTGTGAATTATTTTAAAATAATGTTATGCAGGAAACTATGCATCCCAGCTGAAGTTTGTTTTAGAAAAGAAATGGGTAAATACTATTTTTGAGGGTAAAAATCTTTCCTTGGAAATTTTAAAATGCATTTTGGTGTATGGGTGAATACTCAGCAGTAGTAGTAGTTTTTATGAGGGAATCTTGGGGCATATAACTGATGTGCTAAAACAATTACAGGTTACTGAGCAAGATTCAATAAATAAAATCACTTCACCTAGACAGAATTTCAGTAACAAGGGAGGTAAAAAAAATATCTTTATAAGCAGACTAATTAGCAGCCTCAAACTGTAATTTGCTTAAAGGGAATATCACAAAAAGATCCCTGGGAAATAATATGATGACAGATCAGAGCCACTAACCCTTTAACAGAATTTGCCATAAGTAATGATAAATATTTGCTCATAGGGGAAAAATATAAATCAAATATAAATGCTTAATGTGACCAAAGAACTAAAATAGAAAATGAATTGGCTTATTAAATAGCTTCCTAATATATACGTTATGTGTTGTTCACTTTTTTAAAGAAGCAATTTGTGTCCTACTTTCCATTTTCAGTTCAAAGAGAAGGCATAGAAAGGTGAAGCCCACAAACAATCATAACTATATATCTTTATTAAAGCCATTGCTTACAGCCACATTCAGGCATTTTTGCAAGCCACGATCATAATGTGGGGGGAGAGAAAACACAGAAAAGCTGGGAGAGAAGGGAGAGGGGAGAGGGGGGGGAAAAGATGAGAGAAAGAGTGTAAGAGAGAATTTCCAGTTCCATCCCATTCCCCAAAATATTTGTTTTGATTTGTCTTTGAGTTTTGATTTCTAAAAAGTCTCAACCCTCAACAAGTGTAGAGTCTATGGTGGAGGGGAAGAAGGACCACATCAATAATATACTACTCAGTATTATAAGTGTGTTATAGTTAAATAATATAAAGTGATAGTAGGTAGAACACATCTGGGATGGAGGTGGGTGGAGTACTACACTGAGGAGAGGGTAAGAAGATTCAGAATTGGAGATGTCAAGAGGATAACTTTCCAGATGTATTTTGAGGGATAGGTAGAATTCCGGAGGCGATGTGAGGGAAGGGTGGCTATTGCCAGAGTGGGGAATGAAATGAACAAAGGCAGGGATAGGAGGGAGGCAAAATGCTCAGTCTGCTCAAGAAACAGAAAGCAGTACAGTGTGTCCAGAACACAAGGTGGGAGGAAGTAGGTAGTGGGAGATAAGACTGGAAAATTAGGATAAGACTGTTCTAAGGATCTAGAAGATCCTTTGACATCATCATGATGAAGAGTTTGAACTTAATTTTGGAACTCGATTATCAAATTTTTTGAAAAGATTCTGTATTACAAATGAAATATCATTTTATTGCTGAGATTATAAATTCCATGCTAAGGTAAAAGCTCACTTTATTTCTTAATACTATTTCTATCAATGTTCTCCTAAAGCATTTATGAACTTTTAAATAACTAAAAATTTAATGAACTTATTATTATCCAGTGCTGGAGCCTTGTATATTTTAATACAAAACAGTCAATACAATCTATAAGAAAAATATTTTAAAAAAGAATTCTGAACAGCAGCAAAAAAGTCAGCCTTCTTTGTAAATAACTAAGTTTAAAGTATTTAAATGCTCATTATATTATTATTTATGCCCCGGCTTGTGTCAAAAGATTTTAAATGGTTCATAATGGAAGCACATATAAGGAAATGATCATGAAGTATAAGTAAGAATCAGATATCAGATGTTACTGTGTGAGATAAATAAGAGTCAAATGTGTAGACCAGGAATATGGTGATTACAAGTATAGACCTGGAACTAGACTGTTAGATTTAAATCTTAGTTCTACCACATACTACCTATATGAACTTCAGTAAGTCATATAACATTTCACTGTTTCAGTTGCCACATCTGTAAAAATGGGAATGGCATTTGAACCTTACTAAAGTTTAAAATTGATTCAGTAAGTTAAGGAAGATAGGTAGTTCCAGAGAAGCTATGAAACCCAGATCATGTGCCCAAAACAAAGAAAGATGCATTTGGGGGTGCCTGGTTGGCTCAGTCAGTTAAGTGGTTAAGCATCCATCTCTAGGTTTCTGCTCAGGAGGTCATCTCACTGTTAGGGAATTCATGCCCCAACTTGGGCTTCCTGCTGACAGGGCAGGGCGGAGCCTGGTTGGGATTTTCCCTCTCTTCCTCCCTCCCTCCCCCTACAGCATGCACTTTGTCTCTCAAAATAAACCTTAAAAACAAGGAAAGACAAAGAAACAAAGATGCATTTTGATTGAGGGATGTAATTTTTCATCTTTTTCATCTTCTTAACCATTTACTCTGTCAAAAAGTGAGGTTCCAGGAAAATCATGTAGCTAGAAGTATACATACATGCATATATACATAAAAATCTTTCATTCATTTCTTTTAAAAAGGTTTCATTCATTCATTCATTCATTTTAAAAAGGTTTATGAATTTAATTCTCTTTTTCCTGTAAACTTATACTTTGAGCATTTGTGGCTTCATTTTTATTTCATTTTAATCTACCCATTATAGCTGATCATGTAAATTGACAACACTTTGATCACACATTTGTACCACCATAAATTTTCTTGAATGTGATGATCTTAAAGGTATTTCTATATTTAAATGAGTAGCCTGAATATATAGTCCTGTAGAACACTCTGCAATGGTGGAAATGTTTTATATTTGTGTTATCCAATATAGCAGCCACTAGCTACATATGACTGTAGAACAGTTAAAATGTGGCTAGTGTGACTGAGAAATGGAGTATTTAATTTTATTTGATTTTAATTAATTTAGATATAAATGAAAATAGTCACACGTTACCCTATTAGAAGTGCAGCTTTAGAAGAAACATTAGGTAAGAATCAGACAGCAAACAAGCTTTAATGTTCAGTGTCACTACATTTCAGAAGAATAAAACAAAAACACAAACTAAAAACACTCCATCTAAAATATCAAAGACACTAAGAACATGGGAACTTCCAAATTACTCTTTCTAAAGGATACTTATGCCAGTAAACATTTTAAATACATCCCTGCTTTTCTAGTATTTTGATCATATACCATGAGTTTTAGAAAATTGTTTTAATGTTTTTCCTCATTAGTCTCTCTTAGCTAGTAGAGCCCTAATAAGCCTTTCAAGCATATGTGTTTACCCAATCTTTCCAGTGTTAAAAAAGCTCTTATTTTATAGCCTATTCATTATCATTTATTTTATTTTGTCTGTGGCGCTAAGGGGTTTTTTCGCTATATTTTTATAGATCAATGATAAAATCGGAAAGAATTATTGAGTGCTCTATGCCAGGTAGTGTGCTGGACACCGTGACATGATATCTTATTCAATATTCACTAAAACCCTGAGGAAAGGTATTATTGTCCACACTTTACCCATAAGGACACTGAGGTCCTGAGAGATCAGTAATTTATTCTAGGTTCTAGGACTTAATATTTACTGTGTGTTAGGCACTATGCTGTGCGTTTTCCATCATATGTTATCGAATTTGACCCTAACAACTATCCTATGAGTTAAGTATTATTGTCCCATTTTACAGATTAAGCAACTGATCCCCATAGATAGCATGTCCCTGAACCAGGAATTAAACCTAAGACATTTAAAACATAAGTCTACATTCTTAGCCACTACACTAGACTGTTTCATAGTTTTGTTCTGCTAAAGTCTACCTTATCACTGCCCATTTATTATTTGCCTCTCTATAAGCCATTCCAAATAGATTCATATTTATGGGCATTTTCTCCACACAGTGTTTTTTTGTGACTCATATTTTCACTCTGAAAAACATGAACCTCTTTAGCCAACACCTATTGGCTTTCATTTTGATAATCTTATCAAAGAGTTCAAGACTTTGGTGCCGTAGATACAGGAGAGATGGCAAGACTTCTGGGAATGACAATGAGGTAAGAGATTACATTCATAGTATAGGACTTTGTTTTTTAAATATTTGGAAGCTTGTTGAAATGAATGGAACTCTCATGCTATCTAATTTGAACTTTAAAACTTTTAAAAACTAATAAATAATATAATGTTCCAAGAAGGAGTCTTAAAATGACTGTGAGAATCCCTGAACATAATAATAGTGACTTAGGAACAGTTTAGGACTAACAGTTTCAAAAGAGGCAATGTCTTTAAAAACCACCTGACATTTATGCTGGCAGAATTTGCCAAGGCAAACTGCCATTTGAATAAATTTCTTGAATAGTAAAAAAGATGCTTTTGTTAAAACCTTTCAACGTTAGTAACATGGTTAAATGCCTGCCTTAGGTTATTGTTGAATGTTCTGAACTTTGTACAGGAAGAAACATATAAATTCTAATGATATTTTTTTTAGATGAAGCAAATACTTCCTTGATTTAGAATAAAATCTGTAATTCTGTTCTCATGTAAAGAAAGCAATAGAATGTATTAGAATGTACTAGTAATAGGACTTCTTCCCCTCATCCCTTTCTTCCAAAGGAAATTCCTCATTTAAGAGAGTTTCTTTTCTTTTCCTGAAGGAACCTAGGAGAAAAAATAAAGTGTACAGTCTCTTTGTACATGCTTCTTGTCTTTAAAAACTAGAAGTATATATATGCTCCATTGGAAATCAAAAAAAGATGCTATTGCCATAGCTGTTATTGTAAAAAAAAAAAGTTAGCTCAAAAATACTTGTTTACAAAAAGTTTTTACTTTTATTTATTTTTTTAAAGTATGCTCCAAATTTAGGAGGCATTCTGTTTGTTTGGGTTTTTTTTTAATTTTTAACGTTTATTATTGAGAGACAGAGAGACACAGAGCGTGAGCATGGGAGGGGTAGAGAGGGGGAGACACAGAATCCGAAGTAGGCTCCAGGCTCTGAGCTGTCAAGGGGAGCCTAATGTGTGGCTCAAACCCATGAACTGTGAGATTATGACCTGAGCCAAAGTAGGTTGCTTAACCAATTGAGCCACCCAGGCGCCCCCCAAAATTTTTACTTTTAAATGGGGTTTAACAAACAAAAAGCAGAATCAGACCTATAAATAGAAAGAACTGATGGTTGCCAAAAGGAAGGGGTGTGAGGGTATGGGCAAAACAGGTGAAGGGGAGTGGGAGATACAGGCTTCCAGTATGGAATGAATAAATCACAGGAATAAACAGCACAGGGGCACTTGGGTGGCTAAGACAGTTAAGTGTCCAAGTGTCCAACTCTTGATTTAGGCTCAGGTCATGATCTAATAGTTCTTGGATTCAAGCCCCCCTGGAGCCTGCTTGGGATTTCTCTCTCCCTCTCTCTCTGCCCCTCCCCCCACTCACATTTTTTGATAATAATAATAAATAATAATAATAATAATAAACAGCATAGGAACTATAGTTAATGATATTCTAATTATACTGTAGAGGAACAGATGGCAGCTATACTTGTGGAGAGCATAGCAAAATGTATGGAGAATTTGAATCACTATGCAGTACACCTGAAACTAATGTAACATTGTGTCTCAGTTATAGTAAAAAAAAATTAATAAAAATAAATGGGATTTAAGAGCATGGCAACTCTCCCAGTTATTTTACCATGAATTGCCGAACAAAGAAATTTGGATCATAGCAGTTAAAGCACCAGTTCACCTCCTTTCCCCTTGCCATGCCCCCTCCCCCACCTTTCCAAATACACACACAAGGAAAGCTTGTGAGTGTCATGACCTGAAAACAGGCCCAGCAATTTATCAAACCTCCCTTAAATAAGAGACAACTGCCATGGGAATTTTTACCCAGCAATTAGTTGCACAATTTCTATAGCTTTATTTAATTGTAAGCAAAACAAGGCTGACCAAAGCTAAAAACATGGGCCTCTTTTCCTATGACCTCATTCCATTTTAAGGCAACCTACTTCCCTGAACAATCATTCATGTTATTGACCACACCCTTGAACAACAATGTATCAAAGCAACACACCCTCCCCACAGAGGAGGAAATTTTTCTGATAGTGTATAAAAATCCTGGCACAGTAAGGGAGCTATCCACAATCTTCGTAACCAAAGAAAAGGGGAAAATATCACCTAAACAAAGATAAGCCCAAGCTGACTAATTATTGATAGCAGAAGTTATCAATAACACTCATAAACATAGATTCTCCCTGGGAAGCTCTCTAGAGTTAAATTTGGTTTCAAGTTTTAAATTCAGAAGAATGGTAACCCATGCAGCACACATATTAAGAGGTCCCTTCTTTCACCAAAACTTATTTTATTCAATAAAATATTGATGGCCAAAGCACAAAATTATATTTAAAAATGAAATATAGACATATGGAACACTTACAGACCACTTCCTATACATCTATCCTCAACATGGATTTTCTCTAGGAGAAGCAAATGGTATTTATCCAAATAATTACTATGTTTTCTATATAATAGGCATTTAATAAATATTCAACTCAATTAATGACTGGTATTAAAAAATATTTTATTTTGGGGACACCTGGGTGGCTCAGTCAGTTAGGCATCTCACTTTGGCTCAGGTCACGATCTCATGGTTCAAGAGTTCAAGCCCTGTATTGGGCTCTGTGCTGACAGCTCAGAGCCTTGAGCCTGCTTCGGATTCTGTGCCTCCCTCTCTCTCTGCCTTTCCCCTGCACATACTCTGTCTCTGTCTCTGTCTCTATGTCTCTCTCTCAAAAATAAATAAAACATTTAAAAAATGTAAAAACACTTTTTTTATTTTGATTCAATTCTCTCTCATGCAACAGAGCTCCTTTGAATACATGGAAAATATCTTAAACTTCATGAAAAGCTAATTAGTAGATGGGAAACATATATGTTCAGTAATTTTACATTAATGGTATTCATTAAGACAGTATTTCATTTTGCGTTAATGATGGTAAGCTAATATTTAAGCTTTTTAAAAGGTTGAGTTGTAAAATTTTTTATTTTGTTTTGTGTAGTTTCTAGAACTCCATTTATTTACAAGATTGCGTTCAGTTTTAAAATGCATCTGTGCCTTTGATTACCCCTGTGTTTGATTTTACCTGTCCATATATATAAATCTGGTCATTTTAATTCTAGCATTAATTTATGTAATTTCATCAGCAACTGCTTTCTACATTCAATTTTCTAGGCTCTATCAATCAGATAAAACAATAATTGAGAGAATAATGAAATATATCTATTAATTATAGACGAGAAACAGGGCAACATTATATCTGGAGAAATTTTAAATATTTATATTTATAAACCCCATCTTAGTGCACAAGAAAGCAATAGAGGAAATCAATATACTAAAAAGAAACAGAAAATACTAAAGTACTGCAAAAAGCATTTGGTTAAATCTAAAATGTCTACTACATAAGCTAAAATTAAGATTCAGGAAACAAAGAAGAGTGACATTAATTTCAGTTTCTCAAAGGGAACATATTTTACTATTGACAAGTACATTTTATTTATTTATTTATTTATTTATTTTTAAAATGTGTATTTATTTATTTTGAGAGAGAATGAGCAGGGTAGGGACAGAGAGAGAGTTAGAAAATCCCAAGCAGGCTCTGAGCTGTCAGTGCAGAGCCCAATGGAAGACTCGATCCCGGGAACCATGAGATCATGATCTGAGCCCAAATCAAGAGTCTGACGCTTGCCACCCAAGCGCCCTTATTTATTTTATTTATTTTACAGTAAGCTCCATGCTCATCATGGAGTTTGAGCTCACAACCTTGAGATCAAGAGTCACCTGGTCTACTGATTGAGACAGTCATGTGCCCCAATTATATATTTTTAAATCTTATGAATTATCTGAATGTCATCCAAAACACCAAAATGCTGAAGGCAATTAAAGTAAAAGTTTAACTGAATTTATGGTAAGCAACAATTGATTATAATACACAGGCCCAGCTGCCAGGATGACAAACTCTAGCCTCAGAATAGTTGCTACATATCAACTCAAAATGGCTCTAAATTATGGCACATTAAAGAGAGACTTTATTAAAACATGAAACAAACAAAAAAAGATTTTGAGTAATATGTGCTGTTTGATTTTTCTTGACATGGTACATAATAAAGCTTCTGCCACATCTTACCCATCACATTACCAGGAAGGTAATTTCATGTAAAATCTAGGTTCTACTTTACACAATGGCATCCTGTTAAGAAATAGGGAGAAAGAAAAAAAGAATAGAAGAGTTTCTTCATCACATTGTTTGTGACAGCTACCTAAATAATTCTTGCCAAATTATCTTTTAGTGGATTTGTGAATGCCCTTTGATATCTAACTAGGTTTGAAATTTTATAGTCAAATTTTCTTCTTGTTTCACTGAGGGAATGAAACTTCTTAGTTTTGTCCTTTACTAAATATATAGAATTTCACCTACCTCATCCTCACACAACCTTTTTTTTTTCTTTTCAATTAAAAAAAAACATCAGACTTCACAACATTCTCCATTCCAATCTCTTATCCAAATTTTTGTGGCAATACTTGATTTCCCTAAGGTTCTTTATAAATTTGTCTATGGGAAACTATGCTTCAGGATGGCAATAGTCTTATAAGGATTGCTTTAGCAATTGACAGGTAGAAAGAAGAAAAGTCTTGTAAAAAAGCTTGACCAGCTTGGTCCTGGGATTTTTAAAAAGGACAGTTGAACTAAGGAGATACAATAAAGTGATCCTAAAATTTGTTCTGTAGTCAATATTTACAATTTGATAAATTTCCACTCTTAAATTTTTATCTATATTTCCTTTACTAGCAAGTTGACAAGAAAAAGGATTAATGTTTTTAAATAACTATGACAGGGTGATTTTAGCATTTCTATGATAATAGTAACCTGTTTTTGCATTGTTTTGGGGCTACTAAGGAACATAGATGATACCCACTCTGTTGTTCATTAACATCCTAATACTAAATATTAGAATGTACATTTGCATTATTATTATCAGTTATGCAAAGTAGTATTTTGTTATCTTTATATTTTCTTCCTTTGACTTCAATACAGGTGGAAGTTTTTTTCAACTAGAAAATTACCTACAGTAAATTCTGGATTTTTTCTTCATTATTTCCCCCCAAATTAAGCTAGGCACAAAATGTCAGTAAAATTATGGTCTTTGTAGTTGTTGGGTTATCTAGGTCTTTAAAAATTCTTTAAAAAAGTTTTATTATATACTTTAGAAATTTTGCTTTATATCTTACTTTACATTGTGGTTTTTGGGAAAATAACCCATATTATTCCAGATTTATACAATAATCCAACATCAGATAGTATCATCCCAATGGTTGCTTTTTGAACTTTTTACAGTATAAATTTTATCTTGAAAACATAATTTTAGTTTAGACAGATGTTTCCAGAAAGCTTAAATTCATACAAATTTAATGTAAACGGATTCAAAGAATGAAAACAAACAGAGCTGTTAATTTTACAGTCTTGCAATGTTCTTTTACATTCATTGGCAAGATTATTAGCACAGACACTAATGCTAAATAGCCCCTTTAAAAGCAAATTTATTTTATTTTAAAGGGTGCCTTAAAGTTCTGCCTTTTTAAACTTTTATATAACAATTACTTACATCTTGTCTTCCTCAGTCCTATATCCACTCTTTCAATCCTCTGTCTGCCAATATTCATAGATTATTCACTTTGGCTATACAAGAACCAGTGTGTTGTTTTCAGAAGATGAAACACATACAGCAATTTGAAACGATATTTGTGCCTATCACTTATCCTGGAGCAGCACACTGTTTGCTGAACACAAATAATTGCTCATCACTCCATATAAGCCATTGCCCCTGTACTACCATATTTGATATAAAAAAAATCTACTTATTTCTGAAATCAAGTGAATCAGTGGGAACTTACTCTATAAAAATCATTGTATTCAAGTTGAGGATTGTTTTGCGGTAAAGGCAAATGAATACTTCGGGTCAGATATCCCAATCAAATCCAACAAAAAATGAGTCATCGTATGCTCTAGTTAGATTATAAAACTCACTGAAGCTGTTAAAACAACCACAAGCACTAGGAAATGAAAGAACAGCAAGAGATGGAATTTAGATGACTGTACATTGCATATATAGCTGCAGAACAGAGGCAGAGAAGCTGAAAGAAAAGAAATGAGGTTGAAGACATCCCCTATGAATCTGGCTTAACTATCATTGTGGTACCTGAGAATGGTTGCTCCAAACCAAATTTTGGTAGGAGGAGGCAGTTTTGAGAGGGGAGAGCACTTCCTGTGAGTTGATGGAGTCCAAGGCCTGAACCACCTTGTTCATGGGCCCACTGTAGGTTCTCACTCTTTCATACACTACATTTTTTTCTGGAAGGTGCTGGGTTTGGCTTGACTGATGGTGGCAGTGGTAATGCTGGGTTTGGCACTGCGGCACCTCTGGGGGCTGCTGAATCCCACAGCTGCTGCTGCTGTTCTCATTCCAACAGCTTGAGCTCATGATGTTCTCAGTGGTCAGCGAAGTACTACTCAGACACTCTCCCTACAGAAAAAACAGAGAGAGAGAGAGAGAGAGAGCGTGCTCATGAATAAGGGTAGGAAGGAAGGCAAGCATGCACATGTTGAAGCCATTTATCAACCCCCTCTGCTTATAATGGTGCCCAGGAGAGGTTAGAGTTACCTGAGCAGCAGCAGGAGCAGGTCTGGCAGCTTCAGAGGAGGCAGCAGGTATTTGAGTGCAAATGAAAAGTTGAGTCACCCTGTGAGATTGCTCCAGGAAATGGTACTGACACGCCCCTCAGGGGTGGATTCACCTGGCAGGTTTACCTGCCAGGAGAGGCCCTGCTTTGCCACGAAGATTCAAGGCTGCATTTGAGTAGGTAAGAGAGTTTGAAAAGAACAGAAATGTGGGATTTTTAGGGCTGAAGCCAGAGCTTCCAAGTCCACAGGCTTGGAAATTCATTTAACTGTAAATAGGCAAAGACATGCTCATGCCTAAATTTACTGAGAAAAAAAAGTCACAAACATCACATGAAAGTGACTTACTCATGGTTCTTAAGCTTAGCAAAAAAAATTACAAGCATGGGTGTTATCATTCCAGAGTCCCAGACCAAAATATAAGGTATTTGCCTAAGGACACCCTAATTTTTACAGATAAATTTGCATTCTTTGCAAACCCCAGCTGGTAATTACAGTTAAGGGAGATTTCTTTTGGGTCTACTTCTAGCAACTCTAATTTATGGGCCTGTGCATCTTGACAGGCCTAGTATGACTTTCTAATGTACATTGAACTAGATTTGTCTAAATGATTGAATTATTGTCTATAAATGGGAGATTGGTCAAGAAAGCTGTTACCATTCCACAAATACTTTGCATTTCAGCATTTGTTTTTATTGTTTTGCATTTTTACAAAAGAATGTACCCTGATTTTATATGTGCCCTAGGAAACACTGACTTTGATTTCTTTTTTTAATATCTAGCTGTTAAGGGAGCTGCAAGTCCTGGGAGGTGCCTTACTTTATGTAATGAGATTTAAACATGCTCAGCACTTATTACTACTTTAAATTAGAGATCATAATGCATGCCTACTTCCCTACCAAATTTTGCCTTTCAGGATACTTTAGCATCCCTGAACTCTAGAATACTCACCAAGTGTGTCTTCAGAAAACGGGTGTCTTCCTAGTGTGTATATCCACCATAGAATCTAGCATATCATCACCATGCTAGAGAAGAGGAGAATATTATTAACCTGGCTAGCCAGGCTTTTATTTGCTAAGTGAACAAAAAATAATGATTTACTGGTCACTTACTATGACCAGGTACTGTGTGAGGAATTTTACATAGATTATCTGTCATCCTCACAACTTTATGAGGGTGTATAGGTGAGGAACTGAGACACAGACATAGAGAGGCACAGAAATTTCCCAAAGTTAAACAACTAGTAAATGGTGGGTCTGGGATTTTAATATAAGGCAACTCATTTTAGAGGCTAAACTCTTATTTACTGTATTATTCTGCTAGATAAATTTTAAAATTGTGTTCTGCATCTGGTCATCTAACAAATCTTCTAGGTGGAAAATCAAAAAACAGTTTTTAACTGATGCTTTGTAAGTGACTTTAAAAGGAATCTTTGGATTTTTTGTGGGAGACAGGTGTGCAAAATGCTGAAAACCAACCTTTAACTCTTTAAAATAATTTATTGTATATTTACATTGTGTGCTGTGTACTTCAAATCTAATCCTTGTTCATTTTAACGCTATTCCTCAAGAATCAATGAAAATTTATTTATGTATTTATTTTTAAATTTTTAATGTTTATTTATATTTGAGAGAGAGAGAGAGAGAGAGAGTGCCAGGAAAGGGCAGAGAGAGACAGAGACAGAATCTGAAGAAAGCTTCAGGCTCTGAGCTGTCGGCACAGAGCCTGACACAGGGTTTGAACTTACAAAACATGAGATCACTACCTGAGCAGAAGTTGGACGCTTTACCGCTGGAGCTACCCGAGCACCCCAAGAATCAATGAAATTTTACTTAGAAACATGTGATCTGACAAACAGCTTGGCAAAATGTCAGATTGGTAACTTGAGAATATCATTAGCAGTATCATTTTGGATAAGCTTTGTGTGTGAACAGGGAATGGGTAAGTGAGGTCATCCAGTCAGCTCTGATTGTTTAACTCTGGATTTAAAATACAAACACATATACATAGTATATTTTCAGCCAAGAGGTGGCCTAGTAAATAAAGAGAAGGAAATAAATAATAAAAATTCTTTCATCCATAAAATGGTGACCATACCTGCCCTCTTTTTGAGGCAGCCACCTTTATGCATTTGGGCAAAAATTAATGTGTTGGTTCCCTGAGCCTCATCCATTATTCTTCCCCATGGGCATGAAGGAGAGAAAGAGCTTAAAGCTCAAAGATAGTATATAAGAAATTGGATTAGGCATTATCTGGCAAACAAATCACATCTGACTATGAAATAGATATTGACTACTTTGGTTCACCTCAGAGAGGTTTATCAGTATTCTAACCAAAGTTTCTGCTCCTTTTCTGAGAATTTATTTGTGTCTTCAATGATATGAATATCCAATTGTCTTATTTCAACTTTATGCAGATGATATTAATACTCACCTATTTTTATTAATAAATTCATATAAATATATTTGACTGTTTAATAATGGTATTTGTCTTGTTTTCTAGTTGAAAATCCAAGGGATTGACACTGAATTCTGCAAGCTTCATGATTCTGCTACCCTTCTAATATTGGTGGATAGAATAGTAAGAGTTGATTCCTTATTCTCAGCTATAGACTTGTCCATAGAATCTTTAATTATATTTCTGGCAGTTATTTTGTTCTACTCAGTAATATAGACATTTTATGTTTAGTACTGAAAAAGACTCATTTATATGATAGATTTGATTTCCTTTACAACTGATATCACTTTAGAAACTAATTTAGTTCTAACAGATTAAAAAAATCTTTATTGTTCCTGCTTATAAAAATAATTCATTCTTTAAAAATTCAAATAATTAAATAGGTGAATAAAGTAGAAAATGAAACTTCCCATATTGATAGTGAGAGTAAGGGATGGGTTAAGAATCAGGAATGTTTGCCGTATACATTATTGGTAGTTAAAAAATAAGTGATTTACATTTTGACTGAGATGTTTTGAAGATCATCTGAAAAAGTCTTGATTTTAGCTACCTCATAAAATTGTTTTTACAATCAAATGAGAAAGTGTCTGCCAATTATAATGCATCATCCATGGATAAGTTTTTAAATATATTACTCAAAGATAATGTGTGTGATTTTTGTAAAATATTAGGGTTTGAAAAGCAAATATGAATGTCATAGGAAGCTATAGGCCTGATTTTTGAAAAGCTTAGCTACCTAAAACCATTGAAGTAAAATACATCAGTAATTAATTTACCAAAATGGATGTATAAAACTATCTTAGAATATGAAACAATATAAGTAATTATAAATTTAACACCAAATGAATTTCATCAGCATCAGCAGTCGAGTTTATATAATCCTGTACTCCACCTCTTGTTTTATGGGAATGAAGCTCAGGTCTATCTCAAGCCTTGGCCCACTGTTGAACCTCATGGTGTAATGGCAAAAGATAGAGAGTTAAAGTGAAATTACTCAAGCCTTTTTACTTCTGCCTTCTTTGTGATCAAGTAGAAGTGCGTTCATATGGAAAGGGTCAATAAGCATTGGTCAGAGAGAGCTGAAGCCCAAGGTAGTGAGATGATTGTATGAAAGCACCTATGTTTTACTAAATGGGTCTAGGTCACTTGATCTAGCAGAACTCCATTCCAGCCTTTTGACAGAACTTAAAGTTGAGCTTGCTTAACTGCTGTTGGGAAACTTTAGACTAGGAAATGTTTCAGGATATCAGATATGAAAAAAACATTGTCTTGATTTAAAAATATGAATGGTGAAGTTTACAAACTAAACAGTTTAGTCTGACAACAATTCAGCCAATGTGTGTCTGATGATACACATACTTAAATTAGAGATAAGTGATCTCTGAAAGACCTTTGGTTATCCCCCATCCTGGTTTCTGAATCTTAGTCCGTAAGTGTTAACTGTGGCATAAATTTGCTCAGAACTAATTTCGATGTTCCAAGAGCCACACTAGAGAAAAACAGACCTCAATTCTATACAGAGTAAATAACTCCTCAGTATGATTTTAATGCAGTTGAAAAGGGAGAAAGCTTCTATTATTCTTGCAATCCCCCAGGGATATCTGAACTTTGCTATAAAAAAGATTACTTTAAAACAGCTTTTTTCAAAGTGTGTCTTAAATTACACCAGTCTATAGAGTGTTATACCTAGGAAAGAGAAGTGTTTTGTATCCAAATGAGTTTAAGAAATAGCTGGTTAACTATACTTTGAGAAATAGCTTTACTGACAACATTATAGCTTTTCATAAGCTAATATACACTATGATCTTCTAAATGGGTGATGTGATGTGTACAGGTTTTCAAGTTTTGCTGGTGATGGAATATATTTTCCGTGGAATAGCTTCAGTGAATTGTATTCTTCAGATTTTTTTCTTCTTTATGCTTTCTTCCTCCATACACTTTAAACTAACTCACAAAGCAAGTGGGAATTCATACCTAATTTATAATTCTATCAATATCATTAAAACATTCCAAAGACCATTTGATCAGGCCACATCACTGTACCAGTGATACTTGAAGTGAGGTCCCTGAACCAGAAGCATCAGCGTCACCTGGAAGCATTTTAGAAATGCAAATTATTGGGCCCCACCCCACATCTACTGAGTCAGAAACTAGAGGGGTGGTGCCCAACAGTCTGTTTCACAAGCTTTCTTGGTGATTCTGATGCACACTACAATTTTGTAAATCCTGAATTATACCAGTGTGTTTAGGGCAGGCTTGGATAAAAGAGGAAGATGGCAGTGCCAGAGAGATGAAACTTGTAGTGTATTGGCTAAGAACTAGTAAGTAACTCAGGTGATTAAAAGTCCTTAAGAAAGTAGAGCTACAATCCTTGGTAAGAGTTAAACTTTTCTATATATAGAAAGAAGTTAGAATGGGAATAAACTATGGTGTAGTACATTAGTTAGAGCTATCTAAGGTATATGATATTAAACAAAATATTTTTATTTTAATAAAAAGGGAATATTGGAGTATACCAAAGGACTATATAGTGTAGTGTTGATGAGTGTAGCTTTGCAATCAGACAGACATAGATTTAAATTTTAGCTCTACTGTATATTAGCTCTATGGCTTGGCAAGGCATGCCAAGACTTTTTTCCCCCACAAATGGGGAGGATGAATCCCCATAATATTTGCCTTTGAAAGCAAGAGGGGATGATTCTTAAGTTCTTACAACCAGCAGGATTTGAAGCCTAGATCTTAAAAATCTGCAGACTTCTGATCTGGGAAAGCATGGAGGACAAAAGAAAGCAGAGTCCTTTCCCTTAAAAAGATAGCACAACAAACAGCCCCTGCAGATATAGACTAGAACCAGGAGTTTGAAGGGCAAATGGGAAGGGCAGTGATTTGTTCATCTCAGACCATAGGCTAGTGAGACAGGGACCAGGGGGTGACCCCTCCAGGACCAAAGGAGCCGGCAGGTTCCACTTCCCTTCCCCACCCCACAAGATAAACAATGGCTACCTGCAGGAACAACACCAACACTCACTACCTGACTTGCTTGCACCAAGCCCTGCATTCCCTGCACTTCAGGGGATCCACTCTTCCCAGTCACACTGGCCTCAGTCCTGTCACAGTGGGCCTTTCCCCCAGAAAACTGGCCCAAAATCTGTCAACACCACATCTTCTGAACTATTTTTTTTTTTGTGGGAACTCAGTCAGGCAGCAGCAGGGGCAGGTCCCATTTCACAAGCAGACCACTGCACACCTTCTTAAAATGAACTCCACCCCTGCTGGGGGCCAAACATTGTCCACAATAGGCGAAGAGAGCATTTGCAGACAACTAGACTGAATGAAAAAGAGGCCAAGACAACAGCAGAGCACATGCAACACACATAGGAGACACTCCCTGAAACTCAAGGCCCTGGGGAACAAGGGATACTTCACTGAAGGACACTATAGGATCTTTTCTTCATAAGGCTATTATTGTTAACAACAAGAGAATTACCTCACTTTCCTAACACACAGAAACATATACAGAAAGTAAGACAAAATGAGACAGAGAAATATCTGCCAAATAAAAGAGCAAGACGAAACCACAACAAGAGACCAAAGCAAAATGGATATAAGTAACATGCTTGATAGAGAATTTAAAATAATGACCATAAATATACTCACTGGATTGCAGAAAAGAGTGGAGGGCATAAGTGAGACCCTGAACAAGAGATAAAAAAGAACCAATCAGAGATGAAGAACATAATCAATGAAATAGAAAATACACTTGAGGGACACCTGGTGGCTCAGTCGGTTGAGCGTCTGACTTTGGCTCAGGTCATGATCTCACAGTTCTTGGATTCAAGGCCCGCATCAGGCTCTGTGCTGCCTGCTTGCTTAGAGCCTGGGGCCTGCTTCAGATTCTGTGTCTCCTCTCTCTGCCCCTCCCCCGCTCACGCTTTGTCTCACTCTGTTTCTCAAAAATAAATAAATGTTAAAAAAAGTAAAAAAAAAATACACTTGATGGGTGCCTGGGTGGCTCAGTAAATTAAGCATCTGACTTCAACTCGGGTCATGATCTCATGGTATATGGGTTCAAGCCCCACATCAGGTTCTCTGTTGTCAGCACAGGGACCTCATCAGATCCTCTGTCCTCTTCTCTCTCTGCCCTTCCCCCACTCATTCTCTCTCAAAATAAATAAATAAAAACTTAAAAAATACACTTTATAGAATAGATAGCAGGCTAGATAAAGCAGAGGAATGAATTAATGACCTGAAAGACAGACAAATGGAAAGTAACCAAGCTGAGAAAAGGAGAGGAAAGAAAATTATGAAAATTGAGAATAGCCTTAGGTAAACAGTGATGCCATCAAATGTAATTAACATTTGCATTATAAGGATCTCAGGAGAAGAAGAGAGAAGAAAAGGGGCAGAAGATTTGTTTGAAGAAATAATAGCTTAGAACTTCCCTAATCTGGGGAATGAAATTGATATCCAGATCCAGGAGACACAAATTTCACCCCTCAAATTCAACCCAATGAGGTCCACGCCAAGACACAAAGTAATTCGAATGGCAAGAAGTAGTGATAAAGAAAAATAAATTAAAGTAGCAAGAGAAAAGAAGACAGTTATATACAAGGGAAACACCATAAATCTAACAGTGGGTTTTTTAGCAAGAATTTTGCAGGCTGGAAGGGTAAGTCATGATATTTTCAAAGTGCTAAAAGGGAAAAATCTGAAGCCAAGAATACTCTATCCAGCAAAGCTATCATGACAGAACAGGAGAGATAAAGTGTTTCTCAGACAGAAAACAACTAAAGGAGCTTGTAAGCACTAAACTAGTCATAGAAGAAATATGAAAGAGAATTCTTTGAGTGGAAAGGAAAGACCAAAAGTGAGAATATTAAAAGTAAAAAAAAAAAAAACACAAATGCAGTAAACATAAATAATTCTTTAAAAATCAGTCAAAGGATTTCTAAAATAAAAAGATGAAAAATATGACACTATACACCTAAAACTTGGGGCGGGGTGAGAGGAGTAAAGATTGGGCTTAAACCTGACTGATAATCAACTTAATAAAAGACTGCTATATGAAGAAGATGCTATATAAAAACCTAACAGTAACCACAAATCAAAAACTTGTAATAGATATGCAGAAAATAAAGAGAATGGAATCCAAGTATATTGCTAAAGAAAGCCAACAATCCATGAAAGAGACAAGAGTTGAAAGTACCTGAAAAAATCTCTAGAAACAATCATGAAACAAGTAACAAAATGGCAATAAATACATATCTATCAATAATAATGTTAACTATAAATGAACTAAAGACTCCAATTGAAACACAGGGTGCCAGATCGGATAAGGAAACAAGATCCATCTATATGCTGCTTACAGGAGACTCATTTCAGACTTAAAGACACTTGCAGATTGAAAGTGAAGAAATGGAGAAATATTTAGCATGCAAATGGATGTCAAAATAAAGCTGGAGTAGCAATACTTACATCAGACAAACTAAACTTTAAAACAAACACTTTAACCTGAGACAAAGAAGGATACTATATAATAATAAAGCACATAATCCAAAAAAAGGCTATAACAATTGTAAATATTTATGCATCCCAAATGGAAGCAACCAAATACATAAACAGAAAGAACTAATGAAGAGTAATACAATCATAGTAGGGGACTTTAACATCTCATTTACAATGATTGACAGATCATCCAAACAGAAAATCAAGAAGGAAACAGTGGTTTTGAATGATACACTGAACCAGCTGGACTTGACAGACATATTCAAACCTTTTCATCTTACAACAGAAGAATACACATTCTTTTCAAGTGCACATGGAACATTATCCAGAATATTAGGTCACAAAACAGGTCTCAACAGATTTTTAAAAAGTGAAGTAATAAAATGAAACTCTTCTGACTACAATGTTATGAAACATAAATCAATCAGAAGAAAAAATCTGGAAAGAGGACAAATACATGGAGGTTACATAACATGTTACTAAACGATGAATGGTTCAACAAAGAAATCAAAGAATAAATCAAAAAGTACATGGAAACAAAACAGTCCAAAATCATTGGGATGTAACAAATGTGATTCAGGAGAAAAATTTATAACAATACAGGCCTACATCAAGAAGTAAGAAAAATGTCAAATAAACAATCTAAGCTTACATCTAAAAGAGCTCAAAAAAGAACAACAAACAAAATCCAAAACCAACCAAAAGAAATAAATAATAAAGGTTAAAGCAGAAATAAATGATATAGAAACTAAAAACAAACAAGCAAAACAAAACACAATAGAACAGGAAATGGGTTAGTTAAGATGGCGCAGTAGTAGGGGGACCCTATGCTTGCCTTGTCCCTCAAACACAGCTAGATAAATATCAAATCATTCTGAACATTCAAAAAATTCATTTAAGAACCCAGAGAACAAACTGCACATTTATAGGGAGAAAAAACAACCATATTGTGAAAGGTAGGAGTTATGAAGAGTTGATTTGGGGTAGAAAAGAATTGCAGGTGTTGTGGAAAAGAGGGAACTCTGATCATGGAGGGAGGACACAGTGAAAGAGATTCAGAGAAATAGAAAGCAGCATGCAGGGGATTACGCAAGAAAAACACCTCCCCAAAATCATTGGGAAAAGGAGAGGGGCTGAATATCACTAGTTTTTACAAACAGCAGAGCTCAGAGTCTGAAGTTTTAGAAGTCCACAACTTTTCCAGGGTCTTTTCTGGTAGAAGCTTAGTGTTATTCTTTTGGGTAAGGAGGACAGAAGCCCAGGAGCATACAGTGTGGTCTGAGGATGCCCTAGGTCATACTGAGAGAGACAGTTCTTGTAGAGGTTCTTGGGGTTCAGCTGGGAGAAGTGGCGCTGCCTTTCAGGGGACAAAAGAGATGGTGGTCACCAGTGAGAGGCTCTATTAAATAGCATAAAAGCAGAGGCACCTGCAGAAGGCAGCTAACCTGGAAGCCAGCTTTTGGCTGCACTTTACCATAAACTCTGAGCCCCTGTGCAGTTGTGTGACCGCTTTTCTTGGATAAACTGGCAATGGTCACAGGGCAGCAAGACCATCTCCCAGAGGATCAGTGCAGGTCCACACTGTGCTGGATCCCTAAAACATGGAGTTTTGAAACCCAGACATGGGCCTGAGATAAAACACAGGAGCACTGTGCTGCCAGGCAGGCAAATGGCTTAGACATACACAGGGTGAAGGCAGGGTTCTGATGGAAACTTGGGACACAAGATTGTTCATTCATTTGTGAGCACTTCCTGAACAGTGGCATGGGTGAACTCCTCTCTCTGGGGATGAGAGAGAGAGAGAGAGGTGATACCATTCGCCCTGACCCTGACACCTTCATCTCCCCTGACAGACTTCAGTGAGCAACCCAGCACCCCGGTGAAGCCTGCACCTGCTTACACCAAGCCTCAACCCACTGCACCTTGCAAGTGCATACTTACTGGGACAAGTTGGCCTGAGAACCAGCACAACAGGCCCGTTGCATAGGAGACCAGCACAAACCCCCTATACCCACCAAGTCTCCTGATCATAGAGTGCTGCACTTCAGCTCTAAGGGAAATAGGATTTGGCTTTTTCTAAAAAGCAGACCAAAACACACTTAGTTAAAACTTGCAACACACTGGAAAAGGTCCAAACACTCCCCATGCAGGGAAAGAGAAACTCTACAGAGAACTGATCTGAGGGAAAGAGCAGCCAAAACACAATGGCAAAGTACACGCAGCATATACCAAAAAAACTTCCTGAAGCACCAGGCCCTGGACAGTATATGACCTCTTTTTAATATAACCATTCCTCTCAGGAGCAGAAAACATTCAGGCTTTCCTAACACAGAGAAGACAGAGATCTAGACAAAATGCCAAGACGAAAGAATGCTTCCCAGAGAAGAGGAAGAACAAGAAGAGGTCATAATCAGGGATCTAATCAAAACAGACGTAAGTAATACACCTGAACCAGAATTTAAAACAACAACCATAAAGATACTAGTTCAACTTGAGAAAAGCATAGAAGACACTAGGAAGTCCCTTCTGCAGAGAAAAAAGAGCTAAAAACTAATCAGACTAAAATAAAAAAACTGTAACTGAGATATAAAACCGACTGGATGTACTGAGAAAAAGAATGGAAGAAACAGGGGAAGGAATCAGTGATATAGAAGATAAAATTATGGAAAATAATGAAGCTGAAAAGAAGAGGGAAAGAAAAATATTGGAACATGAATGTAGACTTAGGGAACTCAGTGACTCCATAAAGTGTAATAATTTTTGTATCATAGGAGTCCCAGAAGAAGAATAGAGGGGAAAGGGGGCATAAGGTTTATTTGAGCAAACTATAACTGAAAACTTCCATAATCTAATGAAGGAGACAGATAAAAACGAGGAGGCACATAGAACTCTCATCAAAGTCAACAAAAGCTGGTCAACACCAAGACATGATATAGTAAAATTTGCAAAATACACAGATATGGAAAGAATCCTGAAGGCAGCATGGGAAAAAAAGTACTTAAGCTACAAGGGAAGACAAATAAGGTTAGCAGCAGATTTCCTCACAGAAACATGGCAGGCCAGAAATGAGGGTATGATATATTCAACATGTTGAATGGGAAAAATATACAGCCAAGAATACTTTATCCAGTAACTTTGTCATTCAGTATAGAAGGAGAGATAAGGAGTTTCCCAGACAGACAAAAACTAAAGGAGTTTGTGACCACTAAACCAGCCCTGCAAGAAATATTAAAAGGGACTCTTTGAGTGGGAAAGAAAGAACAAAAGCAACAAAGACTGGAAAGGAATAAAGAAAATATCCAGAAACAACAACTTTACAGATAATACAATGACACTAAATTCCTATCTATCAATAATCACTCTGAAGGTAAATGGATTAAATGCTCCAACCAAAAGAGTATCAGAATGTATAAAAAACAAGACCCATCTATACCCTGCCTACAAGAGACTCATTATAGACCTAAAGACACCTGCAGATTTAGAAAGAGGGATGGGGAACCATTTATCATACAAATGGACATCAAAAGAAAGATAGATTAGCCATACTTATATCAGACAAATGAAATTTTAAACTAAAGACTAACAAGAGATGAAGAAGGACACTGTATCATAATAAAGGAGTCTATCAAACAAGAAGATCTAACAATTGCAAATGTTTATGCCCCTAACTTAGGGAAACCCAAATATATAAATCAACTATAGCAAACATAAACTCATTGACTTTGACACCCAACTTACAACAATGGACAGATCATCTAAGCAGAAAATCAAGGAAACAAAGACCTTGAGTTACACACTCGACTAGATGGTCTTAACAGATATATTCAGAACATTTCATCCTAAAGCAGCAGAATACTCATTATTTTTGAGTATACGTGGAACATTATCCAGAATAGATCACATATTGGGTCACAAATCAAGTCTCAACAAGTACAAAAAGAATGAGATCATACCATGCATACTTTTAAACCACAAGACTATGAAACTTGAAGTCAACCACAAGAAAAAATTCAGAAAGACCACAAATACATGGATGCTAAAGAACAAGTTACTAAAGAATGAAAGGGTTAACTAGGAAATTAAGGAAGAAATTTAAAAATACATGTAAGCTCAGAGAGCTTTCCCTCTAAGGTCAGGGAAAAGACAGGTATGTCCACTCTCACCACTGTTATTCAACATAGTATTGGAAGTCTTAGTGTCTACAATCAGACAACATAAAGAAATAAAAGGCATCCAAATTGGCCAGGAGGAGGTCAAACTTTCACTCTTCGCAGATGACATGATATTCTATATGGAAAACCCAAAAGACTCCACCAAAAACTGCTAGAACTGATTCATGAATTCAGCAAAGTTGCAGGACATAAAATCAATGCACAGAAATTGGTTGCATTCCTATACACCAGCAATGAAGTGACAGAAACAGAAATCAAGGAATCGATCCCATTTACAGTTGCACAAAAAGCCATAAAATACCTAGGAATAAATCTAACCAAATAGGTGAAAAATCTATACACTGAAAGCTATAGAAAGCTTATGAAAGAAATTGAAGAAGACACACAAAAAAAAATGGAAAAAGATTCCATGCCCCTGGATAGGAAGAAAAAATATTGTTAAAATGTCAATACTACCCAAAGCAATCTACATACTGAATGCAATCCCTATCAAAGTAACACCAGCATTCTTCACAGAGCTAGAACAAATAATCCTAAAATTTGTATGGAACCAGAAAATACCCCAAATAGCCAAAACGATCTTGAAAAAGAAAACCAAAGCAGGAGGCATCACAATCTCAGACTTCAAGCTATACTACAAAGCTGTAATCATCAAGACAGTATAGTACTGCCACAAGAACAGACAATGGAACAGAATAGAGAACCCAGAAATGGACCCACAAACGTATTGCCAACTAATCTTTGACAAAGCAAGAAAGAATATCCAGTGGAATAGACAGTCTCTTCAGCAAGTGGTGCTGGGAAAACTGGACAGCAACATGCAGAAGAATAAACTTGGACCACTTTCTTACACCATACACAAAAATAAACTCAAAATGGGTGAAAGACCTAAATTTAAGACAGGAAGCCATCAAAATCCTCAAGGAGAAAGCAGGCAAAAACTTCTTTGATCTTGGCTGCAGCAAAATCTTACTGAACACGTCTCCAGAGGAAAGGGAAACAAAAGCAAAAATGAACTCCTGGGACATCATCAAAATAAAAAGCTTCTGCACAGCCAAGGAAACAATCAGCAAAAGTAAAAGGCAACTGACAGAATGGGAGAAGATATTTGCAAAAGACATATCAGATAAAGGATTAGTATCCAAAATCTATAAAGAACTTATCAAACTCAACACCCAAAAAACAAATAATCCAGTGAAGAAATGGGCAAAAGACATGAATAGACATTCTTCAAGGAAGACATCCAGATGGCCAACTGACACATGAAAAAATGCTCAACATCACGCATCATCAGGGAAATACAAATCAAAACCATAATGAGATACCACCTGACACCTCTCAGAATGGCTAACATTCACAACTCAGGGAAAAACAGATGTTGGTGTGGATACAGAGAAAGAAGATCTCTTTTGCATTGTTGGTGGCAATGCAAGCTGGTGCAGCCTCTCTGGAAAACAGTATGGAAGTTCCTCAAAAAACTAAAAATAGAACTACCCTATGACCCTGCAATTGCACTACTAGGCATTTACCCATGGAATACAGGTGTGCTGTTTCGAAGGGACACATGCACCCCCATGTTTATAGCGGCACTGTCAACAATAGCCAAAGTATGAAAAGAGCCCAAATGTCCATCGATGGATGAATGGATAAAGAAGTGGTATATCTATACAATGGAGTATTACTCGGCAATCAAAAAGAATGAAATCTTGCCATTTGCAACTACATGGATGGAACTGGAGGGTATTATGCTAAGTGAAATTAGTCAGTCAGAGAAAGACAAAAATCACATGACTTCAGTCATATGAGGACTTTAAGAGACAAAACAGATGAACATAAGGGAAGGGAAACAAAACTAATATAAAAACAAGGAGGGGGACAAAACGGAAGAGACTCATAAATATGGAGAACAAACTGAGGGTTACTGAAGGAGCTGTGGGGGGGGGATGGGCTAAATGGGTAAGAGGCATTAAGGAATCTACTCCTGAAATCATTGTTTCACTATATGCTAACTAATTTGGATGTAAATTTTAAAAAATAAAAAATAAAAAAATAAAAATGTAAGCAAATGAAGATGAAAACACAACAGTTCTGACCCTTTGGGATACAGTAAAGTCGGTGATAAGAGGGAGGTATATATGATTATAGAACTTCCTGAAGAAGCAAGAAAAGTCTCACATCTTATATCTAAATGAGCTACAAAAGGAACAGCAAATAAAGCCTGGAGCCAGCAGAAGGGAAATAATAAAATTAGAGCAGAAATAAATGATATAGAAGCAAAAAAAAAGTAGAACAGATCAACAAAACTAAAAGCTTGTTCTTCAAAATAATTAATAAAATTGATAAGCCCCTAGCCACACATCAAAAAGAAAAAGGACTCAAATACAAAACTAACAAAACAAAAACCATGAATGAAAGAGGAGAGATCACAACCAACACCACACAAATACAGTTTTAAGAGATTTATGAAAAATTAACTGCCAACAAATGGGACAATATGGCAGAAATGGATAAATCCCTAGAAACATACAAACTACCAAAATTGAAACAGGAGGAAATACAAAATTTGAACAGACCCATAACTGGCAAAGAAATTGAATTGGTAATCAAAAATATCCCAACAAACAAGAGCCCAGAGCTAGATAGCTTCCCAAGGGATTTCTACCAGATACTTGAAGAAGAATTAATAACTATTCTTCGCAAACGTATCCAAAAAATAGAGGCAGAAGGAAAACTCCCACTAATTGTACAAGGCAAATATTACAGTGATTCCAAAACCAGACAAAGACCCTATTAAAAATTAGGACATTTACAGGCCAATATCCCTGATGAATAAGAATGCAAAAATTCTCAACAAGTTGCTAGGAATTCAAGTCAACCAGTACATTAAAAGAATCATTCAACATGATCAAGTGGGATTTATTCCTGGACTGCAGGGGTTGTTCAATATTTGCAAATCAATCAATGCAATACACCATATTCATAAAGGATAAGAACCATATGATCCTCTCGATAGATGCAGAGAATGCATTCATTCTTGATAAAAATCCTCAACAATGTAGGGATACAGGGAACATACCTCAACATCATAAAGGCCATATACAAAAGACCCACAGCTAATATGATTCTCTTTAGGGAAATACTGAGAGCTTTTCTTGTACAGTCAGGAACAAGACAGGGATATCCACTCTCACCATTACTTTTTATATATGGTGTAAGAAAGTGGACCAGTTTCATTCTTCCAGCACTATTTGCTAAAAAAGACTGTTTTTCTTTCCATTGGATATTCTTTCCTGCTTTGTTGAAGATTAGTTGGCCATGTATTTGTGGGTCCATTTCTGAAATGGAATATTCTATTCCATTGACCTATGTGTCTGTTTTTGTGCCAATACTATACTGTCTTAAGGATAGAAAATAAACTGAGAGTCAATAGAGGGAAGTGGGTGGTGGATAGGCTAGATGGCTGATGGGTATCAAGGAGGGCACTTGTTATGACGGGTGGGTGTTCTTTGTAAGTGATCACTGAATTCTACTCCTGATACTTATATTGCACTGCATTTTAACTAACTAGAATTTAAATCAAAATTTAAAAAAGAAAAAGAGAAAAAAGCTGAAGCCACTAAACTCTACCCAGCAGGCTATCAATCAGAATAGAAGGAGATAAAGTGTTTCCCAGAGACATATTATAAGAAATCATGATCAAACTAATCTTACAAGAAACACTAAAGAAAATTTCTTGAATGTAAAGAAAAGGTCATAATGAGGAGTTAGAAAAAATTCACAGGAAATAACAAACTATAAAAGTACTAGATTATTAACTTATAAAATCAGCACAAAGGTTAATGTACAAAAGCAATAAAATCAATTATATCTATAAAAATCAGTCAAGGAATTCATAAAAAGATGTAAATTATGGCATCAGATACATAAAATGTGTGAGGGGGTAAATATGTAGTGCTTTTAGTATATGTGCTGCTGAAGCAAGCACAGATATGTAGTGCTTTTGGAATTGGCTCAAACTTAAGCGACTATCAAGTTAATATAGATACTGCATGCATAAGACAATATATATGAGCCTAATGAGAACCTGAAATAAAAAATGTGTAATAGTTACACAAAAATTAAAGAGAAAGAAATGCAACCATATCACTAAAGAAAGTCAAAATCACAAGGGAAGAGAACAAAAGAAGAAAGGAACAGAAAAACACTAGAAAACAACTGTAAAACAATAAAATGGCAATAAGTACATACATATCAATATTTACTTTGAATGTAAATGGACTAAGTGCTCCAATAAAAAAAAATACAGAGTGACTGAATGGATAAAAAAGCAAGACTCATCTATATACTGCCTATAAGAGACTATCTTCAGACCTAAAGACATATGTAGAGTGAATGTGAAGTGATGGAAAAACATTTTCCATACAAATGGTATCAAAAAAGAAACCTGGGGAAGCAATACTTGTATCAGATGAAATAAGCTTTAAAACAAAAATGTAACAAAAGACAAAGAAGGACACTACATAATGATAAAAGGAACAATCCAACAAGAGGATATAACAGTTGTAAATATTTATGCACCCAACATGAGAGAACTTAAATATAAAGCAAATAGTAACAGACATGAATGAAGCAATTTACAGTAATACACTACTAGTAGAGGACTTTAACACTGCAGTTATATCAATGGATAGATCACCCCAACAGAAAATTCATAAGGAAACAAACAGTGGCTTTGAATGACACATTGGACCAAATGGATCTAATAGATATATTCAGAAAATTCCATCTAAAATAGCAGAATACAAATTCGTTTCAAGTCTACATGGAACATTCTCCCAAACATATCAAATGTTAGGCCATAAGATGACTCTCAATAAACTCAAAAAGACTGGAACTATATCATGCATCTTTTCTGACCACAACAGTATGAAACTTGAAATCAATTACAAGAAAACATATAAACAAAACACAAGTACATGGAAGCTAAATAACATGCTATTAAACAATGAAAGAGTCCACCAAGAAATCAAAGAGGAAATTAAAAAAAAAACACATGGAGACAAATGAAAATGAAAACACAATAGTCCAAAATCTGGGATACAGAAAAAAAGTGTTCTAAGAGGAAAGATTATACCAATACAAGTCTACCTCAAGAAGCAAGGAAAATCTCAAATAAACACCTAAAGGCACTAGAAAAAGAACAATAACAAAAAACAAAACAAAACAAAACAAAACCAGTAGAAGAAAGGAAATAATAGCTATTAGAGCAGAAATAGAGACTAAAAAAACAGTAGAACAGAACAATAAGACAAGGAGCTGTTTCTTTGAAAAGATAAAAAAATTCATAAACCTTTTGCCAGACTCAAGAAAAAAGGAAGAGAGAAAACACAAATAAAATCAGAAATAAAGAAAAAGAGATAAAAACTGACATCATAGAAATAGAAAGTATTATAAGAGAATATTATAAAAAATTATATGCCAACAAATTGTATAATCTAGAAGAAATGGGAAAATTCCTTGAAACATATAGAAAACTGAATCGGGAAGAAAGTAAAAACTTGGAACAGAACAATTACTAGCAATGAAATTAAATCAGTAATCAAAATACTCCCAATAAACAAAAGTCCAGGACCACTCTCTTCACAGGTGAATTCTACCAAACATTTAAAGAAGAGTTAATACCAACTCTTCTCAAAATTATTTCAAAAAATGTAAGAGGAGGAGAGTTTCCAAATTCATCCTATGAGGCTAGCATTACCCTCATACCAAAACCAGAGAAAGACACTGCAAACAAGAAAACTACAGGCCAATATTCCTGATGAGCATAGATGCAAAAATCCCCAACAAAATATTAGCAAACAAATCCAACAATACATTACAAAAATCATTCATTGTGATCAAATGGGATTTATTCCAAAGATGCAAAGATACTTCAATATATGCAAATCACAACACATTAACAAAATGAAAGATAATATTCATTTGATCTCCTCAATAGATGAAGAAAAATCATTTGAAAAAGTTCAGCATTCATTTATGATTTAAAAAACTATCAATAAAGTAGGTATACAAGGAACATACCTCAACATAGTAAAGGACGCTTAAGAAAACCCACAGCTAACATCATACTCAATGGTGAACAACTGAGAATTTTTCCTCTAAGATCAGGAACAAGACAAAGACGTTCACTCTCTACATTTTTATTCAGCATAATACTGGAAGTCCTAGCCACAGTAAAGGAATAAAAGGCATCCAAATTGGTAAGGAAGAAGTAAAACGTTTACTATTTGCAGATGGCATGAAATTATATATAGAAAACCCTAAAGACACCACCAAAAGACTACTAGATTTAATAAATGAATTAAGTAAAGTTACAGGATACAAAATTAATATGTAGAAATCAATTGCATTTCTACACACTAATAATGAAGTAACAGAAAGAGCAGTTAAGAAAACAATCTCATTTATTTTGCACCAAAAAGAAAGAAATATATATAAAATATAAAATATAAAATATAAAATATAAAATATAAAATATAAAATATAAAATATATGCTGGCTTCATAGAATGAGTCTGGAAGTTTTCCTTCCCTTTCTATTTCTTGGAATAGCTTGAGAAGGATAGGTATTATCTCTGCTTTAAACGTCTGGTAGAACTCCCCTGGGAAGCCATCTGGTCCTGGACTCTTATTTGTTGGGAGATTTTTGATAACCGATTCAATTTTTTGGCTGGTTATGGGTCTGCTCAAGCTTTCTATTTCCTCCTTATTGAGTTTTGAAAGGTGTGGGTGTTTAGGAATTTGTCGATTTCTTCCAGGTTGTCCAATTTGTTGGCATATAAATTTTCATAGTATTCCCTGATAATTGTTTGTATCTCTGAGGGATTGGTTGTAATAATTCCATTTTCATTCATGATTTTATCTATTTGGGTCATCTCCCTTTTCTTTTTGAGAAGCCTGGCTGGAGGTTTCTCAATTTTGTTTATTTTTTCAAAAAACCAACTCTTGGTTTCGTTGATCTGCTCTACAGTTTTTTTAGATTCTAAATTGTCTATTTCTGCTCTGATCTTTATTATTTCTATTCTTCTGCTGGGTTTAGGCTGCCTTTGCTGTTCTGCTTCTATTTCCTTTAGGTGTGCTGTTACATTTTGTATTAGAGATTTTTCTTGTTTCTTGAGATAGGCCTGGATTGCAATGTATTTTCCTCTCAGGACTGCCTTCGTTGCGTCCCAAAGCGTTTGGATTGTTGTATTTTCATTTTCGTTTGTTTCCATATATTTTTTAATTTCTTCTCTAATTGCCTGGTTGACCCACTCATTCTTTAGTAGGGTTTTCTTTAACCTCCATGCTTTTGGAGGTTTTCCAGACTTTTTCCTGTGGTTGATTTCAAGCTTCATAGCATTGTGGTCTGAAAGTGTGCATGGTATAATTTCAATTCTTGTATACTTATGAAGGGCTGTTTTGTGACCCAGTATATGATCTATCTTGGAGAATGTTCCATATGCACTTGAGAAGAAAGTATATTCTGTTGCTTTGGGATGCAGAGTTCTAAATAGATCTGTCAAATCCATCTGATCCAATGTATCATTCAGGGCCCTTGTTTCTTTATTGACCGTGTGTCTAGATGATGTATCCATTTCTGTAAGTGGGGTGTTAAAGTCCCCTGCAATGACCACATTCTTATCAATAAGGTTGCTTATGTTTGTGAGTAATTGTTTTATATATTTGGGGGCTCCGGTATTTGGCGCATAGACATTTATAATTGTTAGCTTTTCCTGATGGATAGACCCTGTAATTATTATATAATGCCTTTCTTCATCTCTTGTTACAGCCTTTAATTTAAATCTAGTTTGTCTGATATAAGTATGGCTACTCCAGCTTTCTTTTGGCT
>NC_064817.1:67631628-67653487 GCF_023721935.1 Panthera uncia | reverse complement strand
GATAGATAGATAGATAGATAGATAGATATGAGAGACAGACTTGCTAAGTTATCGCTATAAGTAAGCATTTGCCTGTTAGCAATAACTTTGTTTATTGGTCATTTTTAATAATGAAGCCTGGAGATATATTGGCATTTAAATATTTAGCATGTAGAATCATTGTGGGCTATTGTGTTTCAAATTTCCTTAAAATCATGGCTAAATTTTTCCTCACTCCCTTAAAAAAATCTACGTGCAGATTCCCTGGAGCTCATCCTGTCAGAGTATCCTTCCTAGAAGTCCTGTATCTCCATCGCCAAAGTTCTCTGGAGGAAATTACAAGTAAGTTCTCTTAAAGAGAAAGTTAAAACATGTAAATACTGAAGAAGAAAGCCCAATCTTATTTGGAAATAATTTTAGTAGGGAGTTTTATGTATTTATTTTTCAGTAGGAGGTGGGGGTGCAGAGAGGAAGAGGCACTGTCAGAGATAACAATGTTTCTAACCAGAAGTATCTGTCGCTGTATTTATACCAGACTAGAAGATAACTCTTTGACACATTTCCTGAGGAAAAAGGCAGTATTGACCAAATTAATCTGCAAGATTTTTAAAATTGTACTTCCTTCATTTATCTAAATATCATAGTAATTTCTCAAACATTCTGAGGAAGAACAGGAAATATTCCCTAACAAAACCCCTAGTTTTAGTGAGAAATTGAATAAAAGGAGAATGATTTTCTTTGTTTTATGAGGATGCCATTATTTTACTATATGTGTTATATCAATCAAAGGTGACTTCTGGATTATTTCATTTATTTGTTTCCTGTAGAGTATAGTAATAACAATCTATTTTATTATAATACTTAACACTATGTATTTTATTTTTTAAAGCACCCTGAAATATTTCATATTTATTTTTTTTTTCATTTAAAATAGCTTTATGATTCATGAACACAAAGAGGACAATCCTTTCATCTATCTGTCTTATAAATGGGATGGCTCTCTGGGAACAGCTAAACTTGAAGGAAATTATGGGAGCAACTATTCTTCAACCACATACTTGAAGCCACTCTTCGTATGTATCATACATTTCAATCTCTATATGTGGTTATCATCATCATAATTCAAGTAAAAATAACACAATGAATACTAAGACTTTGCTATAGCAAAATGATATGACAATATCAGTTGAGATAAAGATGGAAAGATTAGCTTATAAGACTTGCTATCACAACTATTTCATTTGTAAAATGAGATTAGGAAATATGAGTCAAAGATATAGTATATTTAATACTCCATACACATGAATATACTTTATGTATATAAAATATTATGTAAAATATTATATAAAGTATACATGAATCATTAGAAATATGAGTCAAAAGTATAGTATATGTAATACTTCAAATGTATTAATATACTATATATACCTTAGTGAAATTTGCAATTTTTAGAAAGGAGATTTGATATCACAGGAAGACTAGTTAAATGCTATGAGATCAATTCAGAGGTCAGAACAGCCTTATGTTATTATAATATTAACTTTCATAATTTACCTGCTATTTTGTGTTGCAAATAACACATTAAATAGTACATTGTTCAAGCTAATGCTGAACACTAGCTAATTGCTTATCTTTAGTTACAAGACGTATTAATAATGAACATAAAGTGCAAACTGCGTTTCTCTGTACAAGTAGAAACAGCAATCAAAATAATAGTGAAATGGATTATCATCTGAAAGTTATTTTTATGGATTTTCTTGAAATGTAATAAATTATAGAAAAATGGGACTAAAAATTCATCAAAAATGAATACCTGGTTTTGTTGACATATTGAAGTGTTTTTTTGAGGAGGCAGTTTTAGTTAAGTTGACCACATGACAAAATAACCTTCCCCAAAAAACTCACTGTGGGGAGTGACAACACCAAGATGGCAACATAGGTCTTTCCTGACTTCACTTCCTCTCACAAGAAGAACAACTAATGACTATTTATGAACAAGGCACCATTGAAAGAATCCTAGAACATGGGGCTGAGGTTGAAACACCCGCCAGCACTACAGAGACCAAGACAGACTTCATTAGAAGGGTAAAAGAAGCAGCTACACAGTGACCACATCGTCCCTCCCCTAGGCCAGCATACCACCACTGGGAGACATCTCTCCTGAGTCTCCAGTTCCTCCAGTGGGAAAAAAGATCCTAAGGGGACAACTAGTCCCCCCAGCACTGTGGGAGTCCCTAATGTGGTGTCATCCCATGAGGGCTACAGTGGAATCTGCAGGGCTCAACCACTGGCAATCTGTGACAGAGAAGGTAGGGGGCTTGCAACAACCAATTTACATATCTTGGAAAACTGAGTTCATATCTGCAGTGTCCAAGTAGTAATTCCAACCAGCAGTTCTGCTCATCTGAAGAAGTTGGCAGTACACTTTGGCTAGAGAAGTTTTAGGATGCAGAATTGCCTGATTTGGGTCCTCAATTGAGTTTTTCAGGCCTTAGTGTCTGCTCTGTCCATTCCCAGGAAAACCCCCCATGGGAGGAGTGTCTCTGGGCCCCATCTGACCATAGGGGCTGGCAAGAGCACATGGAAGCTGTGTAGTCAAGCAATGCTCTTGCTGAGAAGCACGTGATGGTGATTGCTCCCAAAGGAAAGCCAGTAGCAGGCATGGAGGATTATTCTGCTATGCCCAGGCAGGAGGGTTAATTTATAGCCAAGGCTGAAAGTAGCTCCCAGTCCCTCTGAACTGGAAAGCCTGTTTGTGAAAAGTGTAAGGGGCCTGGAAGGGCCCTTTCTTATTCTGCCCAAACGAGGAAACTGAGACACAGCTCCATCCACTGTGGAGAGTGTCTCCCAACCCCGTCTGAACAAAATGACTGGAAGTAAGATCTGGTTACACAGGTAACTCAGTAATGCTCTAGCTGAGAGATAGGCAGGCAGAGCCAACAGACTGCAGAGTAAAGCCAGTGGCTCTCTGTGGCCAGGTAACTTGGAGTATGGGTTGGCTTGAGTTAAGACAACAAAGAGCTTTATCACCTTGAGAGCTGCTTCTTCTGCTGCACCTAGTAAAGAAAACTAATTCATAGCCTCACTTATTGCTGAATATAGTTTTCAGCCTGCCTGACAATGGAACCTAACCAGAACACATGGGAAGCTGTGTAGCTCATCCAACAGTCTTGCTCACAGTGGCACTTGAACAAAGCATGGCCTGTGGCTTTCCCCAACTGCAGAGCAAAACTAGTGGCCTCACCTGACAAGGGAATTCAGTCACACTCTTGCATGATTGGGGTCCCCAAACAATGAGCCCAGACCCTGCATCCCAACCTGCTTCCCAACAGGGAAGCTAATTCATAGTCCCGTTTACTACTGAATATAGTACCCAGTTCCAGCCATCTAGTAAGCCTGACCAGAGAATCAGAGCAACCCCACAGCCCATACTACAACTTCACTTGAGCAGTGAACCAAGCCAGCAATTCTATACAACTGTTCTCAGCCAGTGGTACACCTCCTTCATTCCTGACCTCAGAGCTTTAACAGCTGCCTCACCTAAAAATAGACCTTAATAGCCATCTCCACCTACCCAAGGACATTACCAGAAGATACCCAGAAATGCAAGCTACACCTAATGGTGAATATCTGCCTCTACCAAAGTAAACTTATAAAGTCTGGAAGAAAACGTCAATTACTCAAATGTACAGATACCAATATAAGGAATCAAAGATAATGAAAAATCAGGTAAATATGACACCACCAGAGGAAACTAATAAGGTTCCAAATAACTCACCCTAAAGAAATAGATATTTATGAACTGTCAAAAAATTCAGAATAATCCTCTTAAAGAAGATTAGCAACTAAAGGAACACACAAAATCTAAACAAAATTAAGTGAACAAGACGTGAACTAAACAAGAAGTTCAACAAATAGAAACCATAAAATAACCCCAGAAATCTTAGAGTTGAAAAATACAATAGCTGAAATGAAGAGTTCAACAGAGAGCTCCAAAAGCAGATTCAACCATGCAGAAGAATGAATCAACGACTTGAGGATAAGACGCTAGAAATCATTTAGTCAGAGGAGCAAAAAAAATTATTTTTAATGAGACAGAGTGAAAAAAGCCTATGAGACTTATGCAACATAATGGAAACATACAATAATCACATTATGGGAATTCCAGAAGAAGAGAAATAGAAAAGAACAGAGAGTATATTCAAAGTAATAATCACTGAAACCTTTCTGAACTTGAGGAAAGAAATGGACATCCAGATACATGAGGCCTAAAAGATCCCAAATAGGTTGAACCCAAATAGAACTACATCAAGACACATTATAATCAAATCATCAAAAGTCAAAGAGAAAAAAAAAAAGAATTTTAAAAGCAGAAAGAGAAAAAAGAAAAGTTACATACAAGAAAAACTCCATAAGACTATGGGTAGATTCCTCAACAGAAACATTTCAGGCAGGAGACAATGGGATGACATATTCAAAATATTGAAAGGAAAAAAAAATGTATCAACCAAGAATATTATACCTGGCAAAGCTGTCTCCAGAAATGAAGGACAGATAAAGACTTGCCCAAACAAACAGAAGGTGAAGGAATTTATTACCACTAGGCCTGCCTAACAAGAAATGCTCAAAGGAGTTCTTTGAGTGGAAATAAAAGATGCTAATTAACATCATGAAAACACAAAAAGTTAGTGTAAAACTCACTCAATGGTAAACATATAGTCAAAGTTAGATTCTGTAATTTGGTAATGGTGGTAAATAATTCACTTACAATTCTAATTTAAAGGTTAAAACAAAGGTAGTAAAAATAACTGTAATGAAAATAATCTATTATTAGTTACATAAAAAATATGTAAAGTGTAACAGCAGTAACCTAAAATTTGAAGAAGAGGAAATGTAAAACTGTAAAGTTTAGGAATTATATTGAAGTTAAGTTGTTATTGGCTTAAAACTAGAGTGTTATAATTTAAGATAGTTTATGTAAGCCTCATAGTAACTGCAAGGGAAAAACCTGCAGTAATTACACAAAATAATGTGATAAAGATGTCAAATTATACCGATACAAAATATATCAAAATATACACAAAAATACAGCAGAATAAGAAGCCAAAAACCGTGAATCTACAAAATACCAGAAAACAATTAACAAAATGACAAAAGTAAGTCCTTACCTATAAAATATACTTTAAACATAAAAGGATTAAATTCTCCAATTCAAACACATAGAGTGGCTGCCTACAAGAGACTCACAGTAGCCTTAAAGACATGCATAGACTTAAAGTGAAAGGATACAAAAATACATTTCAAGCAAATGGTAACACATACACACACACACACACACACACATATATATATATATACATATATATACATATATATACATAAAATGTATACACACACACACATATATAGGATAGTCATACTTCTATAAGACAAAATACGCTTTAAAGTAAAAATGGTAAAAAGAGACAAAGAATGTCATTACATAATGATGGAGTCAACCCATCAAGAAGATATAACAATTGCAAATATTTATGTGCCCAACATTAGAACATCTAAATATATAAAGCAAAAGCAAACATAGCTGAAAGGAGAAATAAACAGAAATACAATAATAGTTCAGGACATAATATCCCACTCTCAAAAATAGCACTGCTAGGAATTTACCCAAGGGATACAGGAGTGCTGATGCATAGAGGCACTTGTACCCCAATGTTTATAGCAGCACTTTCAACAATAGCCAAATTATGGAAAGAGCCTAAATGTCCATCAACTGATGAATGGATAAAGAAGTTGTGGTTTATATATACAATGGAATACTACTCGGCAATGAGAATGAATGAAATATAGACTTTTGCAGCAACGTGGATGGAACTGGAGGGAGTTCTGCTAAGTGAAATAAGCCAGGCAGAGTAAGACAGATACCATATGTTTTCACTCTTATGTGGATCCTGAGAAACTTAATAGAAGACCATGGGGGAGGGGAAGGGGGAAAAAGTTACAGAGAGGGAAGGAGCCAAACCATAAGAGACTCTTAAAAACTGAGAATAAACTGAGGGTTGATGGGGGTGGAAGGGAGGGGAAAGTGGGTGATGGGCATTGAGGAGAGCACCTGTTGGGATGAGCAATGCGTGTTGTATGGAAACCAATTTGACAATAAGTTTCATATTAAAAAATAATAAAAGAATAAATAGACTATCCAGACAATCAATAAACAGTGGATTTGAACAAAATTATAGACCAAATGGACCTGACAGATATATACAAAACATTCTATCCAATAACAGCACTGTACACATTGTCTCAATTGCACATGGATCATTTTCTAGGAGACATTATACGTTAGGCCACAAAATAAGTCTTAGCAAATTCAAGACTGAGATCATAACAAATATCTTCCCTGACCACAATCACATAAAACTAGAAATCAATACCAAGAATAAAAATGGAAAATTCACAAACAAATTGAAATTAAACAATACTCTTCTGAACAACCAATGGATCAAAGAAGAAATTAAAGAGAAAATAAGTGAAAAGAAATGTATTGAGACAAATGAAAGTGGAAATCAAACATACTAGAATTTACAATTTGCAGCAAAAGCAAGTCTAAGAGGAATGTTTATCAAAATAAATGTCTAAATTAAAAAAAAAAAGCAAGAAATATACCAAATAAAAAAATTAACTGAACACTTTAAGAAACTAGAAAAAGAAGAAAGAACTGAGCCCAAAGTTAGCAGAAGGACAAAATAAAGACTAGAGCAGAAATAAATGAAGTTGAGATCAGAGAAACAATAGAAAAGATTACCCAAACTAAGAATTGGTTCTTTGAAAAGGTAAACAAAATTGACAAACTTTTAGTTAGACTAATCAAGGAAAAAAGAGAGAGGACCCAAATCAATAAAATTACAAATGAAAAAGTCATTACAACTGATACCACAGAAATACAAAGGATTATAAGAAGCTACTATGAATAACTACATGCCAACAAAGTGGACAACCTAGAAGAAATGGAAAAATTTAGGGGTGCCTGGGTGGCTCAGTCGGCTAAGCAACCGACTTCAGCTCAGGTCATGATCTCACGGTTCATGTGTTTTTGGGGCCCACGTTGGGCTCCACGCTTAGGGGTTGGAGCCTGGAGCATGCCTCAGATTCTGTGTCTCCCTCTCTTTCTCTGCCCCTCCCCTGCTCGTGCCCTATCTCTCTCTCTCAAAAATAAACAAACATTTTTAAAAAATTAAAAAACGAAATGGAAAAATTCTTAGAAACATACAACCTACCAACTGAATCAGGAAAAAATTAAAAATCTGAATAAACCAACTACTAGTAAGGAGATTGAATCAGTAAGCAAAAATCTCCCAGTGAATGAAAGCCCAGGATCAGAGGCTTCTCTGGTGAAGTTTACCAAACATTTGAATAAGAATTAACATCAATCCTTCTCAACCTCTTGCAAAAATAAATAGATGAGGGAACACTCTCAAACTCATTTTACAAGGCCAGCCTTATCCTACTTATGCTAATATCCTAATACTTAATATCCAAATCAAAGCCAGAAAAGGACATTACTAGAAATTATAGACCAATATCCTTGATGAATACAGACGCAAGAATTCTCAACAAAATACTAGCAAGGCAAATTAAGCAGCACATTAAGAAGGATCATTCACCATGATCGAGTGGGATTTATCCCTAGGGTGCAAGGATGGTTCAGCACATGCCAATCAATCAATGTGATGCATCACATTAATAGAATGAAGGAAAAGGATGATTATCTCAATAGACAGAAAACATTTGACAAAATTTAACATCAGTTCATGATAAAAACACTTAACAAATTAGACATAGAAGGAATATATATCAACATAATAAGGGACATATGGGATAAGCCCACAGCTAACATCATGCTCAATAGTGGGAAATTAAGAGCTTTTCTTCTAAAATCAGGAACTAGACAAGGGGACTTAATGTCACCATTAAAAAAAATCAAGTCTAAGTTAGCATATAGTGTAATAATGGTTTCAGGAGTAGAATTTAGTGATTCATTACTTCCATACAACACTCAGTGTTCATCCCAACAAGTGCCCTCCTTAATGCCCATCACCCATTTAGCCCATCCCCCCCCACCTTCCTCCAACAACCCTCAGTTTGTCCTCTGTATTTAAGAGACTTATGGGAGCGCTTGGGTGGCTTAGTCGGTTGTCTCTGACTTCAGCTAAGGTCATGATCTCATGGTTCATGGGTTTGAGTCCAGATCAGGCTCTGTTCTGACAGCTCAGAGCCTGGATCCTGCTTTAGATTCTGTCTCCCTCTCTCTCTCTGCCCCTCTGTCTCTCTCTCAAAAATAAAATAAACGGGAGCCTGGGTGGCTCAGTCGGTTAAGTGGCCGACTTCGGCTCAGGTCATGATCTCGCGGTCCATGAGTTCGAGCCCCACGTCGGGCTATGTGCTGACAGCTCAGAGCCTGGAGCCTGTTTCGGATTCTGTGTCTCCCTCTCTCTGACCCTCCCCCATTCATGCTCTGTCTCTCTCTGTCTCAAAAATAAATAAACGTTAAAAAACAAATCCTTCAGCTTTAAAAAAAATAAAATAAACATTAAAAAATTTTTAAAAAAGAGTCTCATGGCTTGTCTCCCTCTCTGTTTTTATCTTATTTTTCCTTTCTTTCCCCTATGTTCATCTCTTTTGTTTCTTAAATTCCATATATGAGTGAAATCACATGATATTTATCTTTCTCTGCTTGACTTGTCTTACTTAGAATAATACATTCTATTCCCATCCACGTTGTTGCAAATGGCAAGATTTCATTCTTTTTGATTGCCAAGTAGAATTCGTCACATCTTCTTCATCCATTCATCAGTCAATGGACATTTTGGCTCTTTCCATAATTTGGCTATAGTTGCTAGTGCTGCTATAAACAATGGGGTGCATGTGTCCCTTCAAATCTATATTTTTGTATTCTTTGGATAAATACCTAGTAGTAGTGCAATTGCTGGGTCATAGGATAGCTCTGTTTTAATTTTTTTTGCAGAATCTTTATACTGTTCTCCAGAGTGGCTGCACCAGCTTGTATTCCCACCAACAGTGAAAAAGGGTTCCCCTTTCTCTGCATCCTCACCAACATCTGCTTTGATTTTCTTTTTCAACATTACTTTGGCTATTCGGGGTCTTTTCTGATTTCCTATAAATTTCAGATTTGTTTGTTCTATCTCTATGAAGAATGCTGGTGTTATTTTGATAGGGATTGCATTGAATATGTAGATTGCTCTGCGTAGTGTCGACATTTTAACCATATTCTTCTGATCCATGAGCATAGAATGTTTTTCCATTTCTTTGTGACTTCTTCAATTTCTTTCATAAGCTTTCTATAGTTTTCTGCATACAGATATTTTACCTCTTTGGTTAGGTTTATTCCTAGGTATTTTTTTGGTTTTCTGTGAAATTGTAAACGGGATTGATTCCTCGATTTTTCTTTCTGCTGCTTCATTATTGGTGTATAGAAATGGAAATGATTTCTGTGCATTGATTTTATATCCTGCAACTTTGCTGAATTTCTGTATCAGTTCTAGCAGTTTTTTGGTGGAGTCTTTCAGCTTTTCCATGTAGAGAATCATGCCATCTTCCAAGAGTAAAACTTTGACTTCTTCCTTGCTGATTTAGATGCTTTTTATTTCTTTTTGTTGTCTGATTGCTGAGGCTGGGATTTCCAGTACCATGTTGAACAGACATCCCTGAACTCAGGGAGAAAGCTCTCAGTTTTTCCCCATTGAAGATGATATTGTCTATGGGTCTTTCTTATATGGCATTTATGGTTTTGAGTATGTTCCTTCTATCCCTACTTTCTTGAGGGTTTTTATCAAGAAAGATACTGTATTTTGTCAAATGCTATTTCTGCATCTATTGAGAGGATCATACGGTTCTTATCCTTTATTTATTAATGTGATATATCACTTTGATTTATTTGTGGATATTGAACCACTCCTGCATCCCAGGAATGAACCCCACTTGATTGTGGTGAATACTTCTTTTAATGTATTGTTGGATTCTCACTCTCGCCATTTTTATCCAACATAGTAATGGAAATCTAGCTAGAGCAATCAGAGAAGAAAAAGAAATTAAAACCTCAAAATTGGAAAGGACAATTAAAATTGTTTCTATTTACTGATGAAATTATTTTATATATAGATAATCCTAAAGAATCAACCAAAAAGACTTAGAAATTATCAACGGATTCAGAAAAGTTGCAGGATATAAAATTAATATACAAATATCAATAGCATTTCTATACACTAACAGGAAATTTTCTGAAAAAAAGAGAAAATGATCCCATTTACAATAACATCAAAAACAGTAAAATCCTTAGGAATAAATTTAACCAAGGAGGTGAAAGATCTGTACTCTGAACACCATAAGGGATTAATAAAAGAAATTGGAGAAGACATAAATAAATGGAAAGGTATTCTATGTTCGTGGATTGGGATAATTAATATTGTTAAAATATCTATCCTATCAAAAGCCATCTGTATATTCAATGCATTCCCTACCAAGATTCCGATGGTATTTTTTACGAAAAAAAAAAAAAAACTTCCTAAAATTTATATGGAAACACAAAAGACCCCAAATAGCCAAAGAAATCCTGAGAAAGAAGAACAAAGCGGGAGGCATCATACTTCCTGATTTCAAGCTATATTATAAAGCTATAATAAGTAAAACAGTAAGGTACTGGCATAAAAACAAATAGACCAGCAGAAAACAATCAAGAGCACACAAATAAAACCAAGCATATACCATCAGCTAATATTTGACAAGGGAACCAAGAATACTTAATGAAGAAAAGGCAGTATCTTCAATAAATGGTTCTGAAAACATTGGATATTTACATATTAAAAAATGAAGCTTGACCCCTATCTTACACCACTCACAAAAACAAACTTAAAATGGATTAAAGACTTAAATGTAAGAACTGAAGGGGTGCCTGGGTGGCTCAGTTGGTTAAGCATCTGATTCTTGATTTCAGGCTCAGGTCATGATCTCATGGTTTGTGAGATCCAGGCCCCATCAGGCTCTGTGCTGACAGCGTGGAGTCTGCTTGGGATTCTCTCTCTGCCCCTCCCTTGATTCTTTTAAAGTAAGACCTAATCTCTGCCGCTCCCTTGATTCTTTTATATTTATTTTTATTTTTTTAAATTATATAAATATATAAATATATATAAATGTATATTATATAGTCAAATTGGTTTACATACAACACCCAGTGCTCATTCAAGTGCCTTCTTCCATGTACATCAACCATTTTCCCCTCTACCCCACCCCCATCAGCCCTCAGTTTGTTCTCAGTCCTTAAGAGTCTCTTAATCACTGGGCTTGAAACAGGCATAGAAGACAGCAGAGAATCTATTACTGCAGAGACCAAGGAAGTAAAAAATAGTCATGATGAATTAAAAAAAATGCTATAAATGATGTGCAAAATAAAATGGAAGCAGCCACAGTGCAGATTATTTTAAAATAAGACCTAAAACACAAGCAACAAAATCAAAAGTCAACAATTGGGGCTACATCAATCTACAAAGCTTCTGCACAGTAAAAGAAACCATAACCAAAGTGAAAAGACAACTTATGGAATGGGATAAAATATTTTAAACCATATATCTGACAAGAGGTTAACATCTAAAATATATAAAGAACAAATACAACTCAATATAAAAAAAAACAAATAATCCAAAATGAGCACAGAAGCAGAATAGACATTTTTTCCAAAGAAGATATACAAATGCCCAACATGTACATGAAAAATGCTCAACATCAGTAGTCATCAAAGAAATGAAAATTAAAACCATAAGGAGATATCATCACATTTCTGTTATAATGGCCATCATTAAAAAGACAAGAAATAACAAATGCTGGTGTGGATGTGGAGAAAATGGAACCCCTGTGCATTGTTGGTGGGATTATAAACTGGTACAGCCAGTACAGAAAACAGTAAGGAAGCTCCTCTAAATAAACAAACAAACAGAGGAGAAATAAGTAAATAAATAAATAAATAAATAAATAAATAAATAAAGGAGCTATGAGATGATCTAGCAATTTCACTTCTGGGAATATATTCAAAGGAAATGAAAACACTAACTCAAAAAGATATCTGCATTACCATGTTCACAGCAGCATTATTTGCGGTAGCCAAGACATGGAAACAACATAAGGGTCCATCCATAGATGAATGGATAAAGAAGCTGTGGTATGGGGCGCCTGGGTGGCTCAATTGGTTAAGCGCCCAACTGTGGCTCTGGTCATGATCTCACGGTTCGTGGGTTCGAGCCCTGCATCAGGCTCTGTGCTGACAGCTCAGAGCCTGGAACCTGTTTCAGATTCTGTGTCTCCCTCTCTCTCTATCCCTCCCCCACTCACGCTCTGTCTCCCTCTGTCTCAAAAATAAATGAACATTAAAAAAAAAAAAAGAAGTTGTGGTATATGTATCCAAAAGGAATATTCAGCCATTAAAAAACTGAGGAAATCCTATCATTTGCAACAACATGGATGGACCTTTCAGGCATTGTGCTAAGTGAAATAAGTGAGACAGGGAAAAAAAAATATTGTATGATCTCATTTATATGTGGAATCTAATAGAGGTTGGGGTGAGGGGAGGAGGAACAGGAGGAAGGTGGTCAAAACGTACAAACTTCCAGTCATAAGATGAATGAGTACTAGGTGTGTTAATGTAAAACACGATAACTATAGTTAATACTACTGTGTGATATATAGGAAAGTTGTTAATAGAGTAAATCCTAAGAATTCTCACCACAAAGATACTTTTTACCTTTTTATTGTATCTATAAGAGATGATGAATGTTAACGAAACCTGTTGTGGTAATAATTTAACGATATATGTGAATCAAACCATCATGCTGTACACCTTAAATTTATACAGGGATGTAAGTCAATTGTTTCTCAATAAAACTGGGAAAAAATCTGATGAGTGGCATCAGAGAGGTAAATTAAGGAAATGCAAAAATGGAATTTTAAAGATGTTAATTGTGCAAAATAGAGACAAAATGCTGGATGTGTGATAGAATAAAAACTGACTTTTGTAATTTGCTCAGCACATATTACATAGGTGGTACCATCTATGCGGACCAGTGATTCTGGAAGATAGTACTGGGAAGAACCTGGGAACATTTAAACGACATGTGAAATTAGTTAGAAAGAGGAGGAAATAAGAGAGTGGTACTGAACTTATTGTGGGCCATTATATGTGGAAATCCAAGAAGAGAAAGTCTAAGTAATAAGAGAGGAAAGACTGATATTGAGACTATAGAGGGAAAACTGGCTGAGTTTGAATGCAAGTAGCTTCAGAATTAGTTTTGATATGTAGATTAGTTTTGTTGCTGCAAATTACCACAGACTTATCAGCTTAAAACAGCATACATTCATTATGTCACAGTTTATGTGGGTCCAGAGTCTGGATATGACTTATCTGAGCACTCTGCTTAGGGTCTTACACAAGGCTGCGATTAAAGCATTAGGTGGGCTTAATTCTCATTTGGAGTTTGGGTTGTCTTGCAAGTTCACATGGTTGTTGGCAGAATCCAGTTCCTTGCAGGTGTAGAATTTAGGTAGTCTCCTCTCACCCCATTTCTTTCCTTGCTGTCTGTCAGCTAGGGAGTTGCTATTAGTTCCTAGATATCATTTACAGTTGCCATGTGGACCTCTGACAGACCATCTCACAACATTGTAGTTTTCATCAAGGCTAGTGGAAGAATCTCTAGGTCCATTGTTCCATGAGGGTGAGAGGCTGAGACACTGATCCTTGTCTCACGGTGTCGAAGAATGAATCTCCCGGACAACAGAGAGTGAGCAAAACGATAGAGCTTATTGAGGGAAAGCATAAAGCTCTCAAGACTGAGAGGAGTTCCTACTGGGTTGCCATGGAGGAGTTTTGTCCCTGAATGGGACCTCATTAGAAACTTTGTGAGACTCCACTCATGGCACCTATCCCAGGAAGGTCTGGAATAAATTTATCGGGTTTTTTTTCCCCAAAACTCCCCACCACTTCTTCCGCTTCCCACTTGAAGCTACAGCTTTCCTCCTCCTCCCAGAGGGTCCCTTATGTCTCTGGGCCTAATGTTAACCCTTTCCCTACTCACCATTATGCTAGGACAGAGTCTTATACAACAAAACCTATTCAAGGAAGTAACGATCCCATTTATATCCCCTCACATTTCCTCCACATGTTATTGGCTAGAAGAAAGTCACAGGTTCTGCTCACACTCAAGAGTAGGAGGTAATGCAAGGGACATGACCCATTGGGGGGGTCATTCATTAAGGTGTGAACAGATAAATAGCATGTTAGCCATTAAAAGGGACTAAAGTGGTACTAAACGAAATAGCTCAACTTTTTACTTTAAGGCAAGGTGAACAGGAAAAAAGTATACATATGGCAACCATTCAAGGTTATAAAATTAGAGAAATCTTGGGACAGATAATCTTTTAAAACTTAGTGATGTTAACTGAGTAACATGACATTTTTCATTCATTCATCCAAGTGGTTGTCCATGTTGTGTCAAGCATTGTTGTTGTAGTTAAACAATGATAAAAGTTACTATGCCTGCTCCTTGGATCTATAATATAGTAGGGGAAACAGACATTAAGCAAGTAAACACATATAGAATTACAAATTGCAGACACCAGGGGGTAGATGGTGGCGTAGGAGGACACTGGGTTCACCTCATCCTGCTGACCTCTAGATTTCACCCACATCTGCCTAAATAATCCAGAAAACCACCAGAAGAATAGCAAAACAGACTCTCAGGAGCCAAGCATAGACAAGAGGCCCACAGAAGATAGTAGGAAGAGCAGAGAGGCAGTGCGTGCTACACGGACTGGCAGGAGGGAGCCGGGGTGGTGGAGGGGAGCCCACCCTCAAAGTCTGGCTTGCAAAAGCAAAGCAGCCAGACTCTGTGAGTTCTGACAGCCAACAAGACTTAACATCTGGAATGTTAAAAAACAACAGCTCTGCTCTCAGAGAGTAGGGAGTGTGAGAGGATGCGGGGAGGGAGATTTGTTGAGCCCTGAAGACAGAGCTCAGCTCCAAGGGGGAACAAAGGCATTGGCATGAGCCATCTCTCTCTCCCATCCTGCAGCCAAAATTCCAAAGGGAACCAATTCCCATCACTGAACTTACTTGCACCAGACAAATGCCCAATGCCGTGCTTCTGTAGATCCATCCCTCCAACGGGTCTGCCTCCATCCCATTGCTGCAGGACCCCTCCCCCAGGAGACCTCCAACAGCAAAGCAAGTTAAGCCTGCCCCTCCCACCCCTGTGCGCCTTGCGGATCCACCCCAGCAAATATCCCAGATCCTGTTGAAGCAGCGCCACAAGACTGGCAATGTGCAATTACCCCAGACAGGGGCCACACCACTCCACAGTGAGTCCTGCCCCTGGAGAGGGGAAGGTAAGGTACACACCAGTCTTACTGTGTGGCCCCAGCGGTGGGCTGGGGGCAAACATCGGGTCTGACTGTGGCCCCTCCCACCAAAACAGGTTACTCCAGACAGCACAGGGGAAGTGCCCTGTAGTTCGGAGCCACCACAGGGACTACCCAAAATGATGAAACGGAAGAACACTCCTCAAAAGAAACTCCAGGAAGTAGCAACAGCTAACGAATTCATCAAAAATGATTTAAACACTATAACAGAACAAGAATTTAGAATAATAGTCATAAAATTAACCCCTGGGATTGAAAAAAAGCATACAGGACAGAAGAGAATCTATTGCTACAGAGATCAAGGGACTAAAAAATAGTCATGAGTAGCTAAAAAATGCTATAAATGAGGTGAAAAATAAAATGTTAGCGGCCATAGCACAGACTGAAGAGGCAGAGGAGAGAATAGGTGAATTGGAAGATAAAATAATGGAAAAGGAGGCAGCTGAGAAAAAGAGAGATAAAAAAATCCAGGTGTATGAGATTAGAATTAGAGAATTAAGTGTTGCAATCAAACAGAACAATATCGGTGCGAGGGAAGATGGTGGCATAGAAGGACGCTGGGCTCACCGCCCGTCCTGCTGATCACTTAGATTCCACCTACACCTGCCTAAATAACAAATAAAACTACCAGAAGACTAGCAGAATGGAGTCTCCAGAGCCAAGCGCAGACGAGAGGCCCGTGGAAGAGGGTAGGAAGGGCGGAGAGGCGGTGCGCACTGCATGGAGTGGCAGGAGGGAGCCGGGACGGAGGGGCAGCCTGCTGGCCAAGCAGAGCCCCCTAGTCTAGCTTGCAAAAGCGGAGGGGCCAGATGGAGTGCATTCTGACAGCAAGCGGGACTTAGCATCTGGGAGATCATAAGTTAACATCTCTGCTCAGAAAGCGGGAAGGCTGGGGGACAAAGGGAGGGAGAGTTGCTGAGCCCCGGGACGACAGAGCTCAGTTTGGCGGGGAACAAAGGCGCTCACCAGCGGCATCTCCCTCACCCAACCCCCAGCCAAAATCCCAAAGGGAACCAGTTCCTGCCAGGGAAATTGCTCACTCCGCCCAAACACCCAACGCTGTGCTTCTGCGGAGCCACCCCTCCGGCAGCAGGTCTGACTCCCTCCCGCTGCCACAGGGTCCCTGCTGAAGTGGATCACCTAAGGAGAAGCGAGCTAAGCCTGCCCCTCCTGCCCCATTGCACCTTGCCTACCCACCCCAGCTAATACGCCAGATCCCCAGCACCAAAAGCCTGGCAGTGTGCAAGTAGCCCAGATGGGCCACGCCACCCCACAGTGAATCCCTCCCCTAAGAGAGGAGAAGAGAAGGCACACACCAGTCTGACTGTGGCCCCAGCGGTGGACTGGGGGCAGACATCAGGTCTGACCGCGGCCCCACCCACCAACTCCAGTTATACACCACAGCACAGGGGAAGTGCCCTGCAGGTCCTCACCACTCCAGGGACTGTCCAAAATGACCAAACGGAAGAATTCCCCTCAGAAGAATCTCCAGGAAATGACAACAGCTAATGAACTGATCAAAAAGGATTTAAATAATATAACAGAAAGTGAATTTAGAATAATAGTCATAAAATTAATCGCTGGGCTTGAAAACAGTATAGAGGAGAGCAGAGAATCTCTTGCTACAGAGATCAAGGGTCTAAGGAATAGTCAGGAGGAGCTGAAAAATGCTATAAACGATATGCAAAATAAAATGGAAACGACCACGGCTCGGATTGAAGAGGCAGAGGAGAGAACAGGTGAACTAGAAGATAAAATTATGGAAAAAGAGGAAGCTGAGAGAAAGAGAGATAAAAAAATCCAGGAGTATGAGGGGAAAATTAGAGAACTAAGTGATACACTAAAAAGAAATAATATATGCATAATTGGTATCCCAGAGGAGGAAGAGAGAGGGAAAGGTACTGAAGGTGTATTTGAAGAAATAATAGCTGAGAACTTCCCTGAACTGGGGAAGGAAAAAGGCATTGAAATCCAAGAGGCACAGAGAACTCCCTTCAGACGTAACTTGAATCGATCTTCTGCACGACATATTATAGTGAAACTGACAAAATACAAGGATAAAGAGAAAATTCTGAAAGCAGCAAGGGATAAACGTGACCTCACATATAAAGGGAGAGCTATAAGACTCGTGACTGATCTCTCTTCTGAAACTTGGCAAGCCAGAAAGGATTGGTAGGAAATCTTCAATGTGATGAACAGAAAAAAATATGCACCGAGAATCCTTTATCCAGCAAGTCTGTCATTTAGAATAGAAGGAGAGATAAAGGTCTTCCCCAACAAACAAAACCTGAAGGAATTTGTCTCCACTAAACCAGCCCTACAAGAGATCCTAAGGGGGATCCTGTGAGACAAAGTACCAATGACATCGCTACAAGCATAAAATAAACAGACATCACAATGACTCTAAACCTGTATCTTTCTATAATAATACTGAATGTAAATGGACTAAATGCGCCAACCAAAAGACATAGGGTATCAGAATGGATAAAAAAACAGGACCCATCTATGTGCTGTCTACAAAAGACTTATATTAGACCTGAGGACACCTTTAGATTGAGAGTGAGGGGATGGAGAACTATTTATCATGCTACTGGAAGCCAAAAGAAAGCTGGAGTAGCCATACTTATATCAGACAAAATAGACTTTAAATTAAAGGCTGTAACAAGAGATGAAGAAGGGCATTATCTAATAATTACAGGGTCTATCCATCAGGAAGAGCTAACAATTATAAATGTCTATGCACCGAATACCGGAGCCCCCAGATATATAAAACAATTACTCACAAACATAAGCAACCTCATTGATAAGAATGTGGTCATTGCAGGGGACTTTAACACTCCACTTACAAAAATAGATAGATCATCTAGACACACGGTCAATAAAGAAACAAGGGCCCTGAATGATACATTGGATCAGATGGACTTGACAGATCTATTTAGAACTCTGCATCCCAAAGCAACAGAATATACTTTCTTCTCGAGGGCACATGGAACATTCTCCAAGATAGATCATATACTGGGTCACAAAACAGCCCTTCATAAGTTTACAAGAATTGAAATTATACCATGCATACTTTCAGACCACAATGCGATGAAGCTTGAAATCAACCACAGGAAGAAGTCTGGAAAACCTCCAAAAGCATGGAGGTTAAAGAAAACCCTACTAAAGAATGAATGGGTCAACCAGGCAATTAGAGAAGAAATTAAAAAATATATGGAAACAAACGAAAATGAAAATACAACAATCCAAACGCTTTGGGACGCAGCAAAGGCAGTCCTGAGAGGAAAATACATTGTAATCCAGGCCTATCTCAAGAAACAAGAAAAATCCCAAATACAAAATCTAACAGCACACCTAAAGGAAATAGAAGCAGAACAGCAAAGGCAGCCTAAACCCAGCAGAAGAGAAATAATAAAGATCAGAGCAGAAATAAACAATATAAGATCTAAAAAAACTGTAGAGCAGATCAACGAAACCAAGAGTTGGTTTTTTGAAAAAATAAACAAAATTGACAAACCTCTAGCCAGGCTTCTCAAAAAGAAAAGGAGATGACCCAAATAGATAAAATCATGAATGAAAATGCAATTATTACAACCAATCCCTCAGAGATACAAACAATTATCAGGGAATACTATGAAAAATTATATGCCAACAAATTGGACAACCTGGAAGAAATGGACAAATTCCTAAACACCCACACTCTTCCAAAACTCATTCATGAGGAAATAGAAAGCTTGAACAGACCCATAACCAGCGAAGAAATTGAATCGGTTATCAAAAATCTCCCAACAAATAAGAGTCCAGGACCAGATGGCTTCCCAGGGGAGTTCTACCAGACGTTTAAAGCAGAGATAATACCTATCCTTCTCAAGCTATTCCAAGAAACAGAAAGGGAAGGAAAACTTCCAGACTCATTCTATGAAGCCAGTATTACTTTGATTCCTAAACCAGACAGAAACCCAGTAAAAAAGAGAACTACAGGCCAATATCCCTGATGAATATGGATGCAAAAATTCTCAATAAGATACTAGCAAATCGAATTCAATGGCATATAAAAAGAATTATTCACCATGATCAAGTGGGATTCATTCCTGGGATGCAGGGCTGGTTCAACATTCCCAAATCGATCAACGTGATACATCACATTAATCAAAGAAATGATAAGAACCCTATGATCCTGTCAATCGATGCAGAAAAGGCCTTTGACAAAATCCAGCACCCTTTCTTAATAAAAACCCTTGAGAAAGTCGGGATAGAAGGAACATACTTAAACATCATAAAACTATTTATGAAAAGCCCACAGCTAACATCATCCTCAATGGGGAAAAACTGAGAGATTTTTCCCTGAGATCAGGAACACGACAGGGATGCCCACTCTCACCGCTGTTGTTTAACATAGTGTTGGAAGTGCTAGCATCAGCAATCAGACAACAAAAGGAAATCAAAGGCATCAAAATTGGCAAAGATGAAGTCAAGCTCTCACTTTTTGCAGATGACATGATATTATACATGGAAAATCTGAAAGACTCCACCAAAAGGCTGCTAGACCTGACACATGAATTCAGCAAAGTTGCAGGGTACAAAATCAATGTACAGAAATCAGTTGCATTCTTATACACTAACAATGAAGCAACAGAAAGACAAACAAACAACCTGATCCCATTCACAATTGCACCAAGAAGCATAAAATACCTAGGAATAAATCTTACCAAAGATGTAAAAGATCTGTATGCTGAAAACTATAGAAAGCTTATGCAGGTAATTGAAGAAGATATAAAGAAATGGAAAGACATTCCCTGCTCATGGATTGGAAGAATAAATATTGTCAAAATGCCAATACTACCCAAAGCTATCTACACATTCAATGCAATCCCAATCAAAATTGCACCAGCATTCTTCTCGAAGCTAGAACAAGCAATTCTAAAATTCATATGGAACCACAAAAGGCCCCGAATAGCCAAAGTAATTTTGAAGAAGACCAAAGCAGGAGGCATCCCAATCCCAGACTTTAGCCTCTACTCCAAAGCTTTAATCATCAAGACAGCATGGTATTGGCACAAAAACAGACACATAGACCAATGGAATAGAATAGAAATCCCAGAACTAGACCCACAAACGTATGGCCAACTCATCTTTGACAAAGCAGGAAAGAACATCCAATGGAAAAAAGACAGTCTCTTTAACAAATAGTGCTGGGAGAACTGGACAGCAACATGCAGAAGGTTGAAACTAGACCACTTTCTCACACCATTCACAAAAATAAACTCAAAATGGATAAAGGACCCGAATGTGAGACAGGAAACCATCAACACCCTAGAGGAGAAAGCAGGAAAAGACCTCTCTGACCTCAGCCGTAGCAATCTCTTACTCAACACATCCCCAAAGGCAAGGGAATTAAAAGCAAAAATGAACTCTTGGGACCTTATGAAGATAAAAAGCTTCTGCACAGCAAAGGAAACAACCAATAAAACTAAAAGGCAACCAACGGAATGGGAAAAGATATTTGCAAATGACATATCGGACAAAGGGCTAGTATCCAAAATCTATAAAGAGCTCACCAAACTCCACACCCGAAAAACAAATAACCCAGTGAAGAAATGGGCAGAAAACATGAATAGACACTTCTCTAAAGAAGACTTCCGGATGGACAACAGGCACATGAAAAGATGCTCAACGTCGCTCCTCATCAGGGAAATACAAATCAAAACCACACTCAGATACCACCTCATGCCAGTCAGAGTGGCCAAAATGAACAAATCAGGAGACTATAGATGCTGGAGAGGATGTGGAGAAACGGGAACCCTCTTGCACTGTTGGTGGGAATGTAAACTGGTGCTGCCACTCTGGAAAACAGTGTGAAAGTTCCTCAGAAAATTAAAAATAGACCTACCCTATGACCCAGCAATAGCACTGCTAGGAATTTACCCAAGGGATACAGGAGTACTGGGGTATAGGGGCACTTGTACCCCAATGTTTATAGCAGCACTCTCAACAGTAGCCAAATTGTGGAAATAGCCTAAATGTGCATCAACTTTTGAATGGATAAAGAAACTGTGGTTTATATACACAATTGAGTACTACATGGCAATGAGAAAGAACGAAATATGGCCCTTTGTAGCAACGTGGATGGAACTGGAGAGTGTGATGCTAAGTGAAATAAGCCATACAGAGAAAGACAGATACCATATGTTTTCACTCTTATGTGGATCCTGAGAAACTTAACAGAAACCCATGGGGGAGGGGAAGAAAAAAAAAAGAGGTTAGAGTGGGAGAGAGCCAAAGCATAAGAGACTCTTAAAAACTTGAGGGTTGATGGGGGGTGGGAGGGAGGGCAGGGTGGGTGATGGGTATGAGGAGGGCACCTTTTGGGATGAGCACTGGGTGTTGTATGGAAACCAATTTGACA
>NC_064817.1:67613444-67631128 GCF_023721935.1 Panthera uncia | reverse complement strand
TTTGCCAGTTTCACTATGATATGTCGTGCAGAAGATCGATTCAAGTTACGTCTAAAGAGAGTTCTCTGTGCCTCTTGGATTTCAATGCCTTTTCCTTCCTCAGTTCAGGGAAGTTCTCAGCTATTATTTCTTCAAGTACCCCTTCAGCACCTTTCCCTCTCTCTTCCTCCTCTGGGATACCAATTATGCATATATTATTTCTTTTTAGTGTATCACTTAGTTCTCTAATTTTCCCCTCATACTCCTGGATTTTTTTATCTCTCTTTCTCTCAGCTTCCTCTTTTTCCATAGCTTTATCTTCTAGTTCACCTATTCTCTCCTCTGCCTCTTCAATCTCAGCAGTCGTCATTTCCATTTTGTTTTGCATTTTGTTTAAAGCGGTTCAGCTCCTCGTGACTGTTCCTGAGTCCCTTGATCTCTGTGGCAAGAGATTCTCTGCTGTCCTCTATACTGTTTTCAAGCCCAGCGATTAATTTTATGACTATTATTCTAAATTCACTTTCTGTTATATTATTTAAATCCTTTTTGATCAGTTCATTAGCTGTTGTTATTTCCTAGAGATTCTTCTGAGGGGAATTCTTCCGTTGGTCATTTCGGATGGTCCCTGGAGTGTTGGGGACCTGCAGGGCACTTCCCCTGTGCTGTGGTGTATAACTGGAGTTGGTGGGCGGGGCCGCAGTCCGACCTGATGTCTGCCCCCAGCCCACCGCTGGGGCCACAGTCAGACTGGTGTGTGCCTTCTCTTCCCCTCTCCTAAGGGCGAAATTCACTTTGGGGTGGCGTGGCCCGTGTGGGCTACTTGCACACTGCCAGGCTTGTGGTCCTGGGGATCTGGTGTATTAGCTGGGGTGGGTAGGCAAGGTGCACAGGGGCAGGAGGGGCAGGCTTAGCTTGCTTCACCTTAGGTGATCCACTTCAGGAGGGGCCCTGTGGCAGCGGGAGGGAGTCTGATCCGCTGCAGGAGGTTTGGCTCCGCAGAAGCACAGAGTTGGGTGTTTGCACGGAGCAAGTTCCCTGGCAGGAACTGGTTCCCTTTTGGATTTTGGCTGGGGGATGGGCAAGGGAGATGGCACTGGTGAGCGCCTTTGTTCCCCACCAAACTGAGCTCTGTTGTCCGGGGGCTCAGCAACTCTCCCTCCCTTCGTCTTCCAGCCTTCCCGCTTTCCGAGCAGAGCTGTTAACTTATGACCTCCCAGATGTCAAGTCCTGCTTGCTGTCAGAACACACTCTGTCCGGCCCCTCCGCTTTTGCAAGCCAGACTCAGGGGCTCTGCTTGGCTGGCAGGCTGCCCCTCTGCCCCGGCTCCCTCCCGCCAGTCCGTGGAGTGCGCACTGCCTCGCCGCCCTTCCTACCCTCTTCCTTGGACCTCTCATCTGCGCTTGGCTCCAGAGACCCCGTTCTGATAATCCTCTGGCGGTTTTCTGGGTTATTTAGGCAGGTGTAGGTGGAATCTAAGTGATCAGCAGGACGCGCAGTGAGCCCAGCGTCCTCCTACGCCGCCATCTTCCAACATTCTCCTCCTTTAATACTTATAACAAAAATCTTTGAGGCAGGGAGAAGCCAAGTTGGTTGCATAGTAGCAGGCTGCTAGGCTCTTCTCGCCCCTCAAACATAACTAAAAAACTATCAAATCATAATGGATACCCAAACAATCAACATGAAGGCTGTCAGAACAGACTCCACAACTAGAAGGAGAGAAGAGGCCAGATTGAGGAAGGTAGGAAATGCAGAGTCATAATTTGGGGAAGGAACAATCATGGATGCTGTGGAGGGGAGGGAGATGTGATTGCAGAGACAGGCGTGTGAGAGAGGAGCACACAGTGGAACACACAAGGAGAACACTTCCCCAAAGCCCTTGGTTGGGAAAACAAGAGGGACTGGTTTTTGTGAGTCTTTGTAATCAGCAGGGCTTGAAGACTGGAGTATTAAAAGTCATCAGGATTGGTTGAGGTAGAGGCCAGAGTGCTACCCCACTTCTTGAATGAAGGCAGGCAAACAATCCAAGTGCATACAGTGTGGAAACAGAGATCTGAGGAACCCTGGGACAAAAAAAGGGGGGAGATTATTACTCTTCTTGAAATTTGTCCCAGAGTTGTAGCATTCTCTGACATAATATGCCTGACGGAGAATTTAAAACAACAATCATATGGATACTTGCTGGGCTTGAGAAAAGAATGGAAGACTTCAGGGAGACCATTAATGCAGAGATAAAATAGTTAAAAAACATGTGAGTGAAGTCATATGATGTTTGTCTTTGTCTGACTGACTAATTTCACTTAGCATAATACCCTCCAGTTCCATCCACGTGGCTGCAAATGGCAAGATTTCATTCTTTTTGATTGCCGAGTAATACTCCATTGTATATATACATACCACTTCTTCTTTATCCATTCATCCATCTATGGACATTTGGGCTCTTTCCATACTTTGGCTATTGTTGATAGTGCTGCTATAAACATGGGGGTGTATGCGTCCCTTTGAAAGAGCTTACCTGTATCCCTTGGATAAGTGCCTAGTCGTGCAATTGCTGGGTTGTAGGGTTTTCTATTTTTAGTTTTTTGAGGAAACTCCATACTGTTTTCCAGAGTGGCTTCACTCATATGAGGACTTCAAGAGACAAAACAGATGAACATAAGGGAAGGGAAACAAAAATAATATAAAAACAGGGAGGGGAACAAAACAGAAGAGGCTCATAAATATGGAGAACAAACTGAGGGTTGCTGGAGGGGCTGTGGGAGGGGAGATGGGCTAAATGGGTAAGGGGCATTAAGGAATCTACTCCTGAAATCATTGTTTCACTATATGCTAACTAATTTGGATGTAAATTTTAAAAATTTAAAAATAAAATTTAAAAAAGAGTTAAAAAACAGTCAGAAATGAAAAAGGCAATAACAGATTCAAAACAGACTATATTCAATGAACACAAGCTGAAAGAAGTAGAGGAATGAATAAGTGATATAGAAGACAAAATAATGGAAAATAATGAAGATAAATGAAAGAAAGAAGAAATTATGGAATGGGAGAATAGATTTAGGAAACTCAATGACTCCACCAACTGTAATAACATTTACATTATAGGAGTACCAGAAGGAGAAGAGAGAAAAAAAGGGAGCAAAAAATTTATCTCAGGGAATAATACCTAAAAACTTCACTAATCTAGGGAAGGAAACAGACATCCAATTCCAGGAAGCACAGTAGAATCCCACCAAAATTAGTAAAAGCAAATCCAAAACTAAAACAGGAAGAAATAGAAAACTTGAACAGACTGATAACCAGAAAAGAAATTGAATCAGTAATCAAAAATCTCCCAACAAATAACCTTCAGGGCAAAGTGACTTCACAGGCAAATTCTACCAAACATTTAAAGAAGAGTTAATACTTAATTCTTCTCAAACTGTACCAAAAAAATAAACACGGAAAGAAAACTACAAAATTTATTCTATGAGACCAGAATTACCTTGGCTCAAAAACTAGACAAATATCCCACATAAAAAGGAGAATTACAGGCCAATATTCCTGATGACCATGGATACAAAAATTCTTAACAAAATACTAGCAAATAAAATCCATAAGTACATTAAAAGAATCAGTCACCACAATCAAGTGGGATTTATTCCTGGGCTGCAAGAATGGTTCAATATTCACAAGTTGATCAAGGTGACAGGAAACATATGGTAATCTCAATAGATGCAGAAAAATCATTTGACAAAATACAGCCTCCATTCATGATAAAACCCTCAAAAATGTAGGGTTAGAGGGAACATATGTCAACATCATAAAGACCATATATAAAAGAAGCAGAGCTAATATCATCCTTGACTGGGAAGAAGTGAGAGTATTTCCTCTATGGTCAGGAACAAGACAAGGATGTCCACTCTGACTGTTGTTATTTAGCACAGTACTGGAAGTCCTAGCCTCAGCAATCAGATAACAAAAAGAAATAATAATGGATCCAAATAGGCAAAGAAGTCAAGCTTTCACTATTCACAGATGATATGATATCTTATGGAGAAAACCTGAGTCTCCACCAAAAAATTGGTAGAACTGATACATAAATTCAGTAAAGTTGCAGGATACAAAAGCAATGTACAGAAACCTGTTGCATTTCTATACACCAATAATGAAACATTTGAAAGCAAAATCAAGACATTGATCCCATTTACAATTGCACCTAAAACCATAAGATACCTAGGAATAAACCTAACCAAAGAGGTAGGATTTATACTCTGAAAACTATAGAAAAATTATGAGACATTGAAAATAATAAAGACATGGAAAAATATTCCATGCTTATGGATTGGAAGAACAAATATTGTTAAAATGTCTATACTACTCAAAGGAATCTTCACATTAAATGCAATCCCTATCAAAATACCAACAGCATTTTTCACAGAGCTAGAAAAAACAATTCTAAAAATTTTTATAGAACCACAAAAGACCCTGAGTAGCCAAAGCAATCCTGAAAAAGCAAAGCAAAGCTAGAAGCATCAGAATGAAGCTACAGTACAAAGTTGTTGTCATCAAGACATTATGGTACTGGCACAAAAACAGACATACAAATCAGTGTAACTGAATAGAAAACCCAGAAATGGACCCACAACTTTATGATGAAGTCATCTGTGACAAAACAGGAAAGAATATCCAATGGAAAAAAAGACAGTCTCCAACAAATGGGATTGGGAAAACTGGACAGCCACATGCAGAAGAACGAACCTGGACCACTTTCTTACACCATACACAAAAATAAATTCAAAATGGATGAAAGACCTAGATGTGAGACAAGAAACCATGAAAATCATAGAAGAGAACACAGGCAGTAACCACTTTGACATTGGCCTTAACAACTTCTTACTAGATATTTCTCCTAGGGAAGAGAAACAAAATACAAAAGAAAATACTGGGACATCATCAAAATAAAAAGCTTCTGGGCAATGAAGGAAGCAATCAGAAAACTAAAAGGCAAGCTACGGAATGGGAGAAGATATTTGAAAATGACATATCTGATAAAGGGTTAGTATCTAAACTATATAAAGAACTTATAAAACTCAACACCCAAACAACAGATAATCCAGTTAAAAAATGGTCAGAAGACATGAATAGACATCTTTTGCAAAGAAGACAGATGGCCCACAGACACATGAAAAATACTAAACGTCACCATAATAAGGGAAATAGAAATCAAAAGAACAATGAGATATCACCTCATACCCATCAGAATGGGTAAAATTAACAACAGAAGAAACAGTAGCTGTTGGCGGGGATGCAGAGAAAGGGGAACTCTCTCACACTGTTGGTGGGAACGTATACTGGTGCAACCACTCTGGAAAACAGTATGGAGGATCTACAAAAAGTTAAAAGTAATACTATCCTACAATCCAGCAATTGCACTACAAGTTATTTACCCAAAGGATACAAAAATACTAATTCAAAAGGATACATGCATTACAATGTTCATAGCAGCATTATCAACAATATGTAAACTATGGAAATCACCCAAATATCTATTCATTGACTGATGAATAGATAAATGAGATGTGATATACATATTCAGTGGTATAGTACTCAGCCATATAAAATAATGAAATCTTTTGCAAAGATGTGGATAGAGCTAGTGAGAATTATGCTAAGTGAAATAAGTTACTCAGAGAAAGGCAAATTCCATATGATTCCATTCATGTGTGGAATTTAAGAAACAAAACAAGCCAGAAAAGGGAACAATAGAGAGAGAAAATCAGACAAAGAAACAGCCTCTTAACTATAGGGAACAAACTGATGGCTACCAGAGGGGGGATGGAAGGAGGATGGGCTAAATGAATAGGTGATGGAGATGAAGAAGTGTACTTATTTTGGTGAGTACTTGGTATTGTATGGAATTGTTGAATCATTAAATTGTGCACCCAAAGCTAATATTACACTGTATATTAACTAACTGGAATTTAATAAAAACTTAAAAAATATATAACTGTTTTGAATATAAACAATATAAAATAATTTCATTAGACTCTGTGCTTCTGGCTAGGGAGAATTTAAACATAGCATAAAAGAATGTTAACAACATGAATTTTTAAAGGAAATTAAGGCTCTATTATACTAGTTTTAATAGCTTTTATTTTATTTATATTTGTATAAAGTTTTTATTTCAATTCATTATAGTTAACATACAGTATTACATTAGTTTCAGGTGTGCAATTTAGTGATTCAACAATTCTATACATTACTCAGTGCTCATCATGATTATTGGACTCTTTAATTCTCTTTACTTATTTAATTCATTCCCCCACTGACCTTCCCTCTGCTAACCATCAATTTTACCTGTATAGTTAAGGGTCTGTTTCTTGGTTTCTCTCTCTCTTTATTTTCCTTTGTTCATTTGTTTTGCTTCTTAAATTGCACATATAAATGAAATCATATGGTATTTTTATTTCTCTGGCTGGCCTATTTTGCTTAACATAATACTCTTTAGCTCCATCCATGTTGTTGCAAATGGCAATATTTTATTTTTTATGGCTGAATAATATTCCAGATTATATATATAATCACATTTTCTTTATCTATCCATCTATCGATGGAGACTTGGGCTTCCGGCACAGAACCTGATGCAGGGCTCGATTCCACAAACTTTGAGATCATGACCTGAACTGAAGTCAAGAGTTGGACACTTAACTCATGAGCCACCCAGACACCCTTTGCATTTTTTGTATTAGTGTTTTGTAGTGTTTGTAGTATGATTATTGCATGGTACAGTAGGTTTATTTTTACCATTTTGAGGAACCTCTGTATTGTTTTCCACAGTGGCCACACCTGCTTGCATTCCCACCAACAGTACATGGGGGTTCCTTTTCCTCCACATCCTCACCAACACTTCTTGTTTCTTATGTTTTTTTTTTTTCTTTTAGCCATTCTGACAGGTGTGAGGCAATATCTCATTGTAGTCTAGATTTTCATTTTCCTGATACTGACTGATGTTGGGCATCTTTTCATGTGTTTGTTGCCATCTGTACACCTTCTTTGGGAAATGTCTGTTCATGCCTTCTGTTAAAGGCCCATTTTAAAGATTGTATTGTGTGTTAATATACTTTTTTTCGCTTGTTCATTTTTTAAAGTTTATTTATTTTGTGAGAGAAAGGGCATGCATGTGTGAGTGGAGGAGGGGAAGAGACAGAGGGAGAGAAAATCTCAAGCAAGCTCTGTCCTGTCAGCTCAGAGCCCAACATGGGGCTTGAACTCATGAACCATGAGATCATGACTTGAGCCAAAACCAAGAGTCAGATGCTTAACTGACTGAGACACCCAGGAACCCCATCTTATTCATTTTCTATTGAAGTATAGCTGACATACAATATTACATTAGTTTAAGGTGTACAACATAGTGATTCACCTTCTCCATACATTATGTTATGCTCACCACAAGGGTAGCTACCATCTGTTACCATACAATGCTATTAAAATACCATTGACTATATTCACTATGCTGTACCTTTCATCTCCATGACTCATTCATTCCATAATAAGGAGCCTGTACTTCCCACTCCCCTTCACCCATTTTGTTTATAACCTCACTATCTCCCCTCTGGAAACCACCAGTTTGTTCTCTGTATTTATGAGTCTATTTCTTCATGTTTTTTATTGTATTATTTTTTAGATTTCTCATATAAGTGAAATCACATGGTATTTGTCTTTATGAGAATTGATTCACTTACCTTCTAGGTGCATTCATGCTGTTACAAATGCCAAGATCTCACTATTTCTATGGCTAAGTAATATTCCATTGTATGTATATATCACTTCTTTATCCATTCATTCATAAATGGACACTTAGGTATTTGTATGCCTTGGGTATTGTAAATAGAACTGAAGAAACTCAATAACAAAAGGCAGATGGCAAAAGAAAGTGCCAGTCAACGTGATGATAGGTCAGTAGAAATTATCTAATCTAAAGAGAGAAATAAAAAGGACTACAAAGAAGCAGTCCAGTTTGCAATTACTTGGAATAACAGAAAGATGGATACAAAAGAATATTTGGAGAAATAACGGATGAGAATTTCACTAAATTGCTACAAACATACACTTACAAGTAGCTTGGCAAACTTGAAGCAATATAAACATGAAGAGAGCTATACTTAGGCACATCATGGTTAAACTGCTGAAAACAAAACAAAACAAAAAAACTAAGGGAACAACTAAGAAGTAGCCAGAAAGAAAAAAAAAATAAATGACATCAAAAGCAATGGAGGTCCATAGACAGCTAAACAATATCTTTAATTTATTTTTTAAATTTACGTACAAGTTAGCATATAGTGCAACAACGATTTCAGGAGTAGATTCCTTAATGCATCTTACCCACTTAGTCCATCCCCCCCCACAACAACCCTTCCAGTAACTCTATTTGTTCTCAATATTTAAGAGTCCCTTATATTTTATTCCTTTCTTATTTTTATATTGTTCTTTCTTCCCTTCCCTTATGTTCATCTTTTTTTGTATTTTAAAGACCTCATATAATTGAAGCCATACGATAATTGTCTTTCTCTCTGACTAATATCGCTTAGCACAATACCCTCTAGTTCCAACCATGTAGTTGCAAATGGATGTAGTTGCAAGATTTCATTCTTTTTGATTGCTTAGTAATACTCCATTGTATATATATACCACATCTTCTTTACCCATTCATCCATCTATGGACACTTGGGCTCTGTCCATATGTAGGCTATTATTGATAGTGGTGCTATAAACATGGGGTGCATGTACCCTTTGAAACAGCATACCTATATCCCTTGCATAAATACCTAGTAGTTCCATTGCTGGGTCATAGGGTAGTTCTATTTTCAGTTTTTTGAGAAACCTCCATACTGTTCTCCAGAGTGGCTGCACCAGTTTGCATTCCTACCAGCAGTGCAAAATAAATCCTCTTTCTCCACATCCTCATCAACATCTGTTGTTGCCTGAGTTGCTAATGTTAGTCATCCTGACAGGTGTGAGGTGTTATCTCAATGTGGTTCTGATTTGTCTTTCCCTGGTGATGAGTGATGTGGAGCATTTTTTCATGCGTCAGTTGACCATGTGCATGTCTTCTTTGCAGAAGTGTCTATTCATGTCTTTTGCCCATTTCTTCACTGGATTATTTGTTTTTCGGGTGTTGAGATTGATAGGTTCTTTATAGGTATTGGATATTAACCCTTTACCTGATATGTCGTTTGCAAAATCTTCTCTCATTCCGTCAGCTGCCTTTTAGTTTTTCTGATTATTTCCTTCACTGTGCAGAAGATTTTATTTTGATGAGGTCCCAAAGGTTCATTTTTGCTTTTGTTTCCCTTGCCTCTGGAGATGTGTTGAGTAAGAAGTTGCTTCAGCCAAGATCAAAGAGGTTTTTGCCTGCTTTCTCCCTTATGCTTTTGATGGCTTCCTGTCTTACATTTAGGTCTTTCATCCATCTGAGTTTATGTTTGTGTATGTTTTAAGAAAGCGGTCCAGGTTCATTCTTCTTCATGTTGCTGTCATTTTCCCAGCACCACTTGCTGAAGAGACTGTTTTTATTACATTGAATATTCTTTTCTCCTTTGTGAAAGATTAGTTGGCCATACATTTGTGGGTCCATTTATGGGTTCTATATTCTTTTCCATTGGTCTATATATCTGTTTCTGTGCCAGTGCCATACTGTCTTAATGATTACAGCTTTGTAATACAGTTTGAAGTCCGGGATTGTCATGCTTCCTGTTTGGTTTTCTTTTTCAAGATTGCTTTGGCTATACGGGGTCTTTTCTGGTTGCATACACATTTTAGAATTGTTTGTTGTAGCTCTGTGAAGAATGCTGGTGTTATTTTGATAGGGATTGCATTGAATATGTATATTGCTTTGGGTAGTATTGACATTTTAGCAATATTTGTTCTTTCTATCCAGAGAGCAGAATAGTTTTACACTTTTTGTGTGTCTTCTTCAATTTATTTCATAAGTTTTCTATACTTTTCAGTGTATAGATTTTTCACCTCTTTGGTTAGATTTACTCCGAGGTATTTTATGGGTTTTGGTGCAAATGCAAATTGGATTGATTCTTTGATTTTTCTTTCTGTTGCTTCATTGTTGGTGTATAGGAATGCAACCGATTTTTGTGCATTAATTTTATATCCTGAGACTTTGTTGAATTCATGGATCATTTCTAGCAGTTTTTTGTTGGAATTTTTTGGGTTTTCCATATAGAGTATCATGTCCTCTGTGAAGACTGAAAGTTTGACTTCCTCCTGGGTGATTTGGAGTATTAGCTGGGGTGGGTAGGCAAGGTGCACGGGGGCAGGAGGTGCAGGCTTAGGTCGCTTCTCCTTTGGTTATCCACTTCAGGAGGGGCCCCTCTTCCATGGGCCTCTCGTCTGCGCTTGGCTCTGGGTACTCTGTTCTGCTAGTTTCTGGTGGTTTTCTGGGTTATTTAGTCAGGTGTAGGTGGAATCTAAGTGATCAGCAGGATGCGCGGTGAGCCCAGCGTCCTCCTAAGCCACCATCTTCCCAAAACCAGACAAACTAGATTTTAAACTAAAGGGTGTAACAAGAGATGAAGAAGAGCATTATATCACAATTATGGGGTCTATCCATCAAGAAGAGTTAATAATTTTAACCGTTTATGCACCGAATTTAGAAGCCCCCAAATATATAAAACAATCACAAACATAAGGAATCTTATTGGTAAGAATGTGGTAATTAAAGGGGACTTTACTACTTTCAGCAATGGAGAGATCGTCCGGACAGAAAATCAATAAAGAAACAATGCCCCTGAATGATACACTGGATCAGATGGACTTGACAGATATATTCAGAATTTTTCATCCTAAAGCAGCAGAATACACATTCTTCTCGAGTGCACATGGAACATTCTCCAAGATAGATCAAATACTGGGTTACAAAATATCCCTCAATAAATATAAAAGAATTGAGATCATACCATATACATTTTCAGATCACAATGCTATGAAACTTGAAATCAACCACAGGAAAAAGTTTAGAAAACCTCTAAATTCATGGAGGTTAAATTACATTCTGCTAAAGAATGAATGGGTCAACCAGGCAATTAAAGAAGAAATTTAAAAATCTATAGAAACAAATGAAAAGGAAAACACAACAGTTTTCATAAACATTCATACCCTCTCAGATGCAGTTTCTTCTGTATATTCAGTTGTGGAGATTGTTCTGCCAGTCTTCAGATTGCTTTCCAATTGATTGACTTGGATGTAGATGATATGTAGCTGTAAATATCGGGCAGGGAGAGCTCAAGGTCCTTCTACTTTGCAATCTTCCCCCAGATTCCAGAACTGGTAATTTTAAAGATGTACTTTTAGGACTTTTTTTTTTTTTTTTTTTACCAAAGGTTTACCATGTTGAATGAATTATTTCTTGGCCCCATATTCACTGTCTTTGTTCCAATCCCTTCAGAGGCCTTGGCACATGCATTAGGAGTTAAAAAGTAGGCAGCTTTAAAAGAACCATTATAGTAATGAAAAGAGTAACATGATGTGGAAAAATACCATTTGGAGTATCACAGAGAGTAACAGACATTCCCTGATTTTCACATGCAACTTCCTCCCCAAGTTAGTACAACACATGATATGTGAATATGGATTTTATTTTGTGCCACACACATTATCGGTGTAGTTAAAATGGTTACACAGATGTAAGAAGGCTCAGTTTTTATCATTATCTTATTGAAAATGTAATCTTCATACCCTCACAGAACAATGAGAAGTGTGATGTACTTTAAGTCCCTGATTTCAGGTACTTTGATAATTTCATCACATTTTCAACAGTTAAAAAACTTTTTCTCTGGGAAATATGAGTGGTGTGACATGGTGTGTGTCCTCCTTTCTTTCCTGTTCTTATGGTAAGAATTATAAAAAGCTTTCTTTTCTACTTTCTTGATTCCTTGAATAGTAATACAGGAAGAGGTTAATTTGATAACCTGAGGTTTATTCTATCCAGTTAGTGCCTTTAACTCTCCAGAGTGGGGAAGGAGAATCCAAAAGGAAAGAAAACAAGTTTTCCTTGCCAGAGGTCTCCTTTAGCTTTAATGACTTTAGGAATGGCAGTAGAGGGGATTTTATTGACCAGCCTAGTCAACCATGGCAGAAAAACAAGCAAGCTTTGGGACAAGAATCTATCCAGGAATATATTGTATTTGGCAGACATGTGGACAGTAAGGCATTTCTCAGGAGCCTGGCTTGAGTGAGGAAATCAGAGACTAAAGGTAGCAACCATCCAGCATATATATGAGAAATCAAGTAGCTTTAACCTACTTCTCATTTCACTTACTATTCCTTGGTAGCCTTTATAAAGGAGAGGATTTCTATTATATATATTGCTGTATTTTCAGCCCTAATTTCTAAAGTAATGCATACTTATTGAAGAAAACTAGAAAAATATAGGAAAGAAAAAAATAACATAAATCATCCATAAGTCAATTTCCTAAAGACAAATGTTATTCCAGTCTTTCATGTAAATGCATAGAGATTTAAAAATCAAATAGTATCATCTGAACATATTATCTTGTTACTTGCTTTTCAGCTAGCCATATTTCAAAAACATTTCAATGCCAATACATATTACATTTAAAAATTTTAATAGCCATGTAATAAAACTGTATCACACTTTAATAGATATTTTATTGTTAAAGATTAACTTTGATATTATAAACAGCTTTGATAAATATTCCTATAAAGAAGCCTTTGTGCTTTTCCTAATTATGTCTTAGATTAAATTAACAGAAGTAGGTAATAAAGTATATGTTATTTTGTCAAAAATATTTTTGATTTGCCCTTGGAAAATACTCAAAATTGCACATCTACCATCAGGGTATGAGTGTGCCCACCTCATTTTAACTTTGCCAAGGGAAAGAAACATAGATTTTGTTCTTTGAAGAGACCATACATATTGATTGAATGGGATGCTACTCAATCAGGCATAAGTACTACCATTTGTTAAATGTTTTATATAAAACATATCTCTTCACCTAATTTTTTATAGTCTTAAATGAAAGGAGAAGACAAACTAATGAGATATTAATATACACAGATGTCTAGAGAAAAACATATATGTCAACCTATGCTAATTATAAGTGTTCACTAGGAGAAATGGTCCAAAATGAAAGGTGAGTTTTTAAGGTTATTACAGGGAAAACCTCCTGCAGAAGAAATAGTCATTATTATCATCATCTTGACCTAAGTAGCCACCAGGAATATGCTGCTGCATTAAGTGTTTTACGTGCTATACTTAATAAGAAAGAAAACAACTAACTATTAATTTTTCCTCATCATGGAAATTACTGTTTTCAAGGAAGTTCTGAAAGAACTCATCTCTAAAGACAGTATTTATCTAGCCTCTTTTTCTAGTGTCTTATCCATAATATAGTTTTATTAACTTCTAAAAGTCACTGCAAAGGCACTTACTTTGAAAGAAGTCAAATGATTCATTTTAGCACCGACACACAGATTAAAGGCACAAATATAATCAAATACTGTGCTTAGTTAGAAAGAGCTTGAAAGAAATCTATCCTAAAAAATAAAATTCAACCTCACAGATGGGAGAAAGATGTTTTATTTTTAATTACTGTTTGATTTGAAAAAGGAAGTTGACTGAAGGCTATTTTGGAATGATTCATGTTTGTTGCAGTGACATGGATTAAGTAGAATGGTTTCCCATAAGGATATTGAAAACTGAGCGTTGAGAAATTATCTTTGACTCAAATACTATTGAAAATAACACCAGAGGTCAATTTCTTCTACATGCCTGAAAATTTTCTAATTTTCCTAAATTTTGAACTAAGATATAATATTTCTTCAATGTTCAGAATAGCTCTTGGAATACCAAAATTTTAAAAATTTGCATATTCTCTTAGTAGTTAAATGTTAACACATAACCTTCATAAGATATAGCAAATAAATATTTTAGTAAGGAACTACTTGGAACACTATTCTTTGGAATGAGTTCTTAAGTGCAAGAACTGGCTTTGTCCTACTAAACACTTCATTAGAAATTTCTTTCCAACTAGTATGTTCTACCACATTAAGGGAGATTTCCAGACAAAATGTTAGTAATTAGCTCATAGTGTGCCACACCCAAGCATGTTCTCAGCTGGTTTTTTTTTCCCCCTAGGGTCCTGCAAACAATCACACATCAGATATTTATCACAGATAGGTATAATTATAATTGTGTATTTTATGAAAGTCGTGCCAAGTCTCTCTTTTTTAAAGATTATCAGATCTCAGTGCTCAGCAAAAGGTCTCATGAAAAGAGAAGCTTAGATAGGAGAAGGCAACGCTGGGCCTGTAGCTAAATAGTGCAGTTGGCTCTCAAATATTCATGTTCATAGAAGGAACATGAATATGATGCAGATTCCAAAAAAAATAGAAGATAGTCAAAGCTTCTTTCCATTGGTGTGAATAACTTAAGGTTAGACAATTTTATGAAATTGGTGAGGAGGGTAATCCTCAGCCACTTGAACGTGGGGTCCTGTATCTGAGACCAAAAGGTGATGGAATTCAAAGAAGAATTTGTAATGTATGTATGTGTGCATGTGTGTGTTGGAAGGATTAAGACACAATGGTTTGGGCTTTCGCTGGGGTTCTGAAGCCAGATGGAATACAACTGTCTGCTACCTAGTTTTTGGACTACTTTCTCACTATATATTCCTTCATGTTCCCAATATTAATCCTTATGACACATTCATTAATCCTATCACAGTTTTGTTCGATTAGGACTCCTTTGGAGATAAGTCAAGTGCAAGATAAGTAGCCCTTTGCAGACACAGGACATTATTCATCACTTTAGAATTTGGAGTGGGGAATTACAGGGGAGGAAATTCTGGTGTTACTGCTATGGAAATCACATGTCCAGGAAGAAACTTATGGTTTTCTTACAATTCCTGTAAAATTTTAACTCCACTGTTCCCAAATCCATAATTTTTATTTCTGAAATATTTAATACTTCAATTATTTTTTATTCTTAACTCATTAAAGAGTTGCTCCTTTAATGTCCACTCACCAATTGTAAGCTCTTTTTTCTTAAATGAAGCATAGTTAGCATACAATGTTATATTAGTTTCAGGTGTACACATAGTGATTTGACAATTCTATACATTACACAGCACTCACAATAAGTGTAGATGTTATCTGTCATCATACAAAGTTATTAAAATATGATTGGCTATATTCTCTATGCTGTGGTTTTCATCCCCGTGACTTTATTTTTTAATATGAAATTTATTGTCAAATTGGTTTCCATACAACACCCACTGCTTATTCCAACAGGTGCCCTCCTCATTACCAATCAACCACCCTCCCCTCCATCCCACCCCCCATCAACCCTCAGATTGTTCTCAGTTTTTAAGAGTCTCTTATGGTTTGCTTCCCTCCCCCTTTAACTTGTTTTTTTCTGCTTCCCCTTCCCCATGGTCTTCTGTTAAGTTTCACAGGATCCACATAAGAGTGAAAACATATGGTATCTATCTTTCTCTGTATGGCTTATTTCACTTAGCATCACACTCTCCACTTCCATCCATGTGGCCACAAAAGGCCATATTTCATTATTTCTCATTGCCACGTAGTATTCCATTGTGTATATAAACCACAATTTCTTTATCCATTCATCAGTTGATGGACATTTAGGCTCTTTCCATAATTTGGCTATTGTTGACAGTGCTGCTATAAACATTGGGGTACAAGTGCCCCTATGCATCAGTACTCCTGTATCCCTTGGGCAAATTCCTAGCAGTGTTATTGCTGGGTCATAGGGGAGATCCATTTTTAATTTTTTGAGGAACCTCCACACTGTTTTCCAGAGTGGCTGCACCAATTTGCATTCCCACCAACAGTGCAAGAGGGTTCCCGTTTCTACACATCCACACCAGCATCTATAGTCTCCTGATTTGTTCATTTTAGCCACTCTGACTGGCTTGAGGTGGTATATGAGTGTGATTTTCATTTGTTTCCCTGATGAGGAGTGACATTGAGCTTCTTTTCATGTGCCTGTCGGCCATCTGGATGTCTTCTTTAGAGAAGTGTCTATTCATGTTTTCTGCCCATTTCTTCACTGGATTATTTGTTTTTCGGGTGTGGAGTTTGGTGAGCTCTTCATAGATTTTGGGTACTAACCCTTTGTCCCATGTCATTTGAAAATATCTTTTCCCAGTTGGAGGGAAGATGGCGGCGTAGGAGGACGCTGGGCTCACCGCGGGTCCTGCTGATCACTTAGATTCCACCTACACCTGCCTAAAGAACCCAGAAAACCACCAGAGGATTAGCAGAACAGAGTCTCCAGAGGCAAGCGCCCATGGAAGACGGTAGGAAGGGCGGCGAGGCGGTGCACGCTCCACGGACTGGCGGGAGGGAGCCAGGGCGGAGGGGTGGCTCGCCGGCCAAGCAGAGCCCCCAAGTCTGGCTGGCAAAAGCGGAGGGGCCGGACAGACTGTGTTCCAACAGCAAGCGCGACTTAGTGTCTGGGAGGTCATAAGTTAACAGCTCTGCTCAGAAAGCGGGAAGGCTGGAGGACAAAGGGAGGGAGAGCTGCTGAGCCCCGGGATGACAGAGCTCAGCTTGGCAGGGAACAAAGGCGCTCGCCAGCGCCATCTCCCTCGCCCATCCCCCAGCCAAAATCCCAAAAAGAACCAGTCCTGCCAGGGAACTTGCTCACTCCGCACACCCAACTCTGTGCTTCTGCGGAGCCAAACCTCCGGCAGCGGATCTGACTCCCTCCCGCTGCCACAGGGCCCCTCCTGAAGTGGATCACCTAAGGAGAAGCGAGCTAAGCCTGCCCCTCCTGCCCCCCCTGCCCCCCCTGCCCCCATGCGCCTTGCCTACCCACCCCAGCTAATACGCCAGATCCCCAGCACCACAAGCCTGGCAGTGTGCAAGTAGCCCAGACGGGCCACGCCACCCCACAGTGAATCCCGCCCCTAGGAGAGGGGAAGAGAAGGCACACACCAGTCTGACTGTGGCCACAAGCAGTGGACTGGGGGCAGATATCAGGTCATACTGCGGCCCCGCCCACCAACTCCAGTTATACACCACAGCACAGGGGAAGTGCCCTGCAGGTCCACAACACTCCAGGGACTATCCAAAATGACCAAACGGAAGAATTCCCCTCAGAAGAATCTCCAGGAAATAACAACAGCTAATGAACTGATCAAAAAGGATTTAAATAATATAACAGAAAGTGACTTTAGAATAATAGTCATAAAATTAATCGCTGGGCTTGAAAACAGTATACAGGACAGCAGAGAATCTCTTGCCACAGAGATCAAGGGACTAAGGAACAGTCACGAGGAGCTGAAAAGCACTTTAAACGAAATGCAAAACAAAATGGAAACGACGACAGCTTGGATTGAAGAGGCAGAGGAGAGAATAAATGAACTAGAAGATAAAGTTATGGAAAAAGAGGAAGCTGAGAGAAAGAGAGATAAAAAAATCCAGGAGTATGACGGGAAAATTAGAGAACTAAGTGACACACTAAAAAGAAATAATATATGCATAATTGGTATCCCAGAGGAGGAAGAGAGAGGGAAAGGTGCTGAAGGGGTACTTGAAGAAATTATAGCTGAGAACTTCCCTGAACTGGGGAAGGAAAAAGGCATTGAAATCCAAGAGGCACAGAGAACTCCCTTCAGACGGAACTTGAATCGATCTTCTGCACGACATATCATAGTGAAACTGGCAAA
>NC_064817.1:67589890-67612944 GCF_023721935.1 Panthera uncia | reverse complement strand
CACCTTTTGGGATGAGCACTGGGTGTTGTATGGAAACCAATTTGACAGTAAATTTCATATATTAAAAAATAAATAAATAAAAAATAAATAAATAAAATAAAATAAAATGTTTTCAAGAGATTTAAGTGTAACAAATGTACCAGAAGAGCTATGCCTAGCTTCCTTGGTAAACTCCTTTTTGAAACAATGTTAAAAAAAATCACTCCCTGTAACTGGAGAGCTAGCTTGCAGATCAAACAATATTCACACTGTTTCAGATGAGATACTCTCCCTGATGCTGTCAGCAACATTTGCTGCCAAATCCACTAACTTTTTTAGCTTGACCTTGAGAGTATAAACAATATAATCTTCCATGCCATATTTCACCAGCCTCTGCTAGTCAATAAAAGCATACCGCTTTCATAATTACATCACAGAAGCATCTTGCTGTACTAGAAAAGCAAAGCACTTGAATTAACAAATCACTTGTCCAAGACTTCAGCCAACAAAACAAAATGAAACAAAACAAACTCCCTCAAAGCCCCAAACACACAACAGAATAACAAGGCACTGGGTGATCCGGAAGAACAGCTTGAATATACTACAAAATGCCTTAGTAGCAACAAGATAGCACAGAGATGGGAAGACTGGAACAAAAATTGTGGAATGGAAGCATAAGAAACGACAAACTTCTTATTCCCAAAAAGAGAGACTTGAAAGTACTTTAAATGTTGGTGTATGCTCTTTTTTAAAGGGAGTAAAGAAATTTAACATTTAAGGCAAGTATAAAACATTAAAATAAATATAAATATAAAATATCATTAGGAGTTCACACCTTCCCATCCCACCACACTCCCAGCCAATTTTCAATGCAGCACACACGTAAATAGTAAATCAATAGCAATTGTCATTCTTCTCTACTTGCTTGGAATAAGTTGTTCCTTGCGTTGATTGAGTGACTATTTAGAAGTCTATTCTAATACGTTTTTAATACAAAGTATAACTTTGTGTCCACTCACCAATATCTGTAATATCATCATTTATGAAATATGTGGCAGTGTGAAAAGGTTATCAATTTAGAAGTATTTAAATAAATCAATGAAACAAAACTTTATAACACAAAACAAAATGAAGTGGCTCAACACTGCCCCTTCTTATATCCTTTGCATGAAGGACTGAATGATGTCATCACTCTGTTCCAGGAGAAATATTAGGATGATATAACAGAGCTGTCTTTGGCAGGAGAGTGGCTCAACTGACATAACTTTGACTCATTGAGTGAATGATAAACAAACAGAAGGGAGTATAATCAGTCACAACTACATAGAGATTCGTGATTTAAAAAAGATAAGAAAGATTAATGGTTAAAATGTCATACCCAGAAATGGACCTATAACTATATGGTCAAATCATCTTTGACAAAGCAGGAAAGAATATCCCATGGAAAAAATACAGTCTTTTCAACAAATTGTGCTGGGAAAACTGGACAGTGACAAACAGAAATATGTAAGTAGACAGCATTAATACACCATGCACAAAAATAAATTCAAAATGGATGAAAGACTTAAATGTGAGACAGGAAACTATCAAAATCCCAGTGGAGAATGCAGGCAGCAACCTCTTTGATCTCAGCCACGACAACTTCTTATTAACATGTCTGTGGAGGCAAGGGAAACAAAAGCAAAAAATGAACTATTGGGATCTCATCAAGATAAATAGCTTCTGCACAGCGAAGTAAATAATCAATAAAACTAAAAGGTAACCTAAAGAATGGGAGAAGATATTTGCAAATGACATATTGGATAAGGGGCTAGTATCCAAAATCTATAAAGAACTTATCAAACTCAACACCCAAAAAACAAATAATCCAGTGAAGAAATGGGCAGAAAACATGAACAGATATTTTTCCAAAAAAGACATACAAATGGCTAACAGACACATGAAAAAACACTCAATATAACTCATCATAAGAGAAATTCGAATCAACACAACAGTGACATACCACCTCACACCTGTCAGAATGGCTAAAATGAGCAACTTAGGAAACCGATGTTGGCAAGGATGTGAAGAGAGGGGAACCCACTTACACTGTTGGTGGGAATTCCAAGTGGTGAAGCCACTCTGGAAAACAGTGTGGAGATTCCTCAGAAAGAAGAACTACCTTTATGTAAATAGAACTACTCTGTGACCCAGCATTTGCACCACTAAGTGTTTATCCAAAGGATACAAAAGTACTGATTCAAAGGGGCACATATACGCCAATGTTTATAGCACCACTATCAACAATAGTCAAATTACGGTAAAAAGCCCAAATTTTCATTGACGAATGAATGGATAAAGAAGATGTGGTATATATGTAAAATATGAGTGAAATCATATGGTATTTATCTTTCTCTGACTGACTTATCCAACTTAGCATAATACTCTGTAGCTCCATCCACGTCATGGCAAATAGCATGATTTCATTCTTTTTGATGGCTAATATTCCATTGTATATATAGATCACAACTTCTTTATCCATTCATAAGTTGATAGATATTTAGGCTCTTTCCATACTTTGGCTGTTGTTGATAATACTGCTATAAATATTGGGGTGCATGTATTCTTCTGAATCAGTATTTTTCTATCTTTGGGTAATTACCTAGTACTGCAATTGCTGCACTGAAGTGTAGTTCTATTTTGAACTTTTTTGAGAAAACTCCATACTGTTTTCCAGTGTGGATGCAAAACTGAATTCCCACAAACAGTGCAAGAGGGTTCCCAATTCTCCACATATTCACCAACTTCTGTTGTTTCCTGTGTTGTAAATTTTAGCCATTCTGACTGGTATTAGATGATATCGCATTGTAGTTTTGATTTGTATTTCCCTGATGATGAGTGATGTTGAACATCTTTTAATGTGTCTGTTAGCCATCTCGAAGTCTATTGTAAAAGAGTCTATTTACTTCTTCAGCCCATTTCTTAACTGGATTATTTGTTTCTTCAGTGTTGAGTTTGATAAGTTCTTTATAGATTTTGTATACTAGCTCTTTATTTGATATGTCATTTGCAAATATCTCCTCCCATTCCATAGGTTGCCTTTTAGTTTTGTTGATTGTTTCCTTCACTGTGCAGTAGCTTTTTATCTTGATGAAGTCCCAGTAGTTCATTTTCACTTTTCTTTCTCTAGCCTCAGGAGACATATCTAGAAAGCAGTTAATACAAATGATGTCAAAGAGGTTACTGCCTGTGTTCTTTAGGATTTTGATGGCTTCCTGTCTGACATTTAGACCTTTCATCCATTTTGAATTTATTTTTATGTATGGTGTAAGAAAGTGGTCCAGTTTCATTCTCCTGCATGTGGTTATCTAGTTTTTACAACACTATCTGTTGTAGAGACTGTCTTCATTCCACTGGACGGTTTTTCCTGACTTGTCAAAGATTAGTTAGCCACACAGTTGTGGGTCCATTTCTAGGTTTTGTATTCTGTTCCATTGATCTATTTGTCTGTTTTTTGTGCCAGTACCATACCATCTTGATCACATTGTAATATAACTTAACATCTGGAATTGTGAGGCCTCCAGCTTTGCTTTTTTTTTTTTTCAAGACTGCTTTTGCTATTTAGGGTCTTTCATGATTCCATACAAATCTAAAGATTGTTTGTTCTAGCTCTGTGAAAAATGCTGATGGTATTTTGGCAGGGATTGCATTAAATGCATAGATTACTTTGAGTAATATAGACATTTTAGCAAAATTGGTTTTTCCAATCCATGAGCATGGAATGTCTTTCTATTTCGTTGTGTCTTCTTCAATTTCTTCATCAGTGTTTTATAGCTTTCAGACTACAGATTTTTATTAGATTTATTACTATGTATGTCATGGTTTTTGGTGCAATTGTAAATGAGATTGATGCCTTGATTTGCATTTCTGCTGCTTCATTATTGATATAGCCATGCAACATATTTCTTTACATTGATTTTGTAACCTGTGACTTTACTGAATTTGTGTATCAGTTCTGGTGATTTTTCTGATGGAGTTTTTCATGTTTTCTACTTGGAATATCATGTCCCCTACAAATAGTGAAAGTTTGACTTCTTCTTTGCTGATTAATGCCTTTTTATTTCTTTGTTGTCTCTGATTGCTGAGGCTAGGACTTCCAGCACTACGTTAAATAACAGTGGTGAGAGTGGACATCCCTGTATTGTTCATGACCATAGAGAAAAAACTGTTTTTCTCCACTGAGGATGAAATTATCTGTGGGTTATTCATATATGGCATTTATGATGTTGAGGTATATTCCCTCTATGCATACTTTGTTGAGGGTTTTAATCGAAAATTGATGCTTTAGTTTGTCAAATGTTTTTTTTCTGTATCTACTGAGAAGATAATATTGTCCATACCCTCTCTTTAATTAATGTGATATATCACATTGATTGATTTGTGAATATTGAACCATGCTTGCAACCCAGGAATAAATCCCACTTGATTGTGATGAATGATTCTTTTAATACACTGTTGGATTCTATTTCCAAAAATAGTTTTGAGAATTTTTGCATCCTTGTTTACCAGGGATATTGGCTTGTAATTCTCCTCCTTGATGGGATCTTTGTCAGTGTTGGAATCAAGGTAATGCTGGCTTCATAGAAGGAGTTTGGAAGTTTTCTTTCCATTTTTTTTTTTTGGAATAGTTTGAGAAGAATAGGTATTAACTATTCTTTAAATTGTTGGGTAGAATTCCCCTGGAAAATCATCTGACACTGGACTTTTGTTTGTTGGGATATTTTTCATAACTGATTCAATTTCTTTGCTGGTTATCGGTCTGCTCAAGTTTTCTATTTATTGCTGTTTCAGTTTTGGTAATATTGTGTTTCTAGGTTTTATTAATTTCTTTCAGATTTCTCAGTTTGTTGGCATATAGTTTTTCATAATATTATCTTATAATTTTTGTATTTCTCTGGTGTTGGTTGTGATTTATCCTCTCTCGTTAGTGATTTTATTTATTTGAGTCCTTTGTCTTTTATTTTTCATATGCCTGGCTACAGGTTTATAAATTTTAAAAACTCCTTCAAAGAACAAGTTCCTGGTTTATTGATCTGTTATACTGTGTTTTTTGGTTTTTTGTTTGTTTGTTTCAGTATCATTTATTTCATTTCTTTAACTTAAATTCAAGTTAGTTAATATACAGTGTAGTGTTGGTTTCAGGAGTAGAATCCAGTGATTCATAACTTCCATATAGCACCCAATGCTCATCCCAACATGCGCCCTCTTTAATGCCCATCACACATTTAGCCCATCCCCCCCACCACCCATCTCCCCTCTAGAAATCCTCAGTTTGTTCTCTGTATTTAAGAGTCTCTTATGGTTTGCTTCCCTCTATGTTTTCATCTTATTTTTCCTTCCCTTCCCCTATGTTCATCTTTTTGTTTCTTAAATGCCAAACAAACAGGAGTGAAATCATATGATATTTGTCTTTCTTTGCCTGACTTATTTTGGTTAGCATAACACTCTCATTCCATTCATGTTTTGCAAATGGAAAGATTTCATTCTTTTTGATCGCTGAATACTAGTCCATTGTATATATGTACCACATCTTTTTTATCCATTCATCAGTTATTGGATATTTGGGCTTTTCCCATAATTTCACTATTGTTGTTAGTGCTGCTATAAACATTATGGTGGATGTGACCCTTTGAATAGGTATGTTTTTATACTTTGAATAAATACCTAGTAGTACAATTGCTGGGTTTTAAGGTCATTGTATTTTTAATTTTTTGAGGAACCTGCATACTGTTTTCCAGAGTGGCTGAACCAGTTTGCATTCCCACCAACAGTGCAATAGTGTTCCTTTCTCTTTGCATATTCACCAACATCTGTTGTTTCCTGAGTTCTACTCTACTCTTTATTATTTCCCTTTTTCTGCTGGCTTTAGGCCTCATTTGTTTTTCTTGTTCTAGCTCCTTTAGGTGTAAGGGTAGGTTGCATATTTGAGATCTTGCTTCTTGAGATAATCCTGTATTGCTATGTACTTCCCTTTCATGATTGCTTTTGCTGCATCTCAAAGGTTTTTGACCATTATGATTTCATTTTCATTTGGTTTTCAATTTCTTCTTTAATTTTCTGCTTGACCTGTTCATTTTTTGGTAACTTGTTCTTTCACCTGCATTCTTTATCAACATGTTCTTTAACCAAAACTGAAACAGGAAGAAATAGAAAATTTCCACAGACATAACCTCCTTTAACCCTGTGGTGTTGCCATTTTTTTTCTTGTGCTTAACTTCAATTTTCATAGTGCTGTGGTTGGAAGAAATGCATGGTATGATCTGAATCTTTTTGTACTTGCTGAGGCCTGATTTGTGATGTAGTATGTCAACAATTTTGTAAAATGTCCCATGCACACTCAAAAGAATGTGCATTCTGCTGCTTTAGGATGAAATTTTCAGAATATATTTGTTAAATCCATCTGGTCCAGTGTGTCATTCAAAGCCAGTTTTTCTTTGTTGATTTTCTGCCTAGATGATCTGTCCAATGATGTCAGTGGGTGTTAAAGTTCCCTATTATTGTACTATTATCAATGAGATCCTTTGTTTGTTATTTGTTGTTTTATTCTCACAATTTGGGGGCATGTATATTTATAATTGTTAGATCTTCTTGCTGGATAAATCCCTTTATTATAATATGGTGTCTTTCTTCATCTCTTGTTATAGTATCTGGTTTAAAAATATACTCTGTCTGACAAGTATTGTTATTCTGGCTTTCTTTTGACATCCATTTGCATGGTTAATGTTTCTCCCTCTACTCGCTTTCAATCTGCAGGGGTCTTTATATCTAAAATGAGTCTCTTGTAGGCAGTATATAATGGAACTTTTTATTTAATACTTCTGAAGCCCTGTATCATTTGATTGGAGCATTTAATCCATTTATATTCAGAATAATTATTGAGAGATATGAATTTAGTGCCATTGCATTACTGTTAAATCTTTGTTTCTGGGTATTTTCTTTATTCCTTTCTGATCTTTGTCACTTTTGGCCTTTCTGTCCCATTCAAGGAAACCCTTTCAATATTTCTTGCAGGGCTGGTATACTGGTCACGAACTCCTTTAGTTTTTGTTGGTCTGGGAAATTCTTCATCCTTACTTCTATTCTGAATTATCACCTTGCTGGATAGAACATTCTTGGCTCCCTATTTTCCTCAATCAGCATCTTTTATATATCATGCACGCCCTTCTTGCCTGCCAGATTCTGTGTGGACATCTGCTGCTTACTTTATTTTTCTTCACTTGTAAGTTAGGGATTTCTTTTGTCTTGCTGCTTTTTGGATATTTTTTATCCCTATATTTTGCAAGTTTAACTACAATATGTCTTGGTGTTGACCCTCTTTTGTTGATTTTGGTCAAAGTTCTCTGTGCCTCTGGTTTTGGATGACTGTTTCCTTCCCCTGAGTAAGGAAGTTTTCAGCTATTATTTCCTCAAGTAAACCTTCTACCCTCTCTTCCCTCTCTTCTTCTTACAAGACTCCTGTAATATGAATGCTATTATGCTTTACAGAGTCACTGAGTTCCTTAAGTTTACGTTTATGATCCATGTTTTCTTTAGATCTTTTTCTTTTATTATTTTTCATAATTTTACTTGTATATAAGTGTTTCTCCCTTGCATATAACTTGTATATGACTGTTTCTCCCTCCTTGTGGCCATTACATCAATTTCTTGGTTCTTGGTTATTACATTTTTCATTTTGGCCTGATAGATTTTTAGCTCCTCTGTCTGGGAAGAAAGGGACTCCCTTGTGTCTTTTATGCTTTTTTGAAGCCCAGCTAATATCCTTACGATTGTTGCTTTAAATTCTGGATTTTACTTATTCTGGATATTACTTATATCTGTTTCAATTAGATCCCTGACTCTGACCTTTCATTGTTCTTTGAGTTGAGATGAATTCCTCCATCTTGGCATTTTGTCTGGGTCTCTGTCTTCTTCTCTATGTTAGGATAGTCTGTTATGTTTCCTGCTCCTTAAAAGAGTAATTGTTTTATTAAAAAGTGGTCATATACTGTCCAGGACCTGGCACTTCAAGAAATGTCTTTCGTGTATGCTACCTTCACTCTGCTGCTGATTGTCTGCTCTATCTGCAGATTGTCCTCTGCAGATTTTCTCCTTTCCTGCAGTATTGAGTGCTTGGACCTTGGCCATAGTGTGGTGAGTTTTAACTAGGTGTGCTCTGGTCTGCTTTTTAAGAGATCTGATGATATTTAGTCCATAACTGAAGCTTTACAGATCTCTATGGTCAGTAGACATGGTACATGTAGAGTTTGTTCTGGTCTTCTGAGGTAAATGCCAACTGCTGTGCTGGTTATCAGGCTTACTTCCTTAAGAAAAGCAGTATCAGCAAAGTTCAGGGGGTCAGGGCTTGGTATAAGCAGTTTAGGCCATCAGTGTTGGTGCTGTACTGTTTACTGCTGAGGGGTAAGGAAGGGAAATGGCACCAGCCAGATCCTTCATTCATGAAGATGGGAGTCTGTGCTTGCTGCTGCCTGGAAAGCTTTCCCAGAAGAGTGAACAATTTCCCCTCATGCATCCCAGGTGTCCTTCATATCTCTGCCTTCACAATTTCTGTTGCTAGCCCACCTGGAGCAGCACAGTGCACTTTGGGCTCTACACCAACCAAATCAGCTGAGTTTTAAAACCTCATACTCAAAGAAACTGGTGTAGAGGAGCTATGCTAGTCTTTTGTAGTAGGGTCTTGATGCACTGGTCTGATGCAGGTTTGATCTAGAAAAGCAGTCACACCAGAGCACAGTAGCATGGGGTTTGAAGTAAAGTATAGTAAAGAGCCAGTGTCCAGGTTAGCTGCCCTTAGCAGAGGTGCCTATGTTGAGGGGTGGGGGAGGAAAATGGTGACTGCTGGCACTTTATCCCTGGAGAGGCAATGCCACATCTCCTAGATGGGCTCCAGTCTTTGAGCCCTTCTGGTGTAAAAACTCACAAAAATAACACCCTCTCATTTTCCCAGCCAATGGTTTGGGGAAGTATTTTACTTTGGCAATCCCCTGTGTGCTTCTCTCTCTCTCTCTCTCTCTCTCTCTCTCTCTCTCTATCTCTTTCCTCTCTCCGTGACTGGGGCTTTCTCCCCTTTGCAGAACCCAGGATCTGTTTCTCCCCCAAACCACATCTCTGCACCTGTTACCTTCCACGATGTAACCTCTTCTTTCCCTCTGGTTGTTCAGTTTTTTTCTGTCATTCCTCAGACCTATTTCTTGGGTATTCAGAATGATTTGAGATTTATCTAGCTGTGTTCAAGGGATGAGGCAAGCCTAGGATCCTCCTACTACTCTGCTACCTTAGCTGCTCCCCTTTCTTAGCCACTAAATGTTGAAAATGTTGGATTTCCACTAACTCATCTGTTTTGTTTACCTCCAATATCTAATCACCAGGTCCTTTAGATTATTTTCAGTGCTTTGTTATCTTTTTCACTCCCATGAATGAAATAACCATCTTATTTATAGCCTCAGAACTTCACTCTGGACCAGTACAGTTGCTTCTTAACTGGTCTCTCTATCTTATACAATATTCTTATATCAGTCTTCATAAAACAAAACTTTATATGGGACACTCCCCTGATCAAGGGGGAAATGTTCTGTGAACTAGGGCATAAACCCAATACACTCTGGCATTTACATTCATTTAGATTTACATTCATTTACATTCAGAGAGAGAGAGAGAGAGAGAGAGAGAAGCACACAGGGGGTTACAAAAGGAAAATACTTCCCTAAAACCATTGGCTGGGAAAGTGAGAAGGTCTTATTTTTGTGAGTTTTTGCACCAGAAGGGCTCAAAGACTGGAGCTCATCTGGGAGACGTGGCATTGCCTCTCCAGGGATAAAGTGCCAGCAGGCACCATTGGTTTCAACCTATATTGTATTTGTATTACTCCCTATTAATAGTAACAACAAAATAATATTTATTTAGTGCTTACTATGGGTCATACCTATGTATATGTTTTTGTAATATATAAATACATATCTAATAATATACCTATTATTAAATGTATATTATATATTTATATATAATGTATAAACAATGTAATAAATACATTTATATAATATAAAGCATTACATATATGTGTATATATGTCTATAATATATATTAAATATTAATATTTAATATTATATATTTAATACACATATATTTAATTTCCTGACAACCCTATGAGATAAGAAACATTGTAATCCTCTTTTACTAGTGAAGGGACTCAAGATCACACAGTGAGAAAGTGGTAGAACTAGGTTTTTAACTTTCCACTCTTAATAGATGTTTCTAGTAGCAGTTCCCTGAACATAGTACATGTGTCCCTGCTTTGGTATATTTGTTCATTTCATAATTTCTGTCAAAAATGGCCATTTCTTCATCCTAACAAAATTCTGCCAATCCTTTGGGGCAAAGTTCACGCTTCCAGCCCAGATTACTTCTTTATTCTTTATCATCTTTCTTCATTCATTGTCCCATAACATTTGCCCTTATCTCCCATTTGGCACTTATTGTGGATACCCTATGTTTTTATTTATGTATATATCTGTTTTATATTAGTTCTGTTATTTTAACTAGATTGGAAGTGAGCTGAGGATCAACACCATGTCATGTACTTTATTTGACTTACTCTGCACCTAGCACAAGCCTGAGAATAGTAGATTCTCAATAAATGTTTACTGATAATATTTATTCATTTATTTACTCATCAAGTATTTACTAAACATCAATATATGTTGTTTTAAGATCTGAGTAAATAAAGATATGAATATAATTTGAAAGTTGTCTTCTTCCTGCTCCCAGGGTCTCACAGTCTGGAGGGGAGAAAGAGTTGTAAATGAAATACTACAGTAATGCAATTAGTGCCATATGGATGAGGTGCTATGGTATGATATAGAAGAAAAAAGGTTTATCTTCGACTAAGGAGATTTGCTAAAGTTTCATCTGGTTGTCACATTATGTTTAGTTTTAAAGCTAGTTCATCAAATACATGAGTTTTCCAGTATGGAGAAACAACATATACAAAAGTGTTGGGAAATATTATTGTATACTCTTGAATTGCAAATATTTGAACATAGTTGGAGATCAGGGTATATATAGAGAGGGAGATGAACCTACAAATGTAAGTAAGGGCCACATTATCAAGGGCCTCATAGTCTGGACAAAGGAAGTATGATTTTTATTTTCTATTTAAACACTAAAATTTGTCCATTCAGTATAGCAATTGGAAGGCCCACTGTGATACTATCAAAATAAATTTCACTGAGGTAATAATGTGGAAAACAAGTCAAAAGAGGTTGAAGATTGGACAATGAGAGAAAAGCAGCAGTGACTTTAAACTATTATTTCCACACAATGACTATAGAGAAAGTATGATATATGGAAGGACTCCTGGGGAAGGTGATGGAGTAAGAGGACCTTAGGTTCACCTCATCCCAGATACAACTAGATAACACTTACCTCAGTGTAAATAACCCAGAAAATAATCTTAAGACTGGAAGAACAAATTCAACAACTAAAGGTAGAGAAGAGACCACAATGAAGAAGATAAGGAAGGTGGAGACACCATTGGGAATTAAACAGACTCACAAGAATGTCCATGAAAGGGATGGATATTGAAGGCATGGAGAGGTGAAAGAAACAGACCCCCACACCAGGGAGCCCCCATGGTGAAGATGAATCCCCATAACATTTGACTTTGAAAACCAAGGAGGCTGAATTTCATGTGTTCTTACAAGTAGCAAGACTTAAAACCTGAAATTAAAAAAAAAAATCAGTGGGCTTGAATAGGGAGAGCCAGTGGGCAAGAGAAAACTGAGCCCCTACACTTTAAGAGAGAGCACCATAAACAGTCCAAGAAGATACAACATAGAAGTAGAAGTTTGAAAGGCACCTGGAGCATATGAGAGGGACAGTTATTTACTAATCTCAGAGCATGTCCTGGAGTGATAGAAATCACTGGGGAACTCCCCCAGGAACAATGGAACTGACAGGCATCACTTTCATCCCCCATTTCCCAGTGTAAACACACAACTACCTGTGGGACTCCCTGCCTATCTTATTAGCACTGCTCTCTCTCTCCCTCTCCCCCCAGCTTTGTGCTTCTGCCAGTCCACCCTTCTGGACAGTGCACATCAGTCTGGGCACTGCAGGGTCCCTCTCACAAAGAAACAGTGACACTCAAACTTTGCTAGTACTGCCTCACTGTCCCCGCCCCACTGTGCTTTGGCAGATCAACCCTCTCCCATATGCTCTTGGCCAGAGCCCATACATGGTGGTGCCACAGGGCTGGAAATGTGTAAACAGACACCACTCCAAATCAATTCCTGCCCCAGAGGGAAGGAAAGATAACCACACACGCAAATAATACAGAGGCCCCAGGAGTGGGCTGGAGGCAGACAACTAGTCTGATTGCAGGCCCCATACACCAACAAAATCTTCTTGGAGGACAGCACAGGAAAAGGGCCCTGCCATTTGATGCTAGTGAATCTCTGGCAAATGCCTGGTCTGACACAACTCAAGCCCAATGTGTCCCCAGACACACTAACATCATGGGAACCAATCACTGGCCATAGTAGGCAAAAGATACATTGAAGATGACTGGCCTGAAGGAAAAACCAGCTCAGCCACAACAGTTGGATGCATGAATCACACATAGGAGACACCACTGAAGCACCAGGTTCTAGTGAACAGAGGACACTGCATGGTAGGACACTACAGGACCTCTTCTTCACAAGGCCATCACATTCAAGTGCAGATGCAGCTGCCTTTCTTCACAATGAAACAGACTCAGGGAGTTAGACAAGATGAAGAGACAGAGTAATATGTCTCAAATGAAAGAACAGGATAAGATCACAGCAAGAGACTGAGGTGAAATATATATAAGTAATATGCCTGATGGAGAATTTAAACTAATGATCTTAAAGATACTTACTGACCTTGAGAAAGAGGTGGACATCGGTGAGGCCCTTAAAATAATATTTAGAAAAGAACCAATAAGAGATAAAGAACAAAATAAGTGAAATTAAAAATACACAAAATGGAATAAACAGTAGACTAAACAAAGCAGAAAAATAAATCAGTGACCTGGCAGACAGTAATGGAAAGTAATCAAGCTAAACAAATGAGAGAAAACAATTATGCAAAATAAGAATAGACTTAGAGAACTCAGCAATACAGTAAAAAGTAATAACATTCACATTATAGGGATCCAAGAAGAAGAAAAAGAAAAGAGGGCACAAAATTTATTTGAAGAAATAATAGGTTAAAACTTCCCAATTCCAGGCAAAGAAAGAGAAATCCAGATTCAGGAGGGACAGGGATCTCCCAACAGAATCAATCAAAAGAGGTCCACACCAAGATACATAGTAATTAAGTTGGCTAAGAGTAGTAATAAAGAGAGAATTTTAAAGACAACAAGAGAAATCAGTCACATAAAAGGGAAACCCTATAAAGATATCAGAGGATTTTTCAACAGAAACTGAAGTTCAGAAGGGAGTGGCATGATATATTCAAGGTACTAAAAGGAAAACAAAATTTGCAGCCTAAAATACTCTATCCAGCATGGCTTTCAATCAGAATGAAAAGGGGAGATAAAGAGTTTCTCAGACAAATAAAAGTTAAAGAAAATCATGACCACTAAATGAACACTACAAGAAATGTTAAAGGGAACACCTTGAAGGGAAAAGAAAGACCATAATCAAAAGTAAGGAAGGTAGGAAACATAAAATCAGTAAAAATAAGTATAGCTGTAAAAATAAGTCAATGGACACACAGAATAAAAGGATGTAAAGTATGACACCATACAATAAAAAGTGTGGCATAAAGGAGTAAAGAATGGCTTCAAACTTCAGCAACAATCAACTTACTATAGACTGCTTATAAAGAATATGGTATATACAAACCTAACGGTAACCACAAATAAAACACCAGTAACAGATTTGCAAAAATTAACAGAAAGTAACGCAAGTATATCACTAAGAAGAGCCAACTAATCATGAGAGAAAAGATGAAGAAAAGAAAGGGATGGAGAAAACTAAAAAAGCAAATATAAAAGAAGTAACAAATGGCAATAAATACATATTTACTAATAATTACTTTCAAAGTAATTGATTAAATGCTCCAATAAAAGTACATAGGGTGAAAGAGTGGAAAAAACAAGACCCATCTATATGTTGACTATAGGTGTCTCAGTTTAGAACTGAAGACACTTGCAGATTGAAAGTGAGGCAGTGGAGAATTATTTATCCAGCAAAGGGATGTCAAAAGAAACCTTAAGTAGCAATTCTTACATCAGACAAAACAGACTTTAAGACAAAGATTGCAATAAGATAAGAAGGACACTATATAATCATTAAGGGGAAAAGCCAAAAAAAAAAAGATATAACAATTGTAAGTATTTACTCACTTAACATGGGAGCATCTAATACTTAAAACAGTTAATAACAAACATAAAGAAACTAATTAATAGTAATATAATAATAATAGGGGACTTTAAACACCCCACTTATATCAATGGACAGATCATCCAAACAGAAAACCAACAAGGAAACTGTGGCTTTGAATGACACATTAGAAATGATTGACTTAACATATATTCAGAATGTTCCATCCTAAAACAGCAGAAGAACACATTCTTTTCAAGTGGGCATGGAACATTCTTTGGTACAGACAGCATATTTGGCCACAAACCAAGTATCAAAACATTAAAAAAGACTGAAGTTATTTCATGCATTGTTTCTGCCAACAACAACGAATAGAAATCAAACACAAGAAAATATCTTACAAGATCATAAATACATGGAAGGTAATTAATATGCTTCTAAACAATAAATGAGTCAACCAAGAAATCAAAGAGGAAATTAAAAAATACATGAAAACAAAAGAAAATGAAAACACCATAGTCCAAAACCTTTCAGATGAAGTAAAAGTGATTCTAAGAGGGAAGTTTATAACAACACAAGACTATTTCAAGAAGGAATAAAACTCTGAAATAAACAAACTAACCTTACACCTAAAGGAACTAGAAAAAGAGCAGCAAACAAAACCTCAAACCAGTATAAGTAAGGAAATAATAAAGATTAGAAACTAAAAAAAAAAGAAAATATTAATGAAACTGGGAGCTGGTTCTTGGAAAAGACCAACAAAATTGATGAATCTTTATACAGACACATTAAGAAAAGAGAAAGAAGACCCAAATAAACAAAATAAATGAAAAAGAAATAATAACCAACAACACAGAAATACAAGCAATTGTAAGTTAATATTATGAAAAACTATATGACAACAAATTAGATAAACAAGAAGAAATGAAGAAATCCCTGGAAACATCTGACACACCAAAAATGAAGTAGGAAGAAACAGAAAATTTGAACAAACTGATTGGCAGCAATGAAATGGAATCAATAATCAAAAAAATTTCCAAGAAACAAAAGTTTAGAACCAGATGGATTCACGGTTGAATTCTACCAAAGATTTAAAGAAGAGTTAATATGTATTCTTCTCAAATTATTCCAAAAAATACGAAAGGAGGTAAAATTTCCGATTTCATTCTTTCAGGCCAGTATTACCCTGATACCAAAACCAGAAAACCAAAATAGAGAGAACTACAGACCACTATCTCTAATGAACATAGATGCAAAAAACCTCAAGAAAATACTAGCAGACCAAATCCAACAATACATTAAAAAAATTATTCACCATGATCAGTGGGATTAATTCCCAGGATTCAAGCATGGCTCAATATTCACAAATCAGGGGCGCCTGGGTGGCTCAGTTGGTTGAGCAGCTGACTTCGGCTCAGGTCATGATCTTGCAGTCCATGAGTTCGAGCCCCGTGTCAGGCTCTGCTGACAGCTCAGAGCCTGGAGCCTGCTTCAGATTCTGTGTCTCCCTCTCTCTCTGCCCCTCCTCATGCTCTGTCTCTGTCTCTCAAAAATGAATAAATGTTAAAAAAATTTAAAAAATATTCACAAATCAATGTGATGAATCACATAAATAAGGGAAAGGATTAGAACCATATGATCATTTCAATAGTGCAGAGAAAGAATTTGACAAAGTACAGCATCTATTTATGATAAAACTTTTCAACAAAGTAAGTCTAGAGGAAACATACCTCAACATAATAGAGACTTTATAAGAAAAATCCACAGCTACCATAATACTCAATGGTGAAAACTGAGAGCTTTTCTCCTAAGGTTAGGAATGAGACAAGGATGTAGACTCTTACCACTATTATTCAACATAGTACTGGAAATACTACCCACAGGAATTAGATAAGAAAAAGAAAGAAAAGCGATCCAAATCATCAAGGAAGAAGTCAAACTTTCACAATTTTGCAGGAGACATGATACTCTATATAGAAAACCTTAAAGGCTCCACCAAAAAGCTACTAGAACTGATAAATGAATTTAGTAAAGTCACAGGATACAAAATCAATTTTCAGAAGCTTGTTGCACCTGTATACACCAAGAATAAAGCAGCAGAAAGAAAATTAAGGAATAAATCCCATTTAAATTTGCATCAGAAGTAATAAAGTGTTTAGAAATCAACTAAAGGGGTGGAAGACTTGTACTCTTAAAACGTAAAAATGTTGGTGAAAGAAATTCAAGATAATACAACAAAACTGAAAAATATTTCATGTTCATGGATTGGAAGAACACTTGTTGTTAAAACATCTATACTATCCAAACTAATCTACACATTCAATGTAATCTCTATTAAAATACCAATAGAATTTCACAGTACTAGAACAATCCTAAAAAATGGTTGGAATCACAAAAGATCCTGAATAACCAAAGAAATCTTGAAAAATATAAACAAAAACAAGGTTATTGCAATTCTGAACTTGAAGTTATATTACAACAGTGTAGTAATCAAAACAATATGGTACTGACATAACAATAGACACATAGATCAATAGAACAGAACAAAAACCCAGAAATAAACCTATAATTATATGGTCAATGAATGTTTGATAAAGGAGAAAAAAATACACAATGGGAAAAAGACAGTCTTCTCCAAAAACGATGATGGGAAAACTAGACAGCAACATGCAAAACAGTGAAACTGGACCATTTTCTCACACTACACAAAAATAAACTCAAATGGATTAAAGACCAAAATGTGAGAACTGAAACCATAAAAATCCTAGAAGAGAGCACAGGCAGTAATTTCTCTGACATTGGCCTTAGCAATATTTTTTATATATATGTCTAATGAAGCGAGGAACTTTAAAGTATAGTTCAAATACTGGGATTCCATCAACATAAAAAGCTACTGCACAGTGAAGGAAACAATCAACAAAACTAAAAGGCAACGTATGGAATATGAGAAGATATTTGCAAATGACATCTCTGAAAAAGGGTTTGTACACAAAATATATGAAGAATTTATAGGGGCACCTTTGTGGCCCAGTTGGCTAAGTATCTGAATTCAGCTCAGGTCATGGTCTCGCAGTTTGTGAGTTTGAGCCCCACGTCGGGCTCTGCAGACAGCTCAGAGCCCCAGCCTGCTTCGGATCTGTCTCCCTTTCTCTCTGCTCCTTCCCCACTTGCACTCTCTCTCTCTCCCTCTCTGTCTCTCTCTCTCAAAAATAAATAAACATTAAAAAAAGAATTTATAAAACTCACACCAAAAATGAAAAGTCCAATGAAAAAATGGGCAGAAGACATTAATAGACATTTTTACAAAGAATGTATCCAGATGGGTAACAGATACATGAAAAGATGCTAAACATGAGTCATAATCATGGAAATACAAATCAAAACTAAAATGAGCTCTCACACCCATCAGAATGGTTAAAATCAAAAGCACAAGATTCAATGGTAAGTCTGCTGCTAACCCTAGTATCTATGCTTGTAGGTTAAGTTCCTTTTGTCCTAGCTGCTTTCAGAATTATCTCTTTATTTTTATATTTTGCAAATTTCCCTGTAATTTTTCGTGGTGTTGATGTGTTTTTATTGGTTTTGAGGGAAGTTCTCTGTGCCTCTTAGACTTGAATGCTTGTTTCCTTCCCCAGATTATGAAGTTCTCAGCTATAATTTGTTCAGATAAACCTGATGCCCCTTTTCACCACTCTGCTTTTTCTGGGATTCCTGTGATATGGATATTATTTCCCTTTATGGAATTGAGTCTCTCTTTGTAATCTAATAGTTTTCTTTTTCTCTTATTTTCAGGTCCATTATTTTCTGTAATTTTATTTCTATTTCACTAATTCTCTCCTCTGCTTCTTCAATCCCCTTGGTGACTGTATCCAAATTCGCATTTTTTATTTTGGCTTGACTAGGTTTAGGTCTTTGATCTCTGCAGCAAGGGTCTCTCAACATCACTCATGGTCAGGAAAATACAAATCAAAACCAGAATGAGGTATCACCTCACACTTGTCAGAATGGCTAAAATCAACAACACAAGAAACAAGTGCTGACAAGGATGTGGAGAAAAAGGAACTCACTTGCAATGTTGGTGAGAATTCAAACTCGTGCAACCACCCTGGAAAACAGTATGGAGTTTCCTCAAATAACTAAAAATAGAACTACAATATGATCCAGCAATTTCACTATTATGTATTTACCCAAAGGGTACAAAAATATAGATTCAAAAGAGTACATGCACCCAATGCTTATAGCAGCATTATCAACAATAGCCAAACTATGGAAAGAACCCAAATGTCCATTGGTTGATGAATGGATAAAGAAAATGTGGTATGTATGTATGTATGTGTGGGTGTGTATGTATGTACAAGTATGTATACATATATATGTGTGTGTATACACACACACACACACACACAAATCTGGTACACACACACACGCGCACACACACACACACACACACTGGAATATTACTCAGCCATCAAAAAGAATGAAATCTCTCCATTTGCAATGATGTGGATGGAACTAGAATTTATTATGCTAAGGAGATAAGTCAATCAGAGGAAGACAAATACCATATGATTTCATTCGTATGTGGAATTTAAGAAACAAAACAGATGAACATATGGTAAGGGGTGAAGAAGAGAAGAGAGGGAAACAAACCACAGGAGATCAACTAGAGACAACAAACTCAGAGTTGATAGAGGGAGGTGGCTGGGTATTGGCTAGATGGGTGATGTGTAATAAGGAGGGCACTAGTTGTGATGAGTACTGGGTGTTGTATGTAGGTGATGAATCACTGAATTCTACTTCTAAAACCAATATTGCGCTGTGTGTTAATTAACTAAAAATTAAATAAATTAATTAAAAAAAAAAACATGAGAAGCAAGTGTTGGCAAGAATGTGGAGTAAAAGGAATTCCTGTCACTGATGGCTGGAATGCAAACTGGTACAACCACTATGGAAAATAGTATGGAGATTCCTCAAAAAGATAAAAACAGAACTACCCTTTTAATATAGAAATCACACTACTGTGTATTTACCAAAAAAATTCAAAAACACAAGTTCAAGGGTATAAGGCACTCCTATGTTAATTGCAGCATTATGTACAACATGTACAAGAAATGGAAATAGCCCAAGTGTCTAACAAATAATGAATGGATAAACAATATGGATTGAGCTATGGAGTATAATGCTAAGTGAAATAAGTCAGTCACAGAACAACAAATACCATATGATTTCACTCATATGTGGATTTAAGAATCAAAACAAATGAGCAAAATAAAAAAAAAAAGAGAGAGACGGAGAGAAACCGAGAAACAGATTCTTAACTATAGAAAAAATGATGGTTAGTGGAGTTTAGGTGGAGAGGATGAATGAAATAGATTATGGGGATTAAAGAGTATAATTATCATGGATAAGAACTAAATAATATATAGAATTGTTGAATCATCGTACAGTACACCAGAAACTAATATAACACTGTATATTAACTATGCTGGAATTAAAGTTAAAAACTTAATAAAAAGTAAAATTAAAGAAGATCTTATTGATATTTTAGTTGGGATTATATTTGATTTTAGAGTTTAATATAGGTGAGTTAATTTTGGGTAGATTTATTACTTTCTTCAAGTTTAATTGAAATATATTTGACATATGACATTGTGCAGTTTAAGGTGCATGACGTGTTGATTTGAAACACTTATATATTGCAAAATGATTACCGTTTTAATGTTAGCCATAAACAATGTGATCCTTTTTTCACCCGTTTACATTTCCTTTTACATGTTAATAAAGTTTTAAGGTTTTCTCATATGGTTCATTCACATTAATTGTTTACTTACTGCCTGGGTATTTTATCTATTTGGTTGCTTCATAAATTGAATATTTTCTTCCACTGTATTTTCTACCTGCATTGATGGGTTACCAAAGAGCAGTTTGGGGCCATTGTACTTGGTAACAATGAACTATATGGAATGGCTCCTTATGAAATTTATTTTTTTATTTCATAAATGAAGTACAGAGGTAAGCTCTCTGGTGCTGGTATATTTGTTCCATGATCATCAAAGACCTAGGTTTGCTGTTGTTGTTGTTGTTATTGCTGCTGTTGCTGTTGTCGTTTTTACCGTATTGCTTTGCCATCTGTAGCACATTTCTACATGCTATGATATGCTGCATGAATGGTTCCAAATAACAGCACCAACTCCGTTCTTCCCAAGAGGGTGATTTCGTTCCACATCTCCAGATGGAATGTATTCTTTCTGCATTTTAGACAGCAAGAAGGTGAAAAAGGAAAAGAAGTATGAAATCTTCTGCTGTTTAAGGAGGCTTCTTGGAAAACCTATACATTTTCCTTTATCTCATTGGCCAGAATTTAGTTACATAACTACTCAGAGATGTAAAGAGGCTGCAAGAAATCCTCTCTTCAGAGAGGTGCTGTGCCCATATTAAAAATATGGTTTTGTTACTAAAGAAAAAAGGCAGGGAAGAAATGATGAGGTAGGCAACCAGCAGTCATTCCCATCCTTCTGCATGTACTCTCGCTTCCTCCAAACTGCAACCAAAGCATTTTCTGAAACACATATTAAATTCACCCATTTCCTTACACCAATCAATGCCTTCTGCGTCATGGGGTCAAAGGCCGTACATTGCCTTGATATCACCTCTTTTCTAGATTCTTCTGCCCCTCTTTTCATCTTGCTTTGTGCACTCAAGCCACTCTGTATTTAAGTTATGTAAACATGCTATGGATTCTTTAGCCTCACAACCTTTGCCCATGTGGTTCTCTGTGCTTTGGATGCTCTACCCTCTAGTTACTTCCTTTAGCCAACCCTTACTTTCCTTTTATTTTATTTTTTAATATTAAATTTATTGTCAAATTGGTTTCCATACAACACCCAGTGATCATCCCAACAGGTGCCCTCCTCAATGCCCATCACCCACTTTCCCCTCCCTCCCACCCCCCATCAACCCTCAGTTTATTCTCAGTTTTTAAGAGTCTCTTATGGTTTGGCTCCCTCCCTCTCTAACTTGTTTTTTCTTCCTTCCTCTCCCCCATGGTCTTCTGTTAAGTTTCTCAGGATCCACATAAGAGTGAAAACATATGGCATCTGTCTTTCTTTCTATGACTTATTTCACTTAGCATAACACTCTCCAGTTCCATCCACGTTGCTACAAAAGGCCATATTTCATTCTTTCTCATTGCCAAGTAGTATTCCATTGTATATATAAGCCACAATTTCTTTATCCATTCTTCAGTGGATGGACATTTAGGCTCTTTCCATAATTTGGATATTGTTGAAAGTGCTGCTGTAAACATTGGGGTACAAGTGCCCCCATGCATCAGCACTCCTGTATCCCTTGGGCAAATTCCTAGCAGTGTTATTGCTGGGTCAGGTTAGATCCATTTTTAATTTTTTGAGGAACCTCCACACTGTTTTCCATAGTGGCTGCACCAGTTTGCATTCCCAGAAGCAGTGAAAGAGGGTTCCCATTTCCCCACATCCTCTCCAGCATCCATAGTCTCCTGATTTGTCCATTTTAGCCACTCTGACTGGCGTGAGGTGATATCTGAGTATGCTTTTGATTTGTCTGTCCCTGATGAGGAGCGACGTTGAGCATATTTTCATGTGCCTGTTGGCCATCTGGATGTCTTCTTTAGAGAAGTGTCTATTCATGTTTTCTTCCCATTTCTTCACTGGATTATTTGTTTTTTGGGTGTGGAGTTTGGTGAGTTCTTTATAGATTTTGGATACTAGCCCTTTGTCCAGTATGTCATTTGCTAATATCTTTTCCCATTCCGTTGGTTGCCTTTTAGTTTTGTTGATTGTTTCCTTTGCTGTGCAGAAGCTTTTTACCTTCATGAAGTCCCAGTAATTCATTTTTGCTTTTAATTCCCTTGCCTTTGGGGATGTGTCAAGTAAGAAATTGCTGCGGCTGAGGTCAGAGTGGTTTTTTTCTGCTTTCTCCTCTGGGGTTTTGATGATTTCCTGCCTCACTTTCAGGTTCTTTATCCATTTTGAGTTTATTTTTGTGAATGGTGTAAGAAAGTGTTCTAGTTTCATTCTTCTGCATGTTGCTGTCCAGTTCTCCAGCACCATTTGTTAAAGACTGTCTTTTTTCCATTGGCTATTCTTTCCTGCTTTGTCAAAGATTAGTTGGCCATACTTTTGTGGGTCTAATTCTAGGGTTTCTATTCTATTCCATTGGTCTATGTGTCTGTTTTTGTGCCAATACCATGCTGTCTTGATGATTACAGCTTTGCAGTAGAGGCTAAAGTCTGGGATTGTGATGCCTCCTACTTCATTCTGCAAGTCTTAATGCTGGCATTTACTCTTTCAGTGGTACGTATTTGTTTCACTAATGTCAAATTACACCCCACTGTTCCATTTTCATACCTTTCTGCTTACACAATAATATTTTGTTCTGATGCTTACTGGCAGTGTAATCTTTTTGAAGATATTTTATATGGCAATTAACACATGTAGTACCAACAGTGCATATAACTCAACTGAAGTGTTTATAACATGAACATCTATGACCAGGTTTCCACATGTACATGAAATGACAACTATATCTTAATAGCTACCTGGCCAACTTTAGCTCTAAGACACGATTTTTGAAAATAATTCCTAATGTCAGAAATATATAATTTGTTGGAAGTAAATCCTAATGTCAGAGATTTGTTATGGTGAAAATATGTGAAAT
>NC_064817.1:67527567-67589880 GCF_023721935.1 Panthera uncia | reverse complement strand
TATCCTCTGTACCAGTAACTTTGCACTCCTCCTGAATCCCTGGGTGAGGGGACTACTCTCAGTGCAAACATTAGCGGACACCATTCTATTTGATTAGTCTAATAGTACTATTATTGGTGGTGACAAGAGACATACCATATCAGACCTAAGGAGAGGCATCTCATTAATTAACTCTTCTTAATCCATTTCTAACCCAATTCTCCCTTGCTACTTTCCATTATAGAAACTAGAAAGCAGAAAACCCAATTTCCCTCACTTACTTGCAGATAGGAGGGGCAATGTGACTCAGTTCTAATAGTGAGACATCAAGCAGAAATCTTCTGGCACTGAATCTTTCTTCTTCTTTCTCTCTGCTTTGAATGTAAACATGATATCTGGAGCTTCAGCAGCCATCTTATAACAATGGGATGACAAGCCTGAAGATGAAAGTCTACATAGTATGAATAGTGGGTCAGAAAAAAAAAAAAAAGAAATTCCTTGGGTCCAAATGGCATTGTTGAACAACTAAATAAACACCAGCAATGACCTACATCTAGACTTGCTTTTAAGACTTGCTTTTATTTGGAAAAATAAGTCATTTATTTGCTTAAGCCACAATTGGTTAGTTTGTAACTTGCATCTGAACATATTTTTAATATGGATGCATATGGCAGCTGTCACTGAGTGCTAAAAAGTTCTAATTTGTGGAATGTGTGAGAGATCACCCACTTTCCCCATCCCTCCTCTTCTAAAGGAATTTCTGAGTATCTGGGGAGAAAATGATGGTCTAGAGTTCTTGCAGAATGGCCCTGGATATTCATTATAAATTTTCTTAGGAGATTTGCAAAGGCATTATGTTAGTCTGCGATGAACTATGTTTTTAAAAAGTAAAAGCATTTGCAATTGTATGGTATTCTTCTGAAATGGGGCCTTCAAAATATCCTCCAAATGTTTTCACAAATAAAAATACCTATGATTTACGTAATATTCCATTTTCAACTCACAGAGAAAATTTATTGTTTCAGGAATATGTTAATTACATAGTACACAGATCTGCATTTATATTTCAACAAATATTCCAGCCACCTTATTAACCACTCAGCTTTGAAAATGTAGGTTATACCTCAAAAACTGAGGAGCCCTGCTGAGCTGGGACCATTTCTCCCAACTATTGCCTACAGGGACAGGAGAATAAATTTAGTGGCATTCTTCACCCTGACACTACCAATGGAAAAAAATATTCTGTTTCTCTAGACAAAATTCTTGCTTTTGATAGCCTAAAATGGACAGATTAATACTCAATTATAGACCACATTAGAGATTTATTTTCAGAGAATCTTTCATATAATTACACTTGAGAGACATTAGGCTTCAAAGATAGAAAAGACTGGTGATTCTATGGTTTTAATCCATTCTATAGCACAAAAATGTCTAACATCTAAAAGATGAAATAAAACAGAAATATAGGAGAAATTTCAAATTACAAAGAAACAGCTCTAGAATTCCTGATGTATAAACATCATTACCATTATCATGCTTTATATGTTGAGTTTAGATTAATCAAGTCTTAACAGTATAACAAGTGGCCAAATACAATAATATATTGTTTGTACAGAAATCTCCTTACAGTTTGTCATGTGTATAGAAACATTTCTTTCTGAAACGACACTCAAATAAATTACCAATAGATGATGTCTAGTGTATAAGCAATGAGCCCATTCAGTGCTAGAACTAGTTTTATTCTGATAGTATTTTTTAACCTTTTTTCCCCCAAGTTTTTCTTTAAATTCCACGTAGTTAACATAGAGTGTAAATGTAGCTTCAGGTGTAGAACTTAGTGATTCAACACATACATACAACACCCAGTGATCATCACAAGTGCCCTCCTTAATCCCCATCACCTATTTAACTCATCACGGTTCCCATTTCCCCTCTGGTAACCGTAAGTCTGATCTCATTAGTTAAGAGTCTGTTTCTTGGTTTACCTCTCTGTATCCCCTGTGTTCATTTTTTTTGTTTCTTGAATTCCACATATGAGTGAAATCATATGGTTTGTCTTTCTCTGACTTATTTCGTTTAGCATAATACTCTAGCTCCATCCATATCATTGCAAATGGCAAGATTTCATTCTTTTTTATAGCTGAGTAATATGTCATTATATATACATGTATATATTTTATCACACGTCTTCTTTCTCCATTCATCAGTCAATGGACATTTGGACTTTTTTCACCATTCTACCATTGTTGATAATGTTGCTATCAAAATCAGGATGCGTGTATCCCTTTGAATCAGTTTTTTTTTTTATCCTTTGGATAAATACCTAGTAGTGCAGTTGCTGGATCGTAGGGTAGTTCTATTTTTAAATTTTTGAAGAACCTCCATGCTGTCTTCCAGAGTGTCTCCACTTGTTGGCAATCCCATCAGCACTGCAAGAGTGTTCTCCTTTCTCTGCATCCTCACCAACATCTGTTCGTGTTATTATTTTCAGCTATTCTGACTGGTTTAAGGTGATACCTAATTGTGGTTTTGATTTGTATCTCCCTGATGATGAGTGATGTTGAGTATCTTTTCATGTGTCTGTTCACCATCTGTATGTCTTCTTTGGAAAAATGTCTATTAATGTCTTCTGCGCATTTTTTAATATGACTATCTGTTTTTTGGGTGTTGAGTTTGATAACATCTTTATAAATTTTGGATGCTAACTTTTATTATCTATGTAATTTGCAAAAACCTCCCATTCCAATGTTGCCTTATAGTTTTGTTGATTGTTTCCTTCGCTGTGAAGAAACTTTATATTATGATGAAGTCCTAATAGTTTGTTTCTGCGTTTGTTTCCCTTGCCTCAGGAGACAGATCTATGAAGAAGTTGCTACATCTGATGTCGAAAATGTTGCTGCCTATGTTATCCTCTAGGATTTTAATGTTTTCTTGTCTCACATTTAGGTCTTTCATCCATTTTGAATTTATTTTTCAATAAATTGTAAGGAAGTGGTCCAGTTTCATTCTTCTGCATGTTGCTGTCCAGTTTTCACAACACCATTTGTTGAAGAGGCTGTCTTTTTCCATTGGATATTCTTTCCTGTTTTGTCAAAGATTAATTGACCATATATTTTTGAGTTCATTTCTGGTTTTTGTATTCTGTTCTATTGATCTATGCGACTATTTTTGTGCCAGCACCACACTGTCTTGATCACTACAGCTTTGTAATATAGCCTGAAGTCTCAAATTGTGATGCCTCTATATTTTCTTTTCTTTTCAAGATTGCTTTGGTTATTCCAGATATTTTTTGGTTCCATACAGATTTGAAGATTGTTTGTTTTAGTTCTGTGGAAAATGCTAGTGTTATTTTGATAGGGATGGCATTAAATGTGCAGTTTATTTTGGGTAGTGTAGACATTTAAAGAATATTTGTTCTTTCAATCCAAGAGTATGGGATGTCTTTCCATTTCTTTGTGTTCTTCTTCAATTTCTTTCATCAGTGTTTTATAGTGTTAAGAGTACAGGTCTTCTACCTCTTTGGTTAGGTTTATTGCTAGGTATCTTATTGTTTTTTGTGAAATTGTAAATGGGATTGATTCCTTGATTTATCTTTCTGATCTTCATTATTCGTGTATAGATATTCAACAGATTTCTGTATGTTGATTTTGTAACCCACAACTTTGCTGAATTTATGTATCAGTTCTAGGAATTTTTTGGTGGAGTCTTTAAGGTTTTCTATATAGAGTATCATGTCATCTGAAAATAATGAAAACTTGACTCCTTCCTTGCCAGTTTGAATTCCTTTTATTTCTCTTTTTTGTCAGATTCCTATGACTAGGACTTCCAGTACTATGTTAAATAACTGTGGTGAAATTGAACATCCCTGTCTTGTTACTAATTGTAGAGGAAATGTTCTCAGATTTTCCACATTGAGGATAATATTATCTGTGGGTTTTTCATAATGGCCTGTGTATATTCCATCTAACTCTATTTTGTTGAGGTTTTTTTTTTCCTCATGAATGTTCTTTGTAAAATTCTTTTTTTGCATCTGTTGAAATGATTATATGGTCCTTATCCTTTCTTTTAATGTTCTGTGTCAGGTTTGCAATTATTAAACCATCCTTGCAGCCCAGGAATAAATCACACTTGATTGTGGTGAATTTCTTTTTAACTACTGTTAGATTCATTTTGTTAGTATTTAATTGAGAATTTTTGCATCCATGTTCATAAGGGATGTTGGCCTGTAGTTCTCTTTTTTTAGTGGAGTCTTTACCTGGTTTCGGTATCAGGGTAATTCTGGCCTCATAGAAGGAATTTGCAAGTTTTCCTTCCTTTTCTTTTTCTTTCCTTTTTTCTTTTCTTTCTTTCTTTCTTTCTTTCTTCTTTTTTCCTTTTGAATATTTTGAGAAGAGTTAGTATAAACTCTTCTTTAAATGTTGGTAAAATTCCCTGTAAAGCCATTTGGCCCTGGTCTTTTGTTTCTTGGGAGATTTTTTTTTTTTTTATTACTGATCAATTTCATTGCTGGCATCAGTCTGTTGATGTTTTCTATTTCTTTTTGTTTCAGTTTGGTAGTTTATATGTTTCTAGGAATTTATCCATTTCTTCCAAGTTCTCCAATTTGTTGGCATACAGGTTTTCATAATATAATTGTTTGCATTTCTGTGGTGTTTAGTCCAATAATCTTAAATTTCTAACTTTACTTTTCTCCTGTGCCATTGTCTGTCATGTCTTTTTAGTATTTTTCTTACTTGTTTGTAGTATTTTGATTTCTTTTTATTTCTACCCAGATGATCAAAAAGTGGCTCTTATTTAAAAAATCGGTATATAAAAAAGGGGGATTTTTGGACTATATCCAGGGTCTCCAAATAATTTAAGAGTTTTTCTCCAGGAGGTAAAGTATGAAATGCATAATGGATCAGAGAGATGCAACTCTGTTTAAAGTTAGTCTTGATAATAAAGTGATTGACAATATTGCAATTCTAAGAAAAGGAATCAGTCAAGGAGGGAATTGGTCAACAATGGAAGTCTAGATTATCAGAATTCAGTTACATTCTTTTTAAAACCTGAAACTAATATAACATTGTGTGTCAATGAAATTTCAATGAATAAACAAGTAATTTTACTGAGCACCTAGAAGGTGATTTACATACAGATTCTATTCTTGAGGAGCTTACATTTTAGTGATAAATAAAAAAAGAGAGAGAGAGAGAGAGAGAATGCCAGTGTAGTGGATTAAGTATTATAATTGATATAATTACACTACTGGGCATTTACCCCTAAAATACAAAAACATTAATTCACAAGGATACATGTACTCTAACATTTATTGCAGCATTACTTACAATAGCCAAATTATGGAAGCAGCCCAGATGTCCATCAACAGATAAATAAAGAAGATATAGTATATGCATATATATGGAAATACACACACACACAGAGTGGAATATTATTTAGCTGTACTAAATGATGAAATCTTCATATTTTCAACAACATGGATGAGGCTAGAATATAATACTAAGTGAAATAAGTCAGTCAGAGAAAGAAAATTATATGATTTCACTCATATGTGGAATTTAAGAAATAAGACAAGTGAACAAAGGACAAAGGAGAGAAAGAGACAAAACAAAAAATAGACTCTAACTATAGAGAACAAACAGAAGGTTGCTAGAGGGGAGGTGGGTCTGGGAAATGGGTGAAATAGGTGATGGAGATTAAAGCGACACTTATCATGATGAGCACTGAGTAACGTATAGAACTGTTGAACTGTTGAGCCACTCTATTGTACACATGAAACTAATATAACACCATATTTTAACTATACAGACATTAAAATTAAAAACTTAATAAAAGTTTTAAAAAGTATGTCAAAAATTTCAGCAGACATATGGTAACTAGAGAGGATAGAGAATTTAAGGGAAAACCCTTTGGAGAAACTTGAGAGAGGCAATATTAATAGTCTTTGGACCCTAAAGAAATGGGAAAGACTAATATACACAGCATAGGCTAAGGAATTATTTTGAGTGAAAAAGGAAGATGGGAAACAAGGGAAAATGGGTATGAATATAGATAAGTTTATAATTATGAAATTATATGCTTAGATATTCTAGCCTAAAGGTTTTGGAAGGAGGTAAAATAGTTTGCTGAGACTGTAGGTGTGGGAGTTTGTGGGTGACTTGAAAGAAGACATACGTAAAAGGACCAGTCTTACAAATGGATGTCAAATAGTAGATAAGATGGCAGATGATGCAGCCTGGAATGATTGATGGAGGAAAGAAATACAAGAGGGGTTTGGCAACCTAGAAATAGTCCTGGAAGTCAAAAGACCAGAGGTATATGAAAGGTGAAATATGATTATAGCAGAAGAAAGAGGAGAGAATGGAAAGGATTAGAGGCTATCATAGTCAGAGAGTGGGACAATAAAGTTTAAAATCTCAAGAGAGTTCACCAGCAGGGTCCATGATTTGATCAGCAGATGTAGAGGTAATAAGGATATTTGGGAAATTAAAAAAAGGGAAATTTCTGCAGATACCTGATAACCTATAAAATGTATCTCAAATCTGACCATTGCTCACCAATTTCACTACACCAAAGAGTCCAAGCTGCCATCAACTTTAAAAAAACAATAATTAATTTTTAAATTTATATCCAAGTTAGTTACCATATAGTGCGAATATGACTTCAGCAGTAGATTCCTTAATGCCTCTTACTCCTTTAGCCCAACCCCCTCCCACACAACCCCTCCAGCAACCCTCTGTTCTCTATATTTAAGAGTCTCTTATGTTTTGTCACCCTCCCTGTTTTTATATTATCTTTGCATCCGTTCCCTTATGTTCATCTGTTTGTATCTTAAATTCTTCATGTGAGTAAAATCATATGATATTTGTCTTTCTCTAACTAATTTTGCTTAGCATAGTACCTTCTAGTTCCATCCACATAGTTGCAAATGGCAAGATTTCATTCTTTTTAATTGCCATGTAATACTCCATTGTGTGTATATACCACATCTTATTTATCCATTCATCTGCTGAGGGACATTTGGGTTCTTTCCATACTTTGGCTATTGTCAATAGTGCTGCTATAAACATTGGGGTGCATGTGCCCCTTCAGAACAGCACACCTGTATCCCTTGGGTAAATGCCCAGTAGTGAAATTGCTGGGTCATAGGGTAGTTCTATTTTTAATTTTTGAGGAACCTCCATACTGGTTTTCAGAGTGGTCGCACCAGTTTACATTCCCATCAGCAGTGAAAAAGAGATCCTCTTTCTCCACATCCTTGCCAATGTCTGTTGTTGCCTGAGTTGCTAATGTTAGTCATTCTGACAAGGGTGAAGTGTTATCTCAGTGTGGTTTTGGTTTGTATTTCCCTGATGATGAGTGATGTTGAGCATTTTTTTCAAGTGCCTGTTAGCCATCTGGATGTCTTCTTTGGAGAAGTGTATATTCATGTCTTTTGCCCATTTCTTCACTGGATTGTGTTTTGGGTGTTGAGTTTGATAAATTCTTTATAGATTTTGGATACTAACTCTTTATCTGATATGCCATTTGCAAATAATCTTTTCCCATTCTCTTGGTTACCTTTTAGTTTTGCTGATTGTTTCCTTTGCTGTGCAGAAGCTTTTTATTTTGATGAGGTCCCAATAGTTCATTTTTGTTTCTTTCCCTTGCCTTGGAGATGTGTTCAGTGAGAAGTTGCTGTGGCTGAGGTCAAAGAGGTTTTAGCCTGCTTTCTCCTCTAGGATTTTGATGGCTTCCTGTCTTACACTGAGGTCTTTCACCCATTTTGAGTTTATTTTTGTCTATGGTTTAAGTGGTCCAGGTTCATTCTTCTGCATGTCGCTGTCCAGTTTTCCCAGCACCACTTGCTGAAGAGGCTGTCTTTATTCCATTGGATATTCTTTCCTGCTTTGTCAATATTAGTTGGCCATACATTTATAGGTCCATTTCTGGGTTCTCTATTCTGTTCCATTGATTTGAGTGTCTGTTTTTGTGCCAGTACCATACTGTCTTGATGATTACAGCTTTGTAGTATAGCTTGAAGTCTGGGATTTTGATGCCTCCTGCTTTGGTTTTCTCTTTCAAGATTGCTTTGGCTATTTGAGGTCTCTTCTGGTTCCATACAAATTTTAGGATTGTTTGTTCTAGCTCTGTGAAGAATCCTGGTGTTATTTTGATAGGGATTGCTCTAGCCTTCTAAATGATGTCTTGGATTCCCTTTATGTCCACTCCCTAATCCACACCCCACTCAGTTCCTCACATATTGGCCAGATGTAAATTAGGTAAAATAATGACCCCTCCCTCCTTTTCTCAAAATTCAGTATTGTACTGGCTTCCCATTACACTCACTTAGCTATAAGTCCTTACATGATTTTATCACATTCTTTTCAACTTTACCACCTAGAATTTTTCCTATCTTCATTGTGTTTCAGCTACCCTGGGATCCTTGCTATTCTAAGAGAATAGTAAGCTTGTCATAGGGCCTTAGGGTTTGAGGGTCTTTGAACTTGTTCCTCTGCTTATAATTCAACCTCATTACCATCTCTACAGGCCTTTACAGGACTCTTACTTCATTCAAACCTATGCTAAAATTTACCTTTAGAGAGGCCTTTGCTTACCATTACTACTTAAAACTATAAGCCTCTGTTTTTCTCTACCACAATTCCCTTCATTATCTTCCATATAACACTTACCACTAAGTGAGATATTTTATAAAGGCATACCTCAGGGGTATTGTGGGATAGTTCCAGATCACTGCAATAAGGCAAATATTACAACAGAGTCAAATTATTTTTTTTTATTTCTCAGTGCATATAAAAGTTATGTTTATAGTATCTGTAGCTTATTAGGTGCATAATAGCATATGTCTAAAACAGCAATGTACATACTTTAATTAAACTTTACTGCTAAAAATGCAAACCATTATCTGAGCCTTCAGTGAATTGTAATCTTTTTGTAGGTGGAAGGTCTTGCTTCAATTTTGATAGCTGTTGAAGTTTTGTGTGACTGTGCCAATTTCTTAAAACAACAATAACGTCTGAAGGATCAATTGACTCTTTATTTCATGAAAAATTTTGCTGTAGCCTGCAATGCTGTTTGATAGCATTTTACACATAATAGAACTTTCAAAATTGGAGTCAATCCTCTCAAAACTCCCTCTGTTATATTGTCTAAGTTTGGGTAATACTCTAAATCCTTTGTTGTCATTTCAATAATCTTCACAACATCTTCAACAGGAGTAGATTCCATCTCAAAAACTCAGTTTCTTTGCTCATCAACAAGAAACATCCCATTTGTTAAGTTGTATCATGAGATTGCAGGCATTCAGCCACATCTTAAGTGTTCACTTTTAATCCTACTTTTTCTTGCTATTTCCACTATATCTCAATTACTGCCTCCACTGAAGTCTCGAACCTTTCAAAATCATCCATGAGGGTTGAAATCAGCTTCTTGCAAATTCTTGTTAATATCGATGTTTTGAGCTTTTTCCAGGAATCATAAATATTCTTAATGCCATAGAATTGTGAATCCTTTTCAGAAAGTTTTCAGTTTACTTTTCTTAGATCCATCAGTGGAGTCACTATCAATGGCAGCTATAGCCTCACAAAATATCTTTGTTAAATAATAAGACTTGAAAGTCAAAATTACTCCTAGATTGATGAACTGCAGAGAAGATGTTGTGTTAGTGGGCATGAAAAAAAACATTAGTCTCATTGTACATCTCCATTAGAACTCTTGGTTGACGAAGTGCATTTGCAATGAGCAGTCATATTTTGAAAGAAATCTTTTTTTTTCTTTCTGAGCAGTAGATCTCAACCATGGGCTTAAAATACTCAATAAACCATGTTGTATCATCCAGGCTTTATTGTTCCATTTATAGAGCACAAGCAGAATAGATTTAGCATAATTCTTAAGGGTCCTATGAGTTTCAAAATAGTAAGTGAGCATTGACTTCGACTTAAAGTCACCAGCTGCATTAACCCCTAACAAGAGAGTCAGCCTGTTCATTGAAGCTTTGAAGCCAAATATTGTCTCCTATCTCTGGAAATCCTAGATGGCATCTTCTTCCAATGGAAGGCTGTTTTGTCTACATTAAAAATCTGTTGTTTGGTGTAGCCACCTTCATGAATTATCTTAGCTAGATCTTCTGGATAACTTTCTGTAACTTTTTCTTTTTTTTAAAGACTACATTTTATTTTAATTATTTTTAAAACTTTTTTTTAATGTTTATGTATTTTTGAGAGAAGGAGAGAGAGACAGAGCATGAGTAGGGGAGGGGTAGAGAGAGAAGGAGAGATAGGTTCCGAAGCAGGCTCCAGACTATGTGCTGTCACCACAGAACCTGATGTGGGGCTTGAATTCATGAACTGCGAGATCATGACCTGAGCCGAAGTTGGATGCTTAACTGACTGAGCCACCCAGGTGCCCCAACTTTCTGCAACTTCTACATCAGGACTTGCCGCTTAACCTTGCACTTTTATGTTTGGAGATGGCTTGTTTTCTTAAATCTCATGAACCAACCTTGGCCAGCTTTAAACTTTTCTTCTGCAGCTTCCTCACTTCTTTTAGCCTTTGTAGAATTGAAGGTTATTAAAGTCTTGCTCTAGATAAGACTTTGGCTTAAGGAAACGTCACTGGCTTGATCTTATATCCAGACCACTACAACTTTTTCCATATCAGCAATAGGACTATTTCACTTTCTTATCATTTGTGTGTTCACTGGAATTTCACTTTTAATTTGTTTCAGAAACTTTTCCCTTGCATTCACAACTTGACCAAATGTTTGATGCAAGGGGCCTCAGCCTATCTCAGCTTTCCATGTGCATTTCTAACTAAGTTCAATTATTTCTAGCTTTGTAGCTGAAGGGAGACATGTGACTCTTCTTTTCACTTGAACACTTAGAGGCCATTGTAGGCCATTGTAGGATATTTATTGGCCATTTCAATATTGTGTCTCAGGAAATAGCCCAAGGAAAGGGAGAGAGATGGGGGAATGGCAGGTTGGCAGAGTAGTCAGAACACACACATTTATTGATTAAGTTCACTGTGCTATATGGGAGCAGTTCATGGTGCCTGAAAAGAATTACAATAATAACTTCAAAACTACTGATCACAGATCACCATAACAAATAAGATATGATTAAAAAGTTTAAAATAGTGATAGAATTACCAAAATGTGATACAGAGACATAAAGTGAGCAAATGCTATTTGAGGAAATGACACTGATAGACTTGCTTAATGCAAGGTTGCCACAATCCTTCAATTTGTAAAAGACCCATATCTGTGAAACACAATAAACTAAAGTGCAATAAAAAAGGTATGCCTGTATATATTTGCTTGTTTATTACCTTTAGTCTACCTTCCACCTAAAATTTATTCTATTTGGGGCAGTGATTGTGTCTGTCATATCCCCTGTTTTATATCATAGCACTTAGCAAATTTCCCAGCACAAAATAGGATTCAAGACAACCACTAGAATACTTGTTCAAGGCAAAGCTGTGTTCCATGTGCTGCAACTACAAAGATGAATAAGGTATGGTTTCAGAAGCAACTGCCAGATTTAGGAACCAAGAGCAGCTACAGAGTGAGGTGCACTGACTGGAGAATGGCAGAAAATAAAGTACATGATGAAAGTTTAACTAACTCTTCCTTTTGTATATTTTCCCACTCTGAGTAAAATCTTGAGATCTTGGTTTCCAAAGATCACCCTAAAGAGATCTCTGTAAACATGTAAAATTCTGGGGCATGAATTGGGCTCTTGTCTTTCTACTAAACAATAACAACAGACAATGAACACAGAATTGGAATCATACGCCAAAAGTATTTCAAAATATCAGAAAACAGTAACAATAAGTGCGTATAAATTTTTATTTTATTTAAATATAACATTTTTTCAATGAGTTAAAACTGCAAATATGCCCTTCAAACTTACATAAAAAATTTTTTTACAAGATTACCTCAATCCTTCTTGTAGGATGATTTAACCTTTTCAAGATCTTTGTCCTAAGTAATAGATCCATATTTAGTACTCTTTCATCTGCACTCATTTTTCAGGTCAAACAAGAAAAAAAAATAGCCTAGACTTTATTGCAAATCTTTGCAGTCATCCAAAAAAGTTTTGCATTTCATTGACTTACTTTTTCTTCCATGTTTTGCCTAAGATTTGTGAAGCTTGTTATTTAAGATAGCAACTAAAGACTAAGCCATGGATGAGTTATAATAGTCACCAAACAAATTAAAAATGGTGTTATGCTAGTGTTTTCGAAGCCTTTATTCTTTACACCCACTCCTTATCACTCTCCCTTCAAAGAAAATAAAGTCCCTTTTGCAAAGGCCCTGTGACATCCTTCCTAAACTTCATCTGTTGAAATGAATCTGCTACTCCCAAGCATCTGTAAATCTGTAAATCCCAAGAAGTTGAATATTTTTATTTCAACACATGAAAATAATTTCTAGTACATTTTATTTTTATTTTTGTTATGTGTTCTAAAGATATCTTTGTCTATGTCCAGACTTGTCTGAACCATTACATGAATGAGGGAGAATGGAGGCAGTTAAAGGGGCAAATTTGCTTCCCATAGGAAACAATTAAGTTGCAACTGGAGCTACTTCTAAGCAAAATTGTGGAAGAGTGCATAATGTGAAGCATGCTCCATGTAATTAGTGTAGTTTCCAACTTCTTGCTCAAGCTGTGCTTCTATTTTGGTTATATGATCTCATGTGTTTGACTGAATGAGAGACAGGTTTTACTGTTCCAACTTTCTGAGTTAGCTTGTTTTAAATCAGGATAATTACAATAGGTCTGTGTGAGCTACCTGTTTTCTAATTGTTTTTCCCCTAACGAAGGCAGTGAAAATAGAATGGCAAGTACATTAAAAAAAAAAAAGCACTACAAGGAGGAGTTAAGATAGCAGAGTTGTAGGGAGACCCGATGTTTTCCTAGTCCCTTGAACAAAGCTAGGTAAGTATCAAATCATTCTGAAATAGATCTGGGGACTGAGAAAACAAACTGCACAACTACAGGGAGAAAAGATGCCACAATGTGGAAGGTAGGAGGTGCAGAGACATGATTTGGGGGAGAAAAGAATCACAGGTGCTGTGGAAGGAAAGGAACCCTGATCTAGGAGAGAGGAGAAAAAGAGAGAGAGAAGGAGAGAGAGAGAGAGAGAGAGAGAGAGTGAGAGAGTATTGCACAGGGGATTGCACAAGTAAAACACTTCCCCAAAACTTTTGACTGGGAAAACAAGAGGGGCTAATTATTGCAAGTTTTTACAAGCGGTGGATCTCAAAGACTGAAGTTTTAGAAGTCCATGCCATCACCTGTGTGGAGCCTGGCCAGCACAGTGGGGCTTCTGTAGAAAAGGAGGGCCGAGGCCCAGGAGAAGACTGTATGGTCTGAGGATCTCCTGGGTCACACTAGGAGAGACAGTTCCCCCTTCTTGGAGTGCATTCGGTAGAGGTGGCACTGTATCTCTGGGGACAAAATACCCATGGTGCCACAAAGCTGTCCCATTGATTACCACAGGAACAGAGACACCTTTTGAGGGCAGCTAACCGGGATGCCAGTTTTTGCTGTGCTTTACCACAAATTCCAACACCCTGCATGTTTGTGTGTTGCCCATCTGAAACAAACCAGCACCAGCCACCACAAAGCAAGACCCTCCCCTAGAGGATCAGTGCAGGTCTGCACCATGTCAGGTCCCTAAAATTTGGAGTTTTGAAACAGCCAGCACATTTGAGAGAAAACAAAGGAACACCGCAAGAGGCCTGGAACAAATGCATGAAGGCAGGGATGTGAGGGAAATCAGGGACAAATGAAGGGAGAATGTCTGCTCTTCTGCAGGGCTTTCTGAACAATGGCAAGCATGAACTCCCCTTTCCAGGGATGAGAGAGTGGACAGACAATATTTACTACCCTTGCCCATCAGCACATAAGGACATCACTGATCAGCTCAGTGCCCTTAGTGGAGGGCTGAGCTGCTTATACCAAGCTTCTCCCCACTGTGCTCTGCAGGTTCTTGTTTTACTTAAGGCAAGTGTACCTGAAAGCCTCAACAGCAGCAAACCCTTCCCACAGAAGACCAGCAAAAACTCTCCCACACGCACCAAGTCTAATGACATAGAGGGCTGTAAAGCTTCTGCCAAGTAGAAACAAGATCTAGACTCTTTTAACAAGCAGACCAAAGCACACCTAGTTAAAACACACCACACACTGGACAAGGTCAAAACACTTCCCACTGCAGACTAGAAGAAACTCTTCAGAGGATTGACTTAAGGGAAAGAGCAAGTAAACACAATAAGCAAGTACACACAGCATACACAAGAAATATTGCTGAAGTACCAGGCCATGGACAGTATATGACCTGTTATTAATATAGCCATTACTCTCAGGAGTGAGAAACACAACAGCATTTACTAAAACACAGAAGATAGAGACATAGACAAAATGCCAAGATGAGGGATTTCATTCCCCAAAGAATAACAAGAAAAGGTCATGGTCAGGGATCTAATCAAAATGGTTATAAGTAATATGCATGAACCAGAATTTAAAACATTAATCATAAGGACACTAGCCAGGCTTGAGAAAAGCATACAAGACACCAAGGAGTCCCTTACCATGGACATAAAGGCTTAAAAACTAGTAAGACCAAAATAAAAAATGCTATAACTGAGACTTGAAAACAACTGTATGTAATGAGCACAAGGATGGACAAAGTAGAGGAGTTAATCAGTGATATAGAAGATAAAATAAAGAAAAATAATGAAACTGAGGTACCTGGGTGGCTTGGTCAGTTAAGCATATGATTGTTGGTTTCAGTTCAGGTCATGATCTCATGGTTTGTGTGGTCGAGCCCCACATCGGGCTCTGTGCTGTGCAGAGCCTGCTTAGGATTCTCTCTCTCTTCCTCCATCTCTCCCTCTCTCTCTCAAAATAAATAAATAAAAATTAAAAAAAGAAAATAATGAAGCTGAAAAGAAGAGGTAAAGAAAAATATTGGCTCACTAATGTAGACCTAAGGAACTCAGGGATTCCACAAAACATAATAACATTCCTATCATAAGAGTCCCAGAAGAAGAAGAGAGGAAAAAGGGGCAGAATTTTTTTGAGCAAATTATAGCTGAAAACTTCCCTAATCTGGGGAAAGAAGTAGCCAACCATATCCAAAAGGTACAGAGAACTCCCATCAAGATCAACAAAAGCAGGCCAACAATAAGACATATTGTACTTTTAAGGAAAAACAATTAGGTTAGCAGCAGATCTGTCCACAGAAACTTGGCAGGCCAGAAGGGAGTGGTATAATATTCAATTTTCTGAGTGGGAAAAAATATGCAGCCAATAATACTTTATCCAGCAAAGCTGTCATTCAGAATAGAAGGAGAGATAAAGAGTTTCTCAGGCAAACAAAAACTGAAAGAGTATGTGACCACTAAACCAGCCCTGCAAGAAATAATAAAGCGGACACTTTGAGTGGTAAATAAAGACCAAAAGCAACAAAGACTAGAAATGAACAGAGAAAATCTCAAGAAACAATGAATTTACAGGAAGTACAATGGCACAAAATTCATATATTTCAATAATCATTATGAATATAAATTGACTAAATGCTCCAATCATAAGACATAAGGTATCAGAGTGGACAAAAAAATAAAAAATCAAGACTCACCTATATGCTCCTACAAGAGATTGACTTTAGACCTAAAGACACCTACAGACTGAAAGTGAGGAGGTGGAGAACCATTTAACATGCTAATGGGTGTCATAATTAAGCTGGAGTAGACATGCTTATATCAAAAAAACTAGATTATTAACCAAAGGGACTATCCAACAACAAGACCTAACAATTGTAAATATATATATCCCCAACTTGAGAGCACCCATTTATACACACACCCACACCCACACCCACACACACACATATATATACACATATACCACACCCACACACACATATATATATATATACACATATATATATATACACATATATATATATATACATATATATATACTGGTAACAAAAAAACCCTCACTGTTAATGATACAATGACAGTATGGGACTTTAACACTCCACTTACAGCAATGGGCGGATCATCTAAGCAGAAATTCAACAAGGAAACAATGACTTTGAATGGCATCCTAGACCAGATAGATTTAACAAATATACTCAGTACACTTTTTCTTAAAGCATCAGAATACTTTTTTTAAAATTTTTTTAACGTTTATTTATTTTTGAGACAGAGAGAGAGACACAGCATGAACGGGGAGGGGCAGAGAGAGAGGGAGACACAGAATCGGAAGCAGGCTCCAGGCTGTGAGCCATCAGCCCAGAGCCCGTCGCGGGGCTCAAACTCATGGACCACGAGATCGTGACCTGAGCTGAAGTCGGACGCTTAACCGACTGAGCCACCCAGGCGCCCCAATACACTTTTTTTTTAATGCACATGGAACACTCTCCTGAATAGATCACATAGTAGGTCACAAATGAGGCCTTAACAAATACAAAAGATTGAGATTTTACCGTACATATTTCTTCCCCAAAATGCTATGAAACTTGAAGTTGAGCAAAAGAAAAAAATTTGGAAAGCTTTCCAATACATGAACGACCCAACGCTAATATCATCCTCGATGGGGTAAAACTGAGAGCTTTCCCGCTAAGGTCAAGAACAAGACAGAGATGTCCACTCTTGCCACAGTTATTCAACATAGTATTGGAAGTCTTAGCCTCTGCAATCAGAAAACACAAAGAAATAAAAGGCATCCAAATTGGCCAGGAGGCGGTCAAACTCTCACTCTTCACAGATAACATCATACTCTATATGGAAAACCCTAAAGATTCCACCAAAAGACTGCTAGAACTGATTCATGAATTCAGCAAAGTTTCAGGATATAAAATCAACGCACAGAAATCAGTTGCATTGCTATACACCAACAATGAAGCAACAGAAACAGAAATCAAGGAATCGATCCCATTTACAGTTGCACAAAAAAACATAAAATACCTAGGAATAAGCCTAACAAAGAGGTGAAAAATCTATATGCTGAAAACTATAGAAAGCTTATGAAAGAAATTGAAGAAGACACAAAAAAATGGAAAAAGATTCCATGCTCCTGGATAGAAAAAGCAAATATTGTTAAAATGTTGATACTACCCAAAGCAGTCTACATACTCAATGCAATCCCTATCAAAATAACACCAGCATTCTTCACAGAGCTGGGACAAATAATCCTAAAATTTGTATGGAACCAGAAAAGACCTCAAATAGCCAAAGCAATCTTGAAAAAGAAAATCAAAGCAGGAAGCATCACAATCTCAGACTTCAAGCTATACTACAAAGCTGTAATCGTGAAGACAGTATGGTACTGGCACAAGAACAGACACTGAGATCAATGGAACAGAATAGAGGACCCAGAAATCGACCCGCAAACGTATGTCCAACTAATCTTTGACAAAGCAGGAAAGAATATCCAATGGAATAAAGAGAGTCTCTTCATCAAGTGGTGCTGGGAAACCTGGACAGTGACATGCATAAGAATGAACCTGAACCACTTTCTTACACCATACACAAAAATAAACTCAAAATGGATGAAAGACCTCAATGTAACACAGGAAGCCATCAAAATCCTCAAGCAGAAAGTAGGTAAAAACCTCTTTGATCTTGGCCGCAGCAACTTCTTACTCAACATGTCTCCGGAAGCAAGGGAAACAAAAGCAAAAATGAACTACCGGGACCTCAACAAAATTAAAAACTTCTGCACAGCAAAAGAAACAATCAACAAAACTAAAAGGCAACTGACAGAATGGGAGAAGATATTTGCAAATGACATATCAGATAAAGGGTTAGTATCCAAAATCTATAAAGAACTTATCAAACTCAACATCCAAAAAACAAATAATCCAGTGAAGAAATGGGCAAAAGACATGAATAGAAACTTCTCCAAGGAAGACATCCAGATGGTCAACCTACATATGAAAAATGCTCAACATCACTCATCATCAGGAAATACAAATCAAAACCCCAATGAGATACCACCTTACACCTGTCAGAATGGCTAACATTAACAAGTCAGGCAACAACAGATCTTGGCAAGGATGTGGAGAAAGAGGATCTCTTTTACATTGCTGGTGGGATTGCAAGCTGGTGCATCCACTCTGGAAAAGAGTATGGACGTTCCTCAAAAAACTAAAAATAGAACTACCCTACAACCCAGCAATTGCACTACTAGGCATTTACCCACGGGATACAGGTGTGCTGTTTCAAAGGGACACATGCACCCCCATGTTTATAGCAGCACTATCAACAATAGCCAAAATATGGAAAGAGCCCAAATGTCCATTGATGGATGAATGGGTAAAGAAGATGTGGTATATATATACAATGGAGTATTACTCGGCAACCAAAAAGAGTGAAATCTTGCCATTTGCAACTACGTGGATGGAACTGAAGGGGATTATGCTAAGTGAAACTAGTCAGTCAGAGAAAGACAAAAATCATATGACTTCACTCATATGAAGACTTTAAGAGACAAAACAGATGAACATAAGGGAAGGGAAACAAAAATAATATAAAAACAGGGAGGGGGACAAAACAGAAGAGACTCATAAATATGGAGAACAAACTGAGGATTATGGGAGGGATTGTGGGTGGGGGGATGGGCTGAATGGGTAAGGGGCACTATGGAAACTACTCCTGAAATCATATGCTAAGTAATTTGGATGTAAATTTTAAAAAATTAAAATTAAAATTAAAATTAAAATTAAAAAAAAGAATAAAAACCAAATACATGGAGGTTAAAGAACATCCTACTAAAGAATGAATGACTTAACCAAGAAATTAAAGTAGAAATTAAAAAAAATCCATGGAAGCAAATGAAAATGAAAGCAAACAATCCAAAACCTTTGGGATGCAGAAAAAGTGCTCATTAGAGGGAAGTATAGAGCAATACAGGTCTACCTCAAAAAGCAAGAAAAGTCTCAAATATACAATCTAGCCTTACACCTAAAGAAAATAGAGAAGGAACAGCAAATAAACCCTAAACACAGCAGAAGAAAGGAAGTAATAAAGATAAGAGAAAAAATAAATGATATAGAAAAAAACAACAAAACAACAATAGAACAAATCAATAAACTAAAAGCTGGTTCTTTGAAAGAATTAATAAAATTGATAAACCCCTAGTCAGACTTAAAAAAAAGAGAGAGAGAAAGGATCTAAATAATTAAAATCACATATGAAAAAGGAGAGGTCATGAGCAACACCACAGAATCACAAACAATTACAAGACGATATTATGATAAATTGTATGCCAAGTTTTTGGCATTCTGGAAGAAATAGCTAAGTTTCTAGAAACATAAACTATCAAAACTGAAATAGGGAGAAATAGAAAATTTGAACATACCTATAACTAGCAAAGAAATTGAATGAATAAAAAAATAAAATCTCCCAACTAACAAAAGTCCATGGCCAGATGGACTCTCAGGGGAATTCTACCAAACATTAAAAGAAGAATTAATACTTCTTCTTAAATTATTCCAAAAAAAACCCCAACCAGAATTGGAAGGAAAACTTCCAAATTCATTCCACAAGGCCAGTATCACCTTGATTCCAAAACCAAAGACCCCACTAAAAAGGATAATTACAGGAAAATATTCCTAATGAATATGGATGGAAAAATTCTCAACAAGACACTAGCAAATTGATTCCAACAGTACACTGAAAGAATCTTTCACCACGATCAAGTGGCTTTATTTCTGAGCTGCAAGTGTGGTTCAATATCCACATATCCATCAATGTGATAAACCACATTAACAAAAGAAATGATAAGAACCTTATGAGCCTCTCAATAGACAAAGAAAATTCATTTCTTAAATTACAGCATCCATTCTTGATAAAAAAAAACCCTCAACAAAGTAAGGATAGAGAGAACACACCTCAACATCATAAAGGGCATATATAGAAGACCCACAGCTAATATAATGTTCAATGGGGAAAAACTGAAAGCTTTTCCTTTATGGTCCAGAATTGACAGGGATGTCCACTCTCATCACTGTGATTTAGCATAGTAATGGAAGTCCTAGCCTTAGCAATCAGGCAACAAAAAGAAATAAAATGCATCAAATTGGTAAGGAAAAAGTCAATCTCACTATTCACAAAGGACATGATACTTTATGTAGGAAATCCGAAGGACTCCACCAAAAAATTGCTAGAACTCATACATTAATATACATGAATTTAGTAAAGTGACAGCATACAAAATCAATCTACAGAAAACTGTTGCATTTTTATACACCAATAATGAAGCAGAGAAGGAGAAATCAAGGAATTGATTCCATTTACAATGTACCAAAAACCATAAGATACCTAGGAATAAACCTATCCAAAGAAGTAGAAGATCTGTACTCCAAAAACTATAGAACACTATGAAAGAAACCAAAGATAATACAGTGCAATGGAAAAATATTCCATGCTCATAGATTGGAAGAACAAATATTGTTAAAATGTCTATACTACCCAATGCAATCTACACATTCAATGCAATCCCTATCAAATAACACCAGCATTTTTCACAGAGGCACACCAAACAATATTAAAATTTTTATGGAACCACAAAAGACCCCCAATAGCCAAAGCAATCTTGAAAATGAAAAACAAAGATGAAGGAATCATATTTCTAGTCATCAAGCTGTAGTCATGAAGACAGTATAGTATTGGTTCTAAAAATGACACAGATCAACAGAACAGAGTAGAAACCCTGGAAATGGACCCACAACAATATGGTCAACTAATGTTTGACAAAGCAGGGGAAAATATGCAATGGAAAAACTCAGTCTCTTCAACAAATGGTGTTGGGCAACCTGGACAGCCACATGCACCAGAAAGAAACAGGACAACTTTCTGACACCATACACAAAAATAAATTCAAAATGAATGAAAGACCTAAATGCAACAAAGGAATCCATCAAAATCTTAAAGGAGGACAGAGGCAGCCACCACTTTTACAACAGCCATAGGAACTACTTATTAGACGCATCTCAGGAGGCAAGGGAAAGAAAAGCAAAAATGAATTATTGGGACTTCATTAAGATATAAACGCACACTTTTGCACAGTGAAGGAAACAATCAACAAAACTAAAAGGTTATCTACAGAATGGGAGAAGATATTTGCAAATGACATATGTGATAAAGGGTTAGTATCTAAAATCTATACAGAACTTAGCAAACTCAACATCCAAAAAGCAAATAATCTAGATAAGAAATGGCTAGAACACATGAAAAGACACTTTCCCAAAGAAGACATACAGATGGTTATCTGTTATAAGGCCTTTATCAAGGAGGAAATGAATCATGCCTTTTCATTAATCCTATTTTCCCATACCTTTGTGGATACTCTGTATTAGCCCCACCTTGTCTTCAAATATATGTTTATTTTTTACTCCATTGGGTATTACTTAAATATATTAATTTATATTCATGTGTACAACCTTTCTATTTATAAACATTCCTAAGTTTGTCCTATAGACATATACTGTATATTTTGAATTCCATTATAGGTTTCCTGATTGACAGTGCGTTTTGTTATATTTTTAGTAGGTACTTCATGGTTCTTAATCCAGATTTTATCACAAATTGGTTGCTTAATTCATACATCTCCATCCCTGAGCTTGTTCTTTGTTCACCAGACTCAAACCCAACTACCTATGAATGCTCTGCTTAAGGCAACTCACTTAGTATGACCAAAATAGAACTTATGATTATCCCCATCCAAAACTCTCTCCTTCAGTACTTCACATCTCAATAAATGTCACTACTATTTGCCAAACTGCTAGAGTCATAGATCTAGGAGTCATTTTTTACACCTGAAGGTAATATACCATTGTATGCCAATTATACTTTAATAATAATAATAATAATAATAATAAATTGCTGTAGAAAAATATTTTAAAACTAGGAATTATTTCTGACTTTTCTCTTTTCTTCACAACCTAATCCATTCCACCGAGAAGACATGTCAGTTTTTCCTTCAAAATTTATTGAAAACCAAAACGCTCTTCACATTTTCACTATCATAACCCTCGTCCAAACCACTATCAACTCTGGCCTAGACTTAATTGCCTGCATAGTGTAGTAGCCCTTGACTGGTATTGCCTCTACTCTTGACCCCCTATATTCTATCTACCACACAGCACTTAGATTGATCTTTCAAAACCCATATTACATTATACTAGTTTCCTTCTTTACATATTCCAATGCTTCAATAAGAAGCATTGGAATATGTAAAGCATTGAGAATAAACTCCAAAGTCATTTACCATGGCTTACAGATTGTACATTATTTAAGCTCTCTGCCCTATTCCCTATCACTCTGCCCTCTACTGACCCTTTTCCAACCACCATGGCATTCTTACTACTCAAAAAACAACAACCTTTATTCTCTGATCCAAATCCTTTATACTTATTTTTCTTTATGTTGTGGATGCTCTCTTCTCAGGCTTTGGCTTGCTCCATCTCTTCTTCCAGGCTTCTGTTCAACTATTCTCTTCAGAAAGGCCTTCCTTAACCACTTTTACTTTGTTTACATTTACCCCAGCTTTATTGATGTGTAGTTGACAAATAAAAATTGTATATACTTAAGGTGTATATGTAATGTTTTGCTATACATTGTGCATTTACATATACACTGAAATGATTACCATGAACAACTTAATTAACATATCCATCACCTCATATATTTAGCATATTTTTTGCAGTAGGAACCTTTAATATCTACTCTCTTAGAAAGTTTCAAGCATACAATACGGCTTTATTAAGGATAGTCAACATGCTCTACATTAAATCTCTAAACTCATTTATCCTGCATAACTGAAACATTGTACCTTTGATGAACACCTATTTCCCCCACACCATCCCCTGTCAGCTACTATTCTATTCTCTGCTTTTATGAGTTCTAAATAGCCAATGGAAAGCAAGTTGCACACAGTTGTATGTCCACAAATGTTTCCCACTGAATTTAGAGGTTAATATAATGTTAGGTTCCACATTTATTTGTCTTTACAGCCTAGTGACTTCATTTTCTCTCCACTAAGGAGAAATCTAGACAGACAGAGAGAAAGACTATGAGAGACACAGAGGCATGTTGGCAGAGAGGGATAGTCAAATAGCCATAAAAAGTGATGACAGAGTGATGGATTGGAAAGGTTCATGCAGATTTCTACATAAAATCTCTCAAGAAAATAGATAAACTTCATAATGTAAAGGATGTTGAGAAAGAAAAATGAGGGGCATGGGGAATATTCCTGAGGAACAGTTGGCTGTTTTAAATTCCTGTGAATTCCCCACTCTAAATCTTGGATATGGACCAGATATATATCATCGCTATTTTCCAAAACTGTGGTAAAAGCAAAGCCACATACTAGTTTTATAACCTTTAGCAATTTAGTCTTCTTGAGCTTTAGTTTCCTTATCTGTAAAATAAGAATATTCTCATCTTCCAGGCATAGTAGCATATTGCCTTGCATATAATAATAATGGTAGCTGCTATCACCATCACTACCATCATCATCACCAAAATACCTGGACTGCCCCTTATACTGGTCACTATGATAGCTACATGGTCCTTAAAACCACAATTGTCTTCCAACAAGAACTAAAATGTAGATTAGATGAGAGTTGTCTTAGGACAGTCTTGTGTAGCACAAGTGTCAAATTTTTGTTCATTTGCTTCCTAAAATATATTTTCTTGCTACATTCATTAAATGTTGTCATTTATATTTGTGACTGAGGAAGAGAGAGAGAAAGAGTGAGGGAGGGAAGGGAGGGAGGGGAGTAGAGTTGGTTTTGTGTGCTATTTAATCAAAAGCCTCTATGGATTATTGGTTATCATTATTACTGCATTTACTGAGGCAATGGTATTATTTTATTGTGCAGAGCAGTTGTTTTCCAAATTCATTTATTCAGAATATGATCTCTGCTTATTTCATAATCAACTAAGTGGGTTTTTAATTCTTGATATCTCATTGCTTAACCTAATCATTTATGAACAGGGGAAAAAAAGAAAACTGGAAATAAATCCACAGTAAGCAAATGAGGCAAACGAACATTGCAAATCATAGAATCTTACAGTCTGAAGAAAATGTAGCCATTATCTAAACCATTTAGTTATACAGGAGAAAAATTGAAGTCTATAGACAAATGAATAACAATATTTTAATCAATCCAGGCTTCAAATCCAGTATTTCTATTTTTAATATAATGCTCTTCCCTCTACCAAGCCTCCCTGCTTAAATACATGAAACAGCTCTGCAGAGGGATTATTCATTGAGAGCACTTAGCCCATTTTGGATTACAGGAAAAAATGAGTAAAGGAGAGCACCATGGGAAACTGGAGATGGGAAAATAGGAATGGAGATAGGGTGCATTCATACTGTGCATTGTTAGCAACTGATTTTGGTTTATTAAGTTTGAGGATTGGAAGAGCAGCAGCCTTACTTTATGATCTCTCTCAGAATTTCAGTTCTGAAATTTAACCTGTGACATGAATAGGTAAACTTCCAATGCAAATTAAAACAATTCTATCAACTTTTGACTTTATTTTCTTTTTTTTTTTTTTTATCACAGTTTCAGGTTTTGGTGTGTGTTCCCTGAAATTGAAAACTATGGTTTGAAAAAAATCTTCCCCTTTCATTCTCACTGGACTACAGAATAGTACTATAATAGTTCTGGTGTGAGTGTGTTTGTGTTTGTGTGTGTGTGTGTGTGTGTGCGTGCGTGTGTGTGTGTGCATGTGTGTGTGTACTAGAATTAGTACACAAATTACAATCCTTGACATAGTCTGATGGTAATTTCTTTTGATATTAAATGATTGGTATTGTAGATTTTATTTAGAGGTATTGAAAGATAAAATTTTAAAGAAAGCTCAGCCTTTGATTGTTTTCTTTTCTTTTCTTCTCTTTTCTTTCTCACAGAATGAATTCTAATGGTTCACTAGACAACTGATCACTTGTGATTATACATAACTTATGATTGCTTTGTAAGAAAAAAAGTAGAAAATGGAAGAAAAATTCTGTGGATTATGTGGGGAGGGAAATCTCCTTTCAATGTATTACAGTTTTGTTAGTCATGACATGATGGCATTAGTAGGAGACCATGGGGATATAGAGGAATCTATGTTCACTTACTCTGAGTCAAAATAGAATTTTTTAAGAAATTAAATTTTATACAACAATATATTCCAGGCTTCAACCTATCATTTTTGTGGTTGGAGTGGAGATAGTGTCAAAGGAGAGTTGGAGCTCCAAATTTTTGATGGATCTCTAATTAATTGTAAAATTTAGGCTTTTCCAAGCCACACCTTCTACTTATTAATAACTATATTTACTGCTGTGGTGACATACTAGCTTGGACTGTAGAATTGCTTTATTTGATGTACTTTGTTCCAAGTTCCTATATTCTTAGACAGTAATCACTTAAAAAGCAAACTATAGAAGTTTGCTACTGCTGAATATTGAAATCATTCCCTCCAAAAGAAGTTTAAGTTATTACAAAGCTACTCAAGCAATGATTCATAACTTGAAATACTTACTATTATTATTACAAAGTTTTATAGCTCTATTTACATTATTAGTGACGTGATAGGAAAAAGAAAATGTGAAAAACTTGGATCTCTATGTACTTGTTATACTCAATAAACAATTTATAAATTAAGACTTCAGCTTTATGTTCTGAGTCTTATTTCTCTCATTGAGATCAATTTTTTATTATAGTTACTGAAATAATGTGCCTTTGAAAAAACTCAATATATGAACAGATTCTAAATCAAGAATAATTAATATCATTTAAAACGAGCTTTCAATCAGAAGTAGCCTTCTTTTTTGTGTTAGTTTTATTGCTAATAAACAGGATAAGATATAAACAGAATATTTGAAGAAGTAAATAAACTAAAAGGAAGAATCATAATAACATAAGCAACTTCTAAAAACCACAGTAAGTTGGAAAGTTTGCAAATTGAGATAAAGACTGAATAGATTATTATAAAATTGCATCGAATTAGACACTTTTCCAAGATACTTAGAATTTTTTATGCCATTAATTAAAATTTTTATTGAACTAGGGAATAATGATTATATACTGTCATATGTAATCAAAATTTTGGCAATTATGAAATGCATGGAATTAGAACAATTTTAAAGGTCATCAGATACAAATATTTGTCCACCAGCATTTCAGCTTTTGCTCTCAAATAGAAAGTAGTATTAATTAATCTAGTTCAACCACTATAGCACTCAAATTATGGACATATCTATATAAATATTAAAATATAACACTCAACACCCTCTTGACTGAATCTGAGAAACTTGGTTGAAGTTGAGAAACTATCCAGTATGGTATGCATACTAGAGAGAATTAAGAAACTCCCAAGTCTTTTCTGTGTTCCATCACTGACCCACTGGTTTTTCAATTTACATTTCTTTCATTAAAACAATTATAATAATATTATTTACTCATAATAATTGTGGCATCAGGTGAGGGCTTTGGAAAGCAAAAAGTCCTAATCAATATAGTAGCTATTTTGTGTGAGATCTACACTATGAGTATAGAGGGTTCTTTGATTTTATTTTATTTTATCTTTTTAAATTTTTTTAACGTTTATGCATTTTTGAGAGAGACAGAGACAGAGGATGAGCGGGGGAGGGGCAGAGAGAGAAGGAGACACAGAATCTGAAGCAGGCCCCAGACTCTGAGCTGTCAGCACAGAGCCCGCCGCGAGGCTTGAAACCATGAACCTGAGATCCTGACCTGAGCTGAGGTCAGATGCTCAATCGACGGAGCCACCCAGGCACCCCAGGTTCTTTGATTTTATATGTGACATCTCTGGCAAAACTAGAGGGCTACCGAGGGCAAATATAAATCTTGTCACTAGCTACATTCTCAGGAAAATGGCAAGTGGCTTAAGCATCTCTTGAGTGGAACCAGGAGGGTGGAGGAAATGAGAGATTAAATATTCTAATAGCCTAAAAGGCTGAGAAGTACTCATGAACCATCTATAATAAAAACTATGGGGGACTCAAGGAATGTAACTTCAGTGACATCCCTATCCAGAATGCATAGCAGCTTGCCACAATACATGAAATATTACCACCTGAGAATTATTCCTTTGGCTTGTACCATTACTTTTTCTAGAAGTCTCCTGTGGCAATTCATTATTTCTTTTTGTTGTTGTTGTTTGAAGTTTTTATTTAAATTCCAGTTAGGACAAGTCATTATTTCATATATATATATATATATATATATATATATATCATATATATAGCCCCCCAATTTACATCCAAGTTAGCCAGCATACAGTGCAACAATGATTTCAGGAGTAGACCACCCCACCACCCCTCACCTATTCAGCCCATCCCCCCTCCCACAACCCCTCCAGTAACCCTCTGTTTGTTCTCCATATTTAGAGGCTGTTATGTTTTGTCTCCTTCCCTGTTTTTATATTGTTTTAAAATTTTTATTATTTTTTTAAATTTAATGTTTATTTTTGACAGAGAGAGACAGAGCATGAGCAGGGGAGGGGCAGAGAGAGAGGGAGACACAGAATCCAAAGCAGGCTCCAGGCTCTGAGCTGTCTGCACAGAGCCAGACACGGGGCTCAAACTCACAGACTGCAAGATCATGACCTGAGCTGAAGTCGGCTGCTCAACTGACTGAGCCACCCAGGCGCCCCTATTATTTTTAATTTTTTAAATGTTTATTTTTGAGAAAGAGAGACAGAGAGAGCAAGCGGGGGAGGGGCAGAGAGAGAGGGAGACACAGAATCTGAAGTGAGCTCCAGGGTCTGAGCTGTCAGCACAGAGCCAGATGCAGGGCTTGAACCATGAACCATGAGATGACCTAAGCCAAAGTCGGACGTTTAACCGATTGAGTCGCCCAGGCACGCTTCATGAATATATTTAGAGTAGTTTTCATATTAAAAACAACTGGGAATTCTGCTTACCGTACATTTCTAGACTCTACCCTAAAAGCTCATGATTCAGTGTGTCTGTCATGGGACATTGGAATCTGTATACTTGTCAGACTACCCAGGTGATTTGATGTTGCAGGCTAGATTTCTTTTTTTTTTCTTTTTTTTAATGTTTATTTTTGAGAGACAGAGAGAGACAGAGAATGAGCATGGGAGGGACAGAGAGAGAGGGAGACACAGAATCTGAAGCAGGCTCCAGGCTGTAAGCAGTCGTCAGCACAGACCCTGATGCGGAGCTTGAGCCCATGAACTGTGAGATCATTACCTGAGCCGAAGTCAGACGCTCAACCGACAGCCACCCAGGCGCCCCTGTTTGCTAGATTTAATTACCAGATATTAATAATGAGTGGCAAATGATTTTATTTTTCTAATCTGCTATGGTTGTGAAAGAATAATATAGATAAAAGGCTTTGATGGATGGTTTGATGGGAGAAAAAAGGTTCAGAGCTGAGAGATACCTTGGAAAGAAAACACAAAATTCAAGAGTATAAAAGCTCAAAGTACTACAAAGAGACATTGGCTACCTGAGGGAGGAAGTCTCCCCAAAAGGAAAAAAAAAGGCTATGAATTCTAACACAAAAGTAATGTATATCATAACTTTTTCCGGATATACTTCAACTTTCTTCAACAACCAGCAAATGGACCTCTACATGGAGAGCTTCCTGCTGAGACCTCATCAGGAAATGAGATGAGTGGAGAAAACAAGAACATTAAGGGTTCATCTGTACCAAACATTTTGAAACAATTAATTACTACTTCTTCTGTGCTCATGAGAATTCTGGGTGACATTTCTTCCAGCCCATTAAAGCTCATTTGGGACATTTAAAACATCCAAGCTATTACCTTTTCCCCAGGATCATTTTCTCCCCATCTCTCCGCCAAAAAACAAAAATGTGAATTTTAGAAGGTCCTAACACATTGTCTTAGAGCTTTGGATCCTTGATTAGATGCTTGTTCACTCATCATTGGTTCCTATTTTAAAATGTAAACCTGGTCCAATTGTCAAAGATATGATGGGAATATCTAAAAAATATTGAGTGGAGGCAATAACTGGCAACATTGGGATTGTGTTATAATTTTAGTACTTGAGTGTAAGCCCGGGTATAGGAATAAGAAAGCATCAAACCAACTCATCTACTGTTTCATTTTCTGTGAAAATGAACATTTTCTGTGTTAAGTTGTTTGATTTCGGGGCTTAAGTCTTATAGAATCTTACTTCATTCTAAATGGAGTCTCTGTTTTGTATATATAGAAAAATTGCTGACTGCAGCTGTGCTGACTCTCACAGAAACCTCTGCAACCTGAAAAGAGAAATTACAGAGATCACAGAGGTTGATTATAAAAGCTAACATGAATCAACGGTTTACCATATTTCAGGCTCTTATGTGATGTGTATCCTTGACATGCTATGTCTCATTTAATCCTTAAAACAATTATATGAAGTAGATGATGTACTTATTTGTATTTTACAGATAAAGAAACTGTAAGCAAGATAAAATTAATTCTCCAAGGCCACACAGCTTTAAGTGGCAAAGCTATAATTCAAACCAAGATCCATATGACCTTGTAATGATATAGTAAAAAATAGATCTCATAAGACTGAATAAGTCAATTAAATTTTAGTGCTTGTATAGGGTAATTTATAAAAGTGCCCCAAGGAGGTCATCTTCTTAGCATAATAGTCACACCAAGCTATTAAATTATAGAGCAATGTAAAACTCAACACAAACTACCACTCAGATGCTGGGTTTTGTTGACAGTCATGGTCCAACTCTTCAGAGAACTAAATATTGAACTTGTATCCTATTTCAGAAACTTTCTTCCTCTTTTATAAGTAACCAAAATGTATTTTTAAAGAGACTTCATGGTAAAACTGCGTATTCCACATGTTACCCTTCTCTTTTAGGATAAAATTTGTTTATGAAAAGATTAAGTAACAAAAGAATTCCAAAATTCTTACACTAAAGTGTCTAAAAAATGGCACCATATTAGGCTCAGTCAGTTGAGCATGTGACTCTTGATTTTAGGGTCGTGAGTCCAACCCCCACGTTAGGCCAAGAACTTACTTTAAAATATTTTCTATTTTATTTTTTATGTTTTTAATGTTTATTTATTTTTGAGAAATAGAGACAGAGCATGAGTAGGGGAGGAGCAGAGAGAGAGAGGGAGACACAGAATCTGAAGCTAGCCCAGGCTCTTAGCTGTCAGCACAGAGCCCAATGCAGGGCTTGAACTCATGAACCATAAGATCATAACCTGAGCTGAAGTTGGTGAATTAACTGACTGAGCCACCCAGGCGCCCCTAAAATTTTATTTAAATTAAAAAAATAGAATCCAAATCTATAACAATGTGTACGTTTCCTTAAGACACTATTTATACTTCTTTTAAAGTGTAATTAAAATAATCTGTTAATACTTTTATTACCAATTCTTCCAAGGGTGGTTCAATATTTGCAAATCAACGTGATACACCACATTAATAAAAGAAAGGATAAGCACGATATGATCCTTTTGATAGATGCAGAAAAAAAACATTTGACTAGGTACAATATCCATTCATGATAAAAAAAAAAAAACCCTCAGCAAAGTTGGTTTAGAGGGAATGTACCTCAACATAATGAAGGCCATATATGAAAAACCCACAGCTAACATCATCCTTAATGGGGATAAACTATAATCTTTTCTCCTGAGGTCACGTTCAAGACATGGATGTTCACTCTTACCACTTTTATTCAACACAGTACTGGAAGTCCTAGCCACAGCAATCAAGCAAAAGGAAATAAAAGGCATCCAAATCAATAAGGAGGATGTAAAACTTTCATTACTTGCAAATGACATGATGCTGTATATCGAAAACCTGAAAGATAACACCAAAAGACTTCTAGAACTGATTAATGAATTCAGTAAACTCAGAGGATACAAAACCAGTGTACAGAAATCTGTTGTATTTCTTTTTTTAAGTTTATTTATTTTGAGAGAGAGAGAGAGGGAGAGAGAGGAGAGAATGCGCATGAGCAGGGGAGGGGCAGAGAGACAGGGAGAGAGGGAATCCCAAGCAGGCTCCATGCTATCAGCGCAAAGCCAGATGCAGACTTTGATCTCACAAACTGTGAGATCATGACCTGAACTGAAATCGAGTCAGACGTTTAAACAACTGAACCACCCAGGCGCCCCAAGGATGAATACAATTTTCATGCTTATATAACTTCCCTTACTTCACCTATCCTGGTGCTTACCACATTATATCATAATTACAGATTTACTATTCTGGAGATCCCCATAGATTGTGAGATCCTGGAGGACAGTGCTAGGTATGTTTCATATACCTGTCATCTAGCCAGTACTTGACACATAGTAAGTATTTAGTTATTATTAGCTATATGAAAAGAAAGAAGGAAGGAAGGAAGGAAGAAAAAGAAGAAAGGAAGAAATGAAGAAAGAAGAAGGAGCAAAAAGGGATAAAAAAGAAAGAAAAAAGACAAAATCTATCCATCCAATTATTCTAGTTTTAGTGAGGTCTCAGAGACAAAGTAGTGGAGTCCTTAAAAGACATGGAACTTAATAGATGTTTGTTCAGCGTGTGTGCTTTATTTGAATTTAATCAATTGAAGAGAACACAGACAAATTGACAATGCCTTCTGATGAGACATAATGTATATGATTTTTATTATAAATTTATGAGTGGGACTGGGATGAGACATGGGTATTCCAGAGAAAAGGACATCTTTGACCCAGGACATAGGCTTTATTTACTGTTGATGTTCTTGTGTGTTTTGTTTTTAATTTAGTCTTTTTCCAGGTCAGGTCATAGCTGCAAGGTCTTATATTGCAAGCAAAAATGTGCCATGTGAGTTGTATCATTATAGTCATTTTTATAGTCCACAGAGATGAGCGTGCCTGCTCTGTATCTCCTTCCAGCAAAAGCTAGGGAGTCTTAGGGTTTCTAAATTTCCTAACCCAAGATGTCATCATGCAGACTGGTTTTAAATGTATTGAATGATTCATGTGAGCTATGATGGCCTATATTTGCAGTTTTTCCTATCATCTTAACATGGTTATTCTGTGATTGGCATTTCTTGCGTTTTTACATTTATGCAAACTAATATTTAAAGTGAGTTTTCTAAGTTAGGAACCCTGATGTTTTTATTAATAATTAAAAATTACATCTAAGAGCCTGACAAACAGAACCTATAACATGTCATAATATGTTTTTTTTTTATGAGCAGGTCATAGACAAAGTGAAGATGAAAGGGGAAGACAATAACTGTTTTAACTCTTTCATTTCTAGAAAGCAAACAAGATAGAGTTGCTTATTTATCTTATTTAGGGAAAGGGAAGTTAGAATTATGTAGCTTTACTATAATAAGGGTGGTCTTGTTTCCTTTCTGTCTTTTTGTTATTCCGAGCCACATCATGTTCTCTGGAAGGAATATCTGAAAATAGTCAATTTATAGCCTCTAGTTGGCTTTGTAGCCCAACCCAACAGGCCTTGAAGTGAAGACTTCTTACAAAGCCATGCAGAAAGTATCCACCAGATGCTAGAAAATGGCAGATTCTACCTGTCTATAAAAATAATTCAAGCAGAGAAGACTAATCAATATGAATGCATTCAAAAAGTGAAAACAATAGGAACTTGGCATCTTCATTACTCTGATAGTACAAATTTCATACTTTTCTAATGTCAGGAAACATAACTAGAATTTTTACTATAAAAAAAATCTCTGATTCCTTTTCTGACTGCAAGTTTTTATTTATATAAATACCATTTTTCAAACTCAAAAATACATGAATAGTAGGACAATACTCACTATTAAATTTTTAGTTCAACTGAAAAACTTCCCTATTTAACCAGCCAGACTTTTGTCTTGTAAATTCTGTTTCAATTCCTTTTTTCCAAAGTGTGGACAATCTGAGAAGAGGGAAATGAGTTTAATGAGGAAAGTGAAAAAGAGAGTGAAAGAAAGAGTTTGTTGGAGTTGCTGGGTTTCCTCTTATTCCTAGCAATACTTTCTACCTAATCCTTCTCATTAAAAAAAATCTGCCACTATTTAAAATAACAATCTCAGGGGTACCTGGGTGGCTGAGTCAAAGTCTGACTTCAGCTCAGGTCATGATCTCACAGTTTGTGGGTTTGAGCCCTGCGTCAGGCTCTGTGCTGACAGCTCAGAGCCTGGAGCCTGCTTCAGATTCTGTGTCTCCCTCTCTCTCTGCCCCTCCCCCACCCGCACTCTGTCTCTTTCTCAAAAATAAGCAATATATATATATATATATATATATAATAACAATCACAAAGCTAGAAAGTTTCTTTTTATTTCTACTGACTGATTTAATTTTTTAAGGTTACACAAATAATGTATGAACACATTCTTATAGTAGAAAAAATAAACATTACAAAAGTATATACAGTAAAAAGTGACAGTTCCATTATATGTGCCCACCCCCATCCCAATCCACTCCTAGGTAGTAGCTATTGCTAACATTAGATGTCTTATCTTCCCCATTCACTTTAGAAAATATTTTTTAATCTTAAATACAGTATATCTTCAAAGAGTAAGAACCATGTTTACATGTCTTTTTAGTTTTACCCAGACCTTCATATACTGCAGTCTCATTGTAAAACTTTTTGTTTCATTTTCCAGAGGACTTTAGCATAAGACATGTTTATCATCGTTTCTTGGGCAATAAAGTACAAAGAGAACTTCCAAGGAAGGCTCTTTCAATTATTAAACCATCTCATTTGGATCCAGAAGAACAGTGGTATCCTAAGGGCTTCCACACATGCAATGTAGTGACGTTGATTAAATTAGATAATTGCTCTTCTGCATTCAGCCTGAGTAAACCTACTGAGAAGAATACATTTCTGGTATCAATCAAAAATATGTACTGTGCCTACTTCATGTAGAATATATATATTAAGTTGTTCTAAAATATTTTCATTTTGTTGGCCCCTCTGATGGGGCAAAAGACTTCACAAACCATGTATTCCACTTGCTCCTTCCTTTACGAAAAAAAAAAAAATCCTCAGAATTGGGGAAAGTCCTACTTTTGATGAGGTGGAATGAGGTTATGTCTGCATTTTTATTAAAAACAGAAATTCTGTTGCATAACAGAATACATAACAGTAAAGATTATGCATTGTTACATTATTTTTATTAATGGTATAAGATAACCTGTGGGCCACCTGAAAAACCCACATGAACCATGACTTGCAAACCAAATTTCTGTGTCAGACTTATCATAGAAATTTGACATACTGGAATGATCACATGAACATGGAATCAGACAAACCTAGGTTTGAATTCTAACTGAGCCACTTAGTAGTTGCAAGAACTTAGGCAAATCGCTTAACCTTTTACAGTTTCATTGTCCCTTTCTCAAAATAAAGGAATACCTACCTTGTTGAGTTATTGTGAACATTAAGTGACAATGTATATGTGTCTCCTTTCTTTCATTCCCTCCCTCTTTCTCTCCTTTATTCCTCTTTCTCTTCCTCTGTTCCTTCTTTTCTCTTTCCTTCTTCCTCTCTCCCTCCCTCTTTTCCTTCCTTCTTTCCTTCCTCTTTCTTTCTTTTTCTTTATTTTGTCTTAACATTTGTATTCTTTCTAACTGGCTCTGAGAAAATTGTATAAAATATCCCCTTTAAAGGATATACACCCAGTGAATCCATTCCTAAACACAAAGAGTTACAAGAGTGTAATCCTAACATTCAGGTTGTATCACTCCTTATCCAAACCTTTTCTCATTTTCTCCTGTCACCACTTTTTTTCCCCTTAAGTAGAGCTGAGCTTTGATGATTCAAATCCAGTCTCATATAAAGACTTCTTCAAAGTTGTATCGTTACATATATCCCTGGGTTTTCTAACCACTCCCTCTCAATTCCTCATTTCGTGTTAAATTGTATTTTGTTGATTGGTTTTAGAAGATGCTCTGTGTAATACATTATTGGAGAGGTATATCTCATATATTTGAATACTTGACAGTTCTTCTCTGAGATAAGAGTTATGAACTTAAGAGAATGATGAAGCTATTTTATTTATGCACAAAATGGTAGCAAAAATATTAATGTAAAAACTCTTTGTTTAGGAGTTTCTTTCTTACATTTCACATGTTGTAGTAAATACGATTTAACATGAATTCACATTTGGAGCCGCACCTACAGAAACTGCCCTGGTAATGTGTTTGCATGGCACATAATTAAGTGCATGTTATAACTTGTTCTTATTATGCATACCAGTTTGGACAATGTGAAATATACAATCATAAAATTAAGACCTATGTTATTCATTATGTCTGTCAAATTTCCCTGATTTTAAGACTAGTTGCGACCCTCAAATCATAAAACAATAAAAGTGATCATAAAACATAAAGTCATGGTGCCTGGGAAATACTAGATAAAACAAACAGGCAAGACTTGTTATTTAATTTTACCAATATTTGCCTACCAGAGAAGTCAGATTCACTTTTAGTCTAGCCATAGCAAATAGACCTTTCTTATCAAAGTGTTAATGCCCTTTCCTGACGTTTGAGCTGCTGTACTTAGGAAGTGCCTCCACTTGTTCAGACCAGTATAACTTATTTCAGGGAAGCCTTAGGGAACTAGTAGCACAAAATAATAATTACTCACTGGAAACTTTGGTTCCAGAAATGGAGATAGGCACAGACAAAATGTAAAGGCCAAGTGGAGGGAGAGAGTAATACAAAACAGAGGTAAAATATCAGAGGAAAATCATGTAGGGCATTTGACCATTTGAAAGACTTCAAGTTTTACTTTGAATGATGTAAGACATCATTGGAGAATTTTGAAAAGAGGAGTGACATGATCTGATTCTGTTTTTAAACTATCAGTCTGGCTTATGTATTGAGAATACATAATACATCTCCTCTATCAGTGGAGATAATGGCATGAAAAAGGACATCACTTTGGAAGGTGTTGTAATATTACTAGCAAGAGATTATGTCAGTTTATAACAGAGGAGGTGATGAGAATTGGTCATATCCTAGACATATTTCAAATGAGATGGGGCAGTAAAATAATAAAGATATTTATAAGCCCCTTGAAGGCTATTACTGATATAATTAACTAGCCTTATCTCACCCACAACTCAGAATCATAAAAGAATAAATGTATATGAGAATTATGATTATTTCTTTTTTGAAACCACTGTTCTATCAAATATCCCACCCTCCCTTAATTAATGCTTATTTATTTTTTTAGAGAGAGATAGACAGAGTCGAGCAGGGGAGGGGCAGAAAAAGGGAGACACAGAATCGGAAGCAGCTCCAGGCTCCGAGCTGTCAGCACAGAGCCCGACGGGAGCTGAAACTCATGAACTGTGAGATCATGACCTGAGTCGAAGTCATACACTTAACCGACTGAGCCACCTAGGCACCCCTTCTTAAAAAAAAATTAATGTTTACTTATTTTTTGAGACCCACCCTCCCTTAATTCGTTTCTTACATGAAAATACTCAAACTTGTTTTACATGATTAATTAGATCAATTTTACTATGGTTCAATCAATACAGAGTCAATCGAATCCCAGTTAATCAGTCTTATTCTGTTCTAATGACTGAGTAAGGCCTGGTTTGAATAACAATTTCATAAAATTTTCAAGCTCAAAGGTGTTTTGGAGATGATGTAGTTTAGAGATTCCCAACAAGTTTGAGTATAGAGACCATTTTTAATACTGCAAAATGTAGTGGTTCTCCCAAGAAAATGATGGCACTTTTAGTAGCTATTAAGTGAGGAAATACATAATAACAAAAAGCTACAATTAATTCAATATTGGTTTTTAGTGAATGTGCATTTTATTAATCTCAGCAGAATTTATATACACATATGTGCAATATATGTTATTTATGCTCAATAGATATATAATTTCATGTACTCCCTGCAATATTTTTGGGCCCTCTGTCACTCTTATGCCAAATAATTCTTGGTTCACAGGATCAAACAACTGAGTTTCAGCCCTTACTTTCCATACCCCATGGCCAGTTTTTCAGGTAGAAAAATTACATTCAAAGAGGCTAAGTGATTTTAGGAGATCAGCATCTGTACTGGAACAGGAAGGCAGAGGTGTGGGATAAAGGACAATGTCTTAGACTTGGTTTTAGGATAACTGAGCTCAAAGCATAGCTCTCAAGCTAGTCCTCTAGTCGCTAAGCCTGTTTTATTTTTTTACCTATAGAAGGAAAATGATAAGACAAACCTTAGAGAATTATGCTGAGAATAAAAAAAGATAATGCACATACTTTTTTTTCTTTTTCATTGAAATGTGCTATAAAATGGAAATAATAATACCATTATTAGAACCTGACTTCTAGCTGAGCACTCCATGAATTATTTCTATCCTTTTTATGACAACAACTGGCTATATTATTCTGATGATTCTGATGCTGGAATCAAATAAAACACACATCAATTTACTCAAAATTAGATAACAATAACCCAAACCACTATTCAAAATGAAGAAGACTGAATGAATGTCATGATGTGTACATTGTTTCAGTGAATGAAAAATATTTATATTCCATTGTTTTCTCTGCCTTTTTGTGTATGTCTCTGAATTCAAGAAGACTCAGTGATGTTTTTCTCATAATAAGAATTGTTTTTCTTCTTGGGTGTTTTGGGTACTATTTCTGGTACATAATTGTCATTAAATTAAATGGACTTTAGACTCAAATATAGTTGTAAATGGAATTCTCTGAAACCCAGTATTGTGGGTATATCTACTACTAAATAATTTAGGGTAGAAGCAACATCAAGCAGTTTCTTTGGCAGTGATAATAACATGACACGAATGATATTATATTGGTAATCATTGCTAATAACTAATAGCATATATCACCTATCTTCTTGCTTTTTATAAAAGTGAATTTAAAACAATATATCCATAGTTATTATTAGGCAATATGAACTTTAGACACTTTGTTTTAGTAAGTCTCAAAACAAGCACATCAAGTTTTCCAAGATATTACACTCCACTGTTCAAAGGTTTTTAATATGTTGATATGAAATCTAATGACTTTTTGGTGAATGTGCATATTGGAAGTACTTAAAGTGGGAAATAAGGGCTCAATTATTTAAAACGATTCCTCAGATGTTTACAGCCTGACATGCACAAAAATATGAGTGATTGTTTAAACATTTTGTTTGTTGTTTTTCAGGTTTTTATTTAAATTCTAGTTAGTTAACATACACTGTAATATTAGTTTTAGGTGTACAATTTAGTGATTCATCACTTACACACAACAGACAGTGCTCATGACAAGTGCCCTTCTTAATAGCCATCACCTATTAAACCCATCTGCCCGCTGATCTGCTGTCCAGTAACCCTCAGTTGTTCTCTATGGTTAAAAGTCTGTTTTGGCTCTCTTCGCCATCCCCATGTTCATCTGTTTTGTTTCTCAAATTCCACATGTGGGTGAAATAATATGGAATTTGTCTTTTTCTGACTGACTTATTTCACTTAGCATAGTACACTCAAGCTCCATCCATGTCATTGAAAATGGCAAAATTTCATTCTTTTTTATGGTTGAGTAATATTCCATTGTGTGTGTGTGTGTGTATCACACTTTCTTTTTAAAAAAATATTTATTTTTGAGATACAGAGAGAGAAACAGAGAATGAGTGGGGGAGGGGCAGAAAGAGGAGACACAGAATCCGAAGCAGGCTTCAGGCTCTGATCTGTCAGCACAGAGCCTGACATGGGGCTCGAACCCACAAACCATGAGATCATGATCTAAGCTGAAGTGGGACTCTAAACCAACTAAGCTACCCAGGTACCCCTATACCACATTTTCTTTATCCATTCATCATTCAATGGACATTTGGGCTTTATCTATAATTTGGCTATTGTTGATAATGCTGCTATAAACATCAGGGTGCATGTATCCCTTTGAATTAGTATTTTTGTATTCTTTAAGTAAGTACATAGTACTGCAGTTGCTGGATTGTGGCGTAGTTCTATTTTTAACATTTTGAGGAGCCTCCATACTGTTTTCCAGAGTGACTGTACCAGTTTGCATTCCCACCAACACCAGATCCTTGGCAACACCTGTGTTTTCCTGTGTTGTTAATTTTAGCCATTCTGACAGGTGTGAGGTGATATTGCATTGTAGTTTTCATTTGTATTTCCCTGATGATGAGTAATGCTGACCATCTTCTCATGTGTCTATTATCCATTTCTATGTCTTCTTTGGGAAAATGTCTATTCATGTATTCTGACCATTTCTTCACCGCATTATTTGTTTTTGTGCTGAGTTTGATAAGTTCTTTATAGATTTTATGTATCAACCCTTTATCAGATATCTCCCATGCAAATATCTTCTCCCATCCTGGAGGTTGCCTTTTAGTTTTATTGGTTGTTTCTTTTGCTGTGCATAAGCTCTTCATCTTAAGTCCCAATAGTTTATTTTTGCTTTTGGTTCCCTTGCCACAGGAAACATATCTAATAAGAAGTTGTAAAAGAGGTTATTGATGTAACTGATGTAAAAGAGGTTACTGCCTGTGTTCTCATTTATAATTTTGATGGTTTCCTTCCTCTCTCACATTTAGGTCTTTCATCCATTTTGAATTTGCTTTTGTGTATTATGTAAGAGCTTGTCCAGTTTCATTCCTTTGCATGTGGCTGTCCACTTTTTGAAACACTATTTATAGAAGAGACTGCCTTTTTTCCATTAGGCAATTTTTCCTGCTTTGTCAAAGGTGAATTGGTCATGTTGCTTTGGGTTAATTTCAGGGTTTTCTATTCCATTGATCTATTGTCTATTTTTGTGCCAGCACCATACCATCTTGATCACAACAGCTTTGTAATACAACTTGAAGTAATACAACGTGTGATGCCTCCACCTTTGCTTTTCAAGATGCTTTGGCTATTTGGGGTCTTTTGCAGTTCTATACAAATTTTAGGATTATTTGTTCTAGCTCTGTGAAAAACGCTGGTGGTATTTTGATAGGGATGGCATTGAATGCAATTTCTTTGGTTACTATAGACATTTTAGCAATATCTGTTCTTCCAATCCATGAGCATGAGATGTCTGTCCATTTTTATGTCATTTTTTAATATCTTTCATCTGTGATCTATGGTTTTCAGAGTACAGTTTTTACCTCTTTCATTAGGTTTATTCCTAGCTACCTTATGGCTTTTGTTGTTACTGTAAATGGGATTGACTCCTTGATATATTTTTCTGCTGCTTCATTATTGATGTATAGAAATGTAACAGATTTCTGTATGTTGATTTTATATCCTGTATGTTACTGTGTTTGTGTTTAAGTTCTAGCAATTTTTTTGCTGGGGTATACTGGGTTTTCTATATACAGTATCATGTCATCTGCAAATAGTGAAAGTTTGACTTCTTCCTTGCCAATTTGGATGCCTTTTATTTCTTTGTGTGGTCATATTGCTGAGACTAAGACTTCCAGTACTATGTTGAATAAAAGTTGTGAGAGTGGCTATCCCTGTTTTCTTCCTGACCTTAGAGGATAAGCTCTCAGTTTTCCTCATTGATGACGATATTAGCTGTGGGTTTTTCATAATAGCCTTTATTATGTTTATGTATGTTCCCTCTAAGCCTACTTTGCTGATGGCTGTTATCAAGAATGGATATTGTGCTTTATCAAATGCTTTTTCTGCATCTATTGAGAGGATCATATGGTTTTTATCCTTTTTCTCATAAATGTGGTGTCCACGTTGATTGATTGCAAATATTTAACCACACTTGCAGCTCAGGAATAAATCCCACTTGATTGTGGTGAATGATTCCTTTAATGTACTGTTGAATTCTATTTGCTAGTATTTTGTTGAGAATTTTTGCATCCATGTTCATCAGGTATATTGGCCCATAATTCTCTTTTTTAGTGGAGTCTTTGTCTGATTTTGTAATCAAGATAGTGCTGGCCTCATACATGATTTTGGAAGTTTTTCTTTCATTTTTTTTAGAAAAGTTTGAGAAGAATAGGTATTAACTATTCTTTAAATATTTGGTAGAATTCCCCTAGGAAGCCATCTGGCCCTGGATTTCTGTTTGTTGGGAGATGTTTGATTACTGCTTCAATTTCTTTGCTGTTTATTGACATGTTCAAATTTCTATTTATTCTTGTTTCAGCTTTGGTGGTTTATATTTTTATAGGAATTCATCCATTTCTTCCAGATTGTCCATTTTGTTGGCATTTTATGTTTCATAAAATTCTCTTCTAATTGTTCATATTTCTGTGGTGTTTATTGTGATTTTATTTGGGTGCTTTCTCATTTCTTTTTGAAAAGTCTGATTAGGGGTTTACCAATTTTATTATTTTTTTTTTCAAAAACCAATTCCTGGTTTCATTGATATATTTTACTGTTTTTTAAAAATCAATTATGTCTGCTCTAATCTTTATTATCTCCCTTCTTCTGCTGGCTTTAGGTTTCATCTGTTGTTCTTTTTCTAGCTCCTTTATGTATAACATTAGGTTCTGTATTTAAGATTTTTCCTGCTTCTTGAGGTAGGCATGTATTGCTATATATACTCCTCTTAGGAGTGCTTTTGCTGCATCCCAATGGTTTTGGGTGATTGTGTTTTCATTTTCATTTTTTCCTTAATTTCCTAGTTGGCGCATTCATTTTTTAGTAGTAGGCTCTTTAACCTGCGTGTTTTTGTGGTCTTTTCAATTTATTTCTTGTGATTGACTTAAAGTTTCATACCATTGTGGTCAGAAAATATGCATGGTATAATCTCAATCTTTCTGTATTTCTTGAGACCAAACTTATGATCCAGTATGTGAAATATTCTGGAGATTGTCCCTTGTGCCCTTGAAACTAATGTGTATTCTGCTGCTTTAGGATGAAATGTTCTGAATATATCAGTTAAGTCTATCTTGTTCAGTGTATCATTCAAAGCCATTGTTTCCTTGTTGATTTTGTGCTTAGGTGTTCTGTCTATTGATGTAAGTAGGGTGTTAAAGTACCCTACTATTATTGTAGTATTATCAATGAGTTTCTTTATGTTTGTTATTAATTGTTTTATATATTTGGGGGTTCCCATGTTGGTTGCATAAATACAGTTGTTAGATCTTCTTGATGGATACTCCACTTTATTATAATATAGCGCCCTTTTGTATGTCTTGCTATAGTATATGGTTTAAAATCTATTTGTCTGATATAAGTATGGCTACTCTGGCTTTCTTTGATGATAAATGTTTACCCATTCCCTCACTTTCAATACGGAGATGTTTTTAGGTCTAAACTAAGTGTCTTGTAGGCTGCATATATATGGGTATTTTTTAATCTATTTTGACATCAGATGTATTTAGATTGGAGCATTTAGTACATTTACACTCAGAGTAGTTAGTGATAGATAAGTATTTAGTGTCATTTTATTACTTGTGTTGTCATTGTTTCTGGAGATTTTCTCTGTTTCTTTCTAGTCTTTGGTGCTTTTGCTCTTTTGTTCCCACTCAAAGAGTCCCCTTAATATTTCTTGCAGGGTTGGTTAGTGGTCACAAACTCCTTTAGTTTTGTTTGTCTGGGGAACTCTTTATCTCTCCTATTCTGAATGATAATCTTGCCGCCTAGTGTGTTTTTGGCTACAGGTTTTCCCCAATCATCATGTTGAATATATCATGCCATTCCCATCTGGCTTGACAAGTTTCTGTGGACAGATATGCTACTAATTGATTGGTCTTCCCTTATAAGTTAGGAACTTCTTGTGTCTTGCTGCTTTTATAAATTTTTCTTTATCACTATATTTTGCAAATTTAACTATGATATATCTTGATGTTGGCCTGCTTTTTTTGATTTTGATGGGAGTTCTCTGTGCCTCCTGGACTTTGATATCTGTTTCTTTTTCAAGATTAGGGAAGTTTTCAGCTATAAAATCCTCAAATATACCTTCTGGCCCCCTTTTCTCCTTCTTATTCTGGGCTTCCTATGATAATAATGTTAATAAGTTTGGTGGAGTCAATGAGTTATTTAAATCTACTCTCATGACCCCAATTTTTTCTTTCTCTCTTTTGTTCAGTTTCTTTAGTTTCCATAATTCTATCTTCTATATCACTTATATGTTACTCTTATCCTTCCATCATTGTGGTCATTACATCTAGTCAGTTTTGAATCTCAGTTACTGAGTTTTTCATTTTGGACTGATTGTTTTTTAGCTCTTTTATATCTGTGGTAAGCATCTCCCTGATGTCTTCTATGCTTTTCTCAAGCCCAGCTAATATCATTTTGATTGTTGCCCTAAATTCTCCATAAGGAATATTACTATATCTGTATCAATTAGATCTCTGGCTGTGACCTTTTCTTGTTCTTTTCTTGTTCTTTCTTTCTTTCTTTTTTTTTTTTTTTTTTTTTTTTTGCAATGCATTCCTCTGTCTTGGTATTTTTTTCTAGGTCTCTGTCTTTTGTGTGTGTTAGGAAAGCCTGTTATGTTTCCTGCTTATGAGAACAATGGCTTTATGAAGAAGTCATACACTATCCAGGCCTGGTGCTTCAGTAAGTGTGTCTGGTGTGTGCTGTGTGCACTGTGCTGTGGTGTTTGGCTGCTCTATCCCTGAAATTGCCTGCAGAGTTTCTCCTTGCACTTTCACCAGCATGTAGCAAGTTTTAAGTAAGTGTGTTATGGTGTGCTTGTTAAAAGACACCTGATGTTATTTCCACTAGAATTAAAGCTTCACAGAACTCTATAGACAGTAGATGTAGTGCTTGAAAAGTTTGTGCTGTTCTTCTGGGTAGGGGTCTGTTGCATGAGTTTTTAGGCATACTTGCCTAAGTAAAGCAGTACCATGAGAAGCAGTGAATGGGGGTTTGACTTGGTGTAAGCAGGTTAGGCAGCCAGTGTTGACGCTGTGCTGTTTACTGACATTGGTTTATGATGAGGGTTTGGGCAGGGGGGATGTTGTCCCCAGCCCTCTCCTTCCTCCCAAAAGAAGTAGGTCCTCGATAGAGGAAGGTCAGAGGAAGGAAGGTCCTTGATCAGAGGTAGGTCCCTGATTCTCAGGGAAGCACTTTCAGAGGAGAAAATAATTTCCCCTGTTGCATCACAGGCGTTTTTCAGATTACTGATTTCATAGTGTCTATCTCTGGGTCACTTGCCTACCTGACTCAGTGCAGTGCACCTTGGGCTGTACCCTAGCCACTCCTGCTGATTTTTAAAATTCTAAACTTCAGGGACCTGGTGTGGCAGGGAACTGCACTCATTCTCTGGGTAATGATTTGACCATATTGGGACGAATGCAGGTTTGACACAGAAGGACAGTTTCACAAGAGTGCAGGGGCATGGAATTTGGAACAAGCAGGTTAAAAAGCCAGGGTCCTGATTAGTTGCCCTCAGCAGGTGTTTCTGCACCTATGCTGAGGGGTGATGGAGAGAAATGACCTTTGCTGTTTCTTTTGTCCCCAGAGGCAATGACACTTCTCACAGATGCCCTCCAAAAAGTATGAACAATCTCTCCTTCAGCCCCTTAGGCAATCCTCAGATTGCAAAGTCTGCCCTGGGTTGGTTCCCTGTGTTCTGTCCAAGAGTAGAGCATGTCCTAAGGTCTCTATCCCAGCCAAGCCCATAGACCTCTAAAACTCCAGTCTTTGAGCCTGGCTGCTTATAATAACTCAAAAAATTCAGTCACTCTCATTTTCCTAGCCAAAGGCTTTGGGGAAGTGTTTTCTTGTGTGTATCGCTGTGTGTTCCACTCTCACCTTTCTGTGCAACCAGGGCTCCTTCCCCTCTGTAGCACCCATGAAACATTTCTCCCTCAAACCATGTCTTCATACATCCTCCCTTCTTCAAAGTGGCCTCTTATCTCCCTGTAGTTGTGCAGTTGTCTCAGTTCTCTAGTCAATTTCTCGAGTGTTCAGAATGATTTGATAGTTATCTAGCTGTGTTCACTGGACAAAGCAAGCCTAAGGTCCTCCCACTTCACTGTCATCTTAGCTCCCTCTCCTCCATACAAATGATTTTATAACAGATGAATCGAGTCACGAGTCACCAGATTACATCACAACATGCAAAAGCTATTTCTCTAGTGTATCAACAAGAAGTTTGACGTTTGAAGATGGGGCAGTTTGGAGACCAAAGTGTGTGAGTACAGAGATAGACTCCATAAAGAAGTTATAGGAGACAACTTTACTGTTGCTTGTGGCTTAACTGTGTTGCAACTTCCTTCCTAGTCGAGTATGAGAACTGTGAATATTATTTTGAGATTATAGCTAAATTGAAGGTTATTGAGTTTGAGGAACCAAGGCCCTTGAAATATGTGTTCCTAAAAGATAGCAGTCTTGCCTCAGGTATACCTCAACATTAACTATTAAGCAACCAATCTGGTCACCTTCATCTCATAATTTTTACTCAACTCAATACGTGAAAATGGAAGGTTCTTTCTGCTACTGTGAGGGTGGGGATATTTATAGCCATTTCCCTGAAAAATTAATCTCAGCAACAGTAGGTAGTTCCAATGTGATATGATTTCTGATCCACCTATACTTCCTTATATCTACTGCAAGAGTCCATACTATATGGTGTTGAAGATGTCACGCATAGAGTGTTATTTCTTTAGTTTAAGATTTATTCTCTTTAAAATGGAAATTCTCTAAAATGAGGTAGCATTCAGAAAGTATCTTATTCCTTGTTAATAGATATTTAATCATATTAATTCACTTGCAAACACTTCAGGTGGAGGAAACAGAAAAAAAAAGTTTTTGAGTGGACAGATAAAAGCCTTAGGATTAAAGTGCTTCACAATGCCAAAAGAAATATGGCAGGAAGGAAAAGAACACATATATATTTCCCCTGCCCCCTGGATGTAGTGAAGGATAGGGAAACCTTTACCATAACTTCTAATCTCAGGTATGCAAATAGATAGATTGATCCACAAAATTATTAGGAAGATGTTCTCTAGTCCCCAATTTTATTTTTAAAATCTTATATTTAATAAGGTATTTGTATATTGTAATGTGCTTTATCACACACTATACATTTAACTTAATTGAAAGAATAAATGAGAATATTTTATCATCAATACAAATATTTTACATGTAAATGAGTGTTTTTAATGTGCTTCAATATTTTGTGCTCTTAATTGGAATAATTAATACTACAATGGGAGAAATTTTGTTAATTTTCTCAGTATATTTTTCTCTTATACTAAAGGCCAGTGTAAAAGATGATAGATTCTGTATCTGTTGGGCTTGAGGTTTTCTCTTTATATTTCTTGTGAAATTTCGTCATGTGTCTAATGCTTTGATTTAGCTTAGTTCAATAAATAAAACCAAATATGTAATTATTATTCTACCTTATTTTTCCCACACATATGAATAAATCATTTCTGATATGAAAATGTTTTTCTGCTTTAACACTTTGAGATTTATAAGAGATAAATAAACTAATATTTTGCTTTTTAAAATGGACAATTTTACTCTTGTCATGATAAAATGTCACTGGAAGGAAGATAGAATCTTTGATCATAATTATTTACTCTCTTCACAATTTACAACATAAAAAATATATATAATTTTTTTTAATTTTAAAATTTATGATAGGTGGCTTGGATGGTTAAGAATCTGTTGATTTTGGCTCAGGTCATGATCTCACGGTTGTGAGATTGAACCCCACATCAGGCTCCATGCTGAGCATGCAACCTGCTTGGGATTCTCTCTCTCTCTCTCTCTCTGCTCCCCCCACCCCCGCTCACACTCTCTAAATAAATAAATAAATAAATAAATATTGGAAAATAAATTTATAATGAAAGCCCAGCACATTAGAAAATGATCAGAAAATAAAAGCTAGTTTTTACTCATCTTCATTCACATAAATGAGTAAACATGTTAGTGCTGAAGACAGACTATTTAGGTTTAGTTCTGAAAGCAACTAGTTATCAGCTGTGTAACTTTAGACAAATTGTTCTCTGGGTGCCTCGATTTCCTTATATGATAACAACACACTGACAGACAGTAATAGTACCTAATCTCATAAAACTGATTAGGAATTAACCAAGTTTTTAATGTAAAGATATGGAATAGTACCTAACATACAAGAAACACTTGATAAATGTTAAGTGTGATCATTTTACTCAAGTGGACAGATGCACATTGTGATGGTGGATAAACAGTGGAAGCTAATTAGTTATTTTTTTTTGAGAGAGAGAGACAGAGAAAGAGAGAGAGAGAGCCATGAGTGGTGGATAAGGGTAGAGGGAGAGAGGGAGAGAGAGAATCTTAAGCAGGCTCTACCCTCAGCATGGAACCCAACATGGGGCTCAACCCCATGACCCTGGGATTATGACCTGAGCCAAAATCAACAGTTTCTCAAATGCCTGAGCCACCCAAAACCCCTAAATTAAGCTAATTTGTGACAAACTTTGAAGGCCTCACAGCCAAAGTTCAAGTGACTGCTAAATATTTTTAACTCTTTTTCTCCCCACCTTTTCTTGGAGATCAAAACTTTGGTTATTGATTTATAATTGAAGTAATCAAAGTTTTCATAGCAGTTAATGAAAAGAAATCTCTAATTATACAGCTTAATTTTATTATTTCCATTTACAGTTTACCAAAAAGATTTTGTTCAGAAGAGTGATTGCTGATCAAAAGTACATTCATTCTCTCTCTCTCTCTTCCTAAGAAGCTCTCACTAGAAGGCACTTATCCCGGTAACTATATAATTTGTGGGTTCTTTGGTAGAAAGTCTCTTCATAACTTCTCATAATTATAATATGTACCTATTAATTAGATAGTCATCTTTTAGAAGTAATACTGATAGAATGCTGCCTTTGATATCTTTCACATAAAAAATTCAATGCATGAACTTATTCATAGCTACATGAACCTTGGCAATTCACTTTGTTATTCTGGACCCCAATTCTCCATTTATAAGATGAGAAAAATTCAACTAGACCAAGCTCTTTAATTATTATTTCAACTTTTAAACTTCTTAAATTTAATTACTCGATTGACTAACATGTATTAGAGAGCCTACTGCAAGCAAGCCATTGGTCTGACTGCTATAGATATATTTTTTCAAGATTTCCTGTCAATATTTTACTTACAAAAGTGGGAATCAGGTTCTGAGATTTAATAAAGAACTCTACCTGTCCCCCACCCCACCAGGAATTTAACACAAGTTCAGACTTAATAAAGAGAAAAATTTCCCAAATCCTATCAGATTAGATTATTTTTTTGAGACTGTGCTGTTATTCTTTGGATATTTTCTAATGAGGATAATAACTGATCCTTTTTAACTTGTACTATTTTTTCCTTATTTTGAAGAACGATGTATATTTCATTCTGTTTTCTGTCATTTACCAGTTGTTCCCAAAGACTGAATTTTTTACTTCTGCAGAGAGTTCTACCGTCAAGTTCTATTCTTGGCTAATGTCACCCTCAAATCAGATAGCTGAATGACTAATCTGAGGGTACTGCTCCCCTGTTGCTTCATCAGTTAACTGCCTCTGGACGTTCTTTACTCTACCCTCAGCCAACCTAATGTGTACTTGAAAGATGGTATAGAAGGAGAGAAAGGAAAGAGAGATGATAGATGGAAGAAAGATAAGCCTTTATCTTTCAAATATGTGTGCCAGTAGTGTGTGTGTGTGTGTGTGTGTGTGTTAATAGGGCATAAATCTGGGGTAACACCAGCCTTTCCCTAGTGATTGCTGGAGGAAGGGGTTAGTGGTGGTATATATTTAACAAACTAGCAATAAGTTTACCTTCACTACTAATTCTCTCATATTCATACCTAAAAACCAAAGTTTTTCAATAAGTTAAAAGTGTGTGGAAATTTTACTTACATAGAATTATATTGTAACACTATATTTCATATAAATTGATTAAAACAATGTCCCTCAAACTATTCTTTTTCTCACCACCCATTCTCAGAGCAAAAACACCTTTTAAGGCTTTATAAAATGTGGTAGTGAGTAAAACTTTATTCATTGACATTTCAAGAAGAATTAGAGTAGGTTAAACACTCTAAATTTGATGCAATAGCTAAATGAAAGTATATTCTAAGTTCTATGAGGGAAGAGTTAGTTCCTTGTGCATGAAAAGGTGTGGTCTATCCCAATTTTCAACATACATTCTATCTGGAGCTCAATAACCCTTTGATGATTTTAAATTGAAGCCAATAAGATAAACAAATATACCCAGTAAATAATTGTCAAATCCATTAGTTGGAAGCAATTCTTCAATTCTTTTGCCCTCCCATATTGGACCACTGGCCCCTGATCTTCAAGGTAGCCAATCAAAGGTAAAATTCATTAATATCCTGTATCTGCATTTTCTTTGAAAAACTGTTACTTTTTAATTAAATTTATTTTTTTTAATTTTTCTAATGTTTATTTATTTTTGAAACAGAGAGAGACAGAGCATGAACAGGGGAGGGTCAGAGAGAGAGGGAGACACAGAATCCGAATCAGGCTCCAGGTTCTGAGCTACCAGCACAGTGCCCGATGCAGGGTTCAAACTCATGAACCGTGAGATCATGACCTGAGCTGAAGTTGGACGCTTAACCAACAGAGCCACCAGGTGCCCCTAATTAAATTTATTTTGATGTGGAAAAAAAATAATTCAAAAACTCTAGAAGGGACTCTAGAAATAATGTCTTCTAACTTTGTCATTGTATAGCCAGACAGAGACCAATAGAAATTGAGTTGCCCAAATTCATCCAGCTGATTACAATTTTCTGTCTCATATCTATTCAATTTTGAGGTTTAAAGTTTCTCCCAAAATTTATTTTTCCTGGATTTTCTTCTCAACTTCCCTTTCTGCGGCAATCTTTATGAAAACTGTACAAAGGGTTATTTTGACTATTAAATCCTACATGTTCACTGTGTCAATGGACTTATCAAGTTTAAATTAGATAATTTTAGTATAGTTTGAGTGCCTAAGGAAATATCTCTTATAACTGTGGTAGAAGGTGTTATAACCATGGAGAAGAAACTTGATTGCTTGTTTATGTTATTAAAACCTGCATCATAGTTCTCATAAAGAAAAAAAATGTATTTGTCTGATTTATAAATAAGAATGATTCCAACTAAATCCATCCTATTCTAAACAACCCCTCCAAATAATCCCTCCAAAACAGGAGCTGTATCTTTTTTCTTTTCCAAACTTGCCTTAGCATTCAGCACTGTCTTAAAACTTCTTGTGTAATGTTAAGACCAAATGAACCACACTCACCCATAATATAAATACAAAATTAGAAACCAAAATGTAAAATAACTTACATAAAACCCGAATCTCCTAAAGTATCCTCACAATAACCACAGGCCCTACCTAGATGGTCCCACTTTGTGACAAAAGGAATTCTATTTATAACATCTGCTTTCCTCTAATGGTAAGAAAATGAAGTAGTTGGTTTTTATTACTTAACAAGGAGGGGTTTCTGTGAGAAGATGCTTGGAGGCTAAAGGAATACTTCCTGACAATATATCCACTGATGTGGCTTTCACTTCAGGCACATAGTTACAGAAACTATGTGGCAGGAAGATTGAAGATTTATGGGTGAAATCATGCAGACCGAGACTGGGCCTCAAGATAATGTTGACATTTAATGAGTATCATCCATATAAAAATATAGCACATGCTTTTTTAATCAGGGAGACAGTTAATGGAAAAATGTTTTATTTCCAATAAAAACATCCAATAGATTTCCAATAGACACCCTATGGAATGACTTAACTTTAAAGATTGAATGCACTTGTGTCAGATTCTTTCACTGTGCTGTCTCTTCTCAGCCTCTTCTCTAAAGCTATTCAACAGCGAACATGACTAAAACTGAAAATGCTTAAATGACTTAGACAAGAGAGAAAAACTATTGTTATCAGTCACTTGAAATTTGTTTAAAGGTATACTAAACAATGGAATCAAGACCAGTAAAAATGATCTGGTTAATATCAGATCTAATAAGTGACCTCTGATTTAACTTGTTTTTTCACACTGAGGCTCCTGTGTATTCCACATAGTTAATTGTTTGGAGGACCTTGTGAAAGAATACTCATTCCATGAATGCTGGTTCCTTCTCTTGAAACACTTTCTCTGTATTCTGTATTGATAGGCATTTTGTTGCAGTTGCATTTTCATTGTAAGGTGTACACAAATACAATTATTCAACTGAGCTCTGCCACAAGAAAAGAAGAGGAGGACGGTTTTTGCATGATTAGACTCCATATATGCAGAGAATAATGAATTCTGGGTTTCAAAATTATTTCTTACACTGCTTTGTACACATTGCTTGCTTCCTCCATCTGAAACACCCAAATCACTTCATCTGATGAAGCTTAGATGTTGCTTCCTTTAAAATGCCTTTCCTGACTTCTCATGACTAGAGTAAGCTCTCCTCCTGCATGCTTCAACAGCACCCCATACTTAAATTCATCATAACATTTATTACACTTCATTTTAACTCTCTTAAATTTTTCTTACAATGATGTTCTCAATACCTAGAGCAGGGGAGACCAAAGGAAGATGGCGGCGTAGGAGGACACTGGGCTCACCGCGCTTCCTGCTGATCACTTAGATTCCACCTACACCTGCCTAACTAACCCAGAAAACCACCAGAAGACTAGCAGAACAGAGTCTCTGGAGCCAAGCGCAGACGAGAGGCCCACGGAAGAGGGTAGGAAGGGCGGAGAAGCGGTGCGTGCTGCACGGACTGGCGGGAGGGAGCCTGGGTGGAGGGGCAGCCTGTCGGCCAAGCAGAGCCCCTGAATCTGGCTTGCAAAAGCGGAGGGGCCTGATGGAGTGTGTTCCGACAGCAAGCAGGACTTGACATCTGGGAGGTCATAAGTTAACAGCTCTGCTCAAAAAGCGGGAAGGCTGGAGGACAAAGGGAGGGAGAGTTGCTGAGCCCCCGGACGACAGAGCTCAGTTTGGCGGGGAACAAAGGTGCTCACCAGCGCCATCTCCCTCACCCATCCCCAGCCAAAATCCCAAAGGGAACCAGTTCCTGCCAGGGATCTTGCTTGCTCCGGGCAAAAACCCAACGCTGTGCTTCTGGGGACCCAAACCTCCGGCAGTGGGTCTGAGTCCCTCCCGATGCCACAGGGTTCCTCCTGAAGTGGATCACCTAAGGAGAAGCGAGCTAAGCCTGCCCCTCCTACCCCCGAGCACCTTGCCTACCCGCCCCAGCTAATCAGCCAGATCACCAGCACCACAAGCCTGGCAGTGTGCAAGTAGCCCAGACGGGCCACACCACCCCACAGTGAATCCCACACCTAGGAGAGGGAAAGAGAAGGCACACACCAGTCTGACTGTGGCCCCAGCGGTGGGCTGGGGGCAGACATCAGGTCTGACTACAGCCCTGCCCACCAACTCCAGTTATACACCACAGCACAGGGGAAGTGCCCTGCAGGCCCGCACCACTCCAGGGACTGTCCAAAATGACCAAACGGAAGAATTCTCCTCAAAAGAATCTCCAGGAAATAACAACAGCCAATGAACTGATCAAAAAGAATTTAAATAATATAACAGAAAGTGAATGTCGAATAATAGTCATAAAATTAATCGCTGGGCTTGAAAACAGTATAGAGGACAGCAGAGAATCTCTTGCTACAGAGATCTAAGGACTAAGGAACAGCCAAGAGGAGCTAAAAAACACTTTAAACGAAATGCAAAATAAAATCAAAATGACAACGGCTCGGATTAAAGAGGCAGAGGAGAGAATAGGTGAACTAGAATATAAAGTTATGGAAAAAGATGAAGCTGAGAAAAAGAGAGACAAAAAAAATCCAGGAGTATGAGGGGAAAATTAGAGAACTAAGTGATACAGTAAAAAGAAATAATATATGCATAATTGGTATCCCAGAGGAGGAAGAGAGAGGGAAAGGTGCTGAAAGGGTACTTGAAGAAATAATATCTTAGAACTTCCCTGAACTGAGGAAGGAAAAAGGCATTGAAATCCAAGAGGCACAGAGAACTCCCTTCAGACGGAACTTGAATCTATCTTCTGCACGACATATCATAGTGAAACTGGCAAAATACGAGGATAAAGAGAAAATTCTGAAAGCAGCAAGGGATAAACGTGCCCACACATATAAAGGGAGACCTAGAAGACTCGTGACTGATCTCTCTTTTGAAACTTGGCAGGCCAGAAAGGATTGGCACGAGATCTACAATGTGCTGAACAGAAAAAATATGCAGCCGAGAATCCTTTATCCAGCAAGTCTGCCATTTAGAATAGAAGGAGAGGTAAAGGTCTTCCCAAATATACAAAAACTGAAGGAATTTGTCGCCACTAAACCAGCCTTACAAGAGATCCTAAGGGGGATCCTGTGAGACAAAGTACCAGAGACATCGCTACAAGCATAAAACATACAGAACATACAGACATCACAATGACTCTAAACCCGTATCTTTCTAAAATATCACTGAATGTAAATGGATTAAATGTGCCAACCAAAAGACATAGGGTATCAGAATGGATAAAAAAACAAGACCCATCTATTTGCTGTCTACAAGAGACTCATTTTAGATCTGAGGATACCTTCAGATTGAGAGTGAGGGGATGGAGAACTATTTATCATGCTACTGGAAGCCAAAAGAAAGCTGGAGTAGCCATACTTATATCAGACAAACTAGACTTTAAATTGAAGGCTGTAACAAGAGATGAAGAAGGGCACTGAATAATAATTACAGGGTCTATCCAACAGGAACAGCTAACAATTATAAATGTCTATGCGCTGAATACCGGAGCCCCCAAATATATAAAACAATTAATCATAAACATAAACAACCTTGTTGATAAGAATGTGGTCATTGCAGGGGACTTTAACACTCCACTTACAGAAATGGATAGATCATGTAGACACACGGTCAATAAAGAAACAAAGGCCCTGAATGATACATTGGATCAGATGGACTTGACAGATATATTTAGAACTCTGCATCCCAAAGCAACAGAATATATTTTCTTCTCGAGTGCACAGGGAACATTCTCCAAGATAGATCATATACTGGGTCACAAAACAGCCCTTCATAAGTATACAAGAATTGAAATTATACCATGCATCCTTTCAGACCACAATGCAATGAAGCTTGAAATCAACCACAGGAAAATGTCTGGAAAACCTCCAAAAGCATGGAGGTTAAAGAACACCCTACTAAAGAATGACTGGGTCAACCAGGCAATTAGAGAAGAAATTAAAAAACATATGGAAACAAACGAAAATGAAAAGACAACAATCCAAACGCTTTGGGACCCAGCAAAGGCAGTCCTGAGAGGAAAATACATTGCAATCCAGGCCTATCTCAAGAAACAAGAAAAATCCCAAATACAAAATCTAACAGCACACCTAAAGGAAATAGAAGCAGAACAGCAAAGGCAGCCTAAACCCAGCAGAAGAAGAGAAATAATAAAGATCAGAGCAGAAATAAACAATATAGAATCTCAAAAAACTGTAGAGCAGATCAACGAAACCAAGAGTTGGTTTTTTGAAAAAATAAACAAAATTGATAAACCTCTAGCCAGGCTTCTCAAAAAGAAAAGGGAGATGACCCAAATACATAAAATCACGAATGAAAATGGAATTATCACAACCAATCCCTCAGAGATACAAACAATTATCAGGGAATACTATGAAAAATTATATGCCAACCAATTGGACAACCTGGAAGAAATGGACAAATTCCTAAACACCCACACCCTTCCAAAACTCAATCAGGAGGAAATAGAAAGCTTGAAAAGACCCATAACCAGCGAAGAAATTGAATCGGTTATCAAAAATCTCCCAACAAATAAGAGTCCAGGACCAGATGGCTTCCCAGGGGAGTTCTACCAGACGTTTAAAGCAGAGATAATACCTATCCTTCTCAAGCTATTCCAAGAAATAGAAAGGGAAGGAAAACTTCCAGACTCATTCTATGAAGCCAGTATTACTTTGATTCCTAAACCAGATGGAGACCCAGTAAAAAAAGAGAACTACAGACCAATATCCCTGATGAATATGGATGCAAAAATTCTCAATAAGATACTAGCAAATCGAATTCAACAGCATATAAAAAGAATTATTCACCATGATCAAGTGGGATTCATTCCTGGGATGCAGGGCTGGTTCAACATTCACAAATCAATCAATGTGGTACATCACATTAATAAAAGAAAAAATAAGAACCATATGATCCTGTCAATCGATGCAGAAAAGGCCTTTGACAAAAGCCAGTGCCCTTTCTTAATCAAAACTCTTGAGAAAGTCGGGATAGAAGGAACATACTTAAACATCATAAAAGCCATTTATGAAAAGCCCACAGCTAACATCATCCTCAATGGGGAAAAACTGAGAGATTTTTCCCTGAGATCAGGAACACGACAGGGATGTCCACTCTCACCGCTGTTGTTTAACATACTGTTGGAAGCTCTAGCATCAGCAATCAGACAACAAAAGGGAATCAAAGGCATCAAAATTGGCAGAGATGAAGTCAAGCTTTCGCTTTTTGCAGATGACATGATATCATACATGGAAAATCCGATAGACTCCACCAAAAGTCTGCTAGAACTGATACATGAATTCAGCAAAATTTCAGGATACAAAATCAATGTACAGAAATCAGTTGCATTCTTATACACTAACAATGAAGCAACACAAAGACAAATAAAGAAACTGATCCCATTCACAATTACACCAAGAAGTGTAAAATACCTAGGAATAAATCTAACCAAAGATGTAAAAGATCTGTATGCTGAAAACTATAGAAAGCCTCTGAAGGAAATTGAAGAAGCTATAAAGAAATGGAAAGACATTCCCTGCTCATGGATTGGAAGAATAAATATTGTCAAAATGTCAATACTACCCAAAGCTATCTACACATTGAATGCAATCCCAATCAAAATTGCACCAGCATTCTTCTCAAAACTAGAACAAGCAATTCTAAAATTCATATGGAACCACAAAAGGCCTCAAATAGCCAAAGTAATTTTGAAGAAGACCAAAGCAGGAGGCATCACAACCCCAGACTTTAGCCTCTACTACAAATCTATAATCATCAAGACAGCATGGTATTGGCACAAAAGCAGACACATAGACCAATGCAATAGAATAAAAACCCCAGAATTAGACCCACAAACGTATGGCCAACTAATCTTTGACAAAGCAGGAAAGAACATCCAATGGAAAAAAGACAGTCTCTTTCACAAATGGTGCTGGGAGAACAGGACAGCAACATGCAGAAAGTTGAAACTAGACCACTTTCTCACACCATTCACAAAAATAAACTCAAAATGGATAAAGAACCTGAATGTGAGACAGGAAACCATCAAAACCCTAGAGGAGAAAGCAGGAAAAGACCTCTCTGACCTCAGCCGTAGTAATCTCCTACTCGACACATCCCCAAAGACAAGGGAATTAAAAGCAAAAATGAACTACTGGGACCTTATGAAGATAAAAAGCTTCTGCACAGCAAAGGAAACAACCAACAAAACTAAAAGGCAACCAACGGAATGGGAAAAGATATTTGCAAATGACATATGGGACAAAGGACTAGTATCCAAAATCTATAAAGAGCTCACCAAACTCCACACCAGAAAAACAAATAATCCAGTGAAGAAATGGGCAGAAAACATGAATAGACACTTATGTAAAGAAGACATCCGGATGGCCAACAGGCACATGAAAAGATGCTCAACATCGCTCCTCATCAGGGAAATACAAATCAAAACCACACTCAGAGATCACCTCACGCCAGTCAGAGTGGCCAAAATGAAGAAATCAGGAGACTATAGATGCTGGCGAGGATGTGGAGAAACGGGAACCCTCTTGCACTGTTGGTAGGAATGCAAATTGGTGCAGCCACTCTGGAGAACAGTGTGGAGGTTCCTCAGAAAATTAAAAATAGACCTAGCCTATGACTCAGCAATAGCACTCCTAGGAATTTACCCAAGGGATACAGGAGTACTGATGCATAGGGGCAGTTGTATCCCAATGGTTATAGCAGCACTCTCAACAATAGCCAAATTGTGGAAATAGCCTAAATGTCCATCAACTGATGAATGGATAAAGAAATTGTGGTTTATATACACAATGGAGTACTACAGGGCAATGAGAAGGAACGAAATATGGCCCTTTGTAGCAAAGTGGATGGAACTGGAGAGTGTGATGCTAAGTGAAATAAGCCATACAGAGAAAGACAGATACCATATGGTTTCACTCTTTTGTGGATCCTGAGAAACTTAACAGAAACCCATGGGGGAGGGGAAGAAAAAAAAAAAGAGGTTAGAGTGGGAGAGAGCCAAAGCATAAGAGACTCTTAAAAACTGAGAACAAACTGAGGTTTGATGGGGGGTGGGACGGAGGGGAGGGTGGGTGATGGGTATTGAGGAGGGCACCTTTTGGGATGAGCACTGGGTGTTGTATGGAAACCAATTTGACAATAAATTTCATATATTGAAAAAAAAAATACCTAGAGCAGGGATGAGAAAGGTTCACAGTGGAAGCCTATAAAGATCTCAAATTCATTTTTTGCAATGCACACAATTTTCAATTACATTTGGAAAAACTACCACTGAAGAGTACCTAGAAAATGGATGAACAGAGTCTTCACAATAAGGGACAGCACTGAGATGGATACAGTCAGAGACATGGTCTTGTTAAGTAAAAAAACAAAAACAAAAACAAAAACAAAACAAAACAAAACAAAAAAAACCCAGGCACAGCATGCCATGGTTGAGAGGCATCTCAAAATTATATAATTTTCCCCTGAGGAGCAAGAGTTTTGAGATTCACATCAGACACCCCAACCTTCAGATCTTGCTTGGGAGAGACAAGCCCCAAAACACTTGTTTTTGAAAACTAACGAGGAATACACCAGGAAAACTATAGTATTGTAGGGAAAGGGAATCCTCTTCTTAAAAGGCTTATAACAAACTCACATGATTAGAAAAAAAAGCACCAGATCAAAAAGTGTATAGACCATAGGTGAAGAAGACCCACTAAGTAATCTTGGAGTGCTTGTCATAGAGGTAAGAAGAAACTGGGCCTCTCGATGGGGACTAAGACACTTGGCAGCAGCCGGTTTTGGTAGCTTCTGCCATGCTGACCCCAGTGCTAACAGGGGCCATTTTGAAATCCTCCTTCTAGGCTGATAACACCAGAGAATGCACCCCACTGAGAAGTTCACACAACATTGCAGCCCAGCTGAGCCTTGGAGCCAGCATGACAAGGGACCACCCCTATCCATCAGTGAGCCCACAACAATTATGTCTGAGCCTCATAGTTAGATGGGCTGTGGGACCACCAGTGCCCATAAGAGTGTCCACATCAATTGTGGCCCCACTACAACAGGAGGGTACACACAACCAGTACAGGGGGCACCCCTGGATCACCTGGTTTTGTGACCAGGGGGGATTGTGCTTCTGGGCTCCACATGACATGTCTTATATGAGGCTATTTTTCAAGAACAGGAGATGTAGCTGAATTACCTAAAACATAGAAACAAACACAGAAATTTCAGCAAAATGAGGAAACAGAATAATATATTTCAAATGAAAGAACAAGAAAAATCTCAGAAAAAGAACCAAATGAAACAGAGATAACAATCTACCCAATGAAGAATTCAAATAGTCATAAATATGCTTACTGAACTCAAAAGAGAATGAATGAACACAGTGAGAACTTCAAAAAAGAGAGAAAATATAATAAAGTATCAATCACGGCTGAAGAATAAATTAACACTGGATTGTCTTTTGGATGTGGAGTTTGGTGAGTTCTTTATAGATTTTAGATACTAGCCCTTTATCTAATATGTCCTTTTAAATATCTTCTCTCATCGGTTGTCTTTTAGTTTTGTTGATTGTTTCCTTTGCTGTGCAGCAACTTTTTATCTTGATAAGGTCCCAATCATTCATTTTTGCCTTTATTTCCCTTGCCTTTGGAATGTGTCAAGTAAGATGTTGCTGCACCTGAGGTCAAAGAGGTTGTTGTCTACTTTCTGCCCTAGGGTTTTTATGGTTTCCTGTCTCACATTTAGGTGTTTCATCCATTTTGAGTTTATTTTTATGTATGGTGTAAGAAAGTCATCCAGGTTTATTCTTCTGCATGTTGCTGTCCAGTTCTCCCAGCACCATTTGCTAAAGAGGTTCTCTTTTTTTCCATTGGGTAGTCTTTCCTGCTTTGTCAAAGATTAGTTAGCCATACATTCGTGGGTCCAATTCTAGGTTCTCTATTCTATTCCATTGGGCTATGTGTCTGTTTTGTGCCAATACCATACTCTCTTGATGATTACAGCTTTGTAGTAGAGGCTAAGGTCTAGGATTGTGAGGCTTCCTGATTTAGTTTTCTTTTTCAACATTACTTTGGCTATTCAGGGTCTTTTGTGGTTCCATACAAATTTTAAGATTGTTTGTTCTAGCTTTGATAAAAATTCTGGTGCAATTTTGATTGGGATTGCAATTAATGTGTAGATTGCTTTGGGTAGTATTGACATTTTAACAATATTTATTCTTCTAATCCATGAGCATGGAATTTTTATCCATTTCTTTGTGTCTTCTTTGATTTCCTTCATAAATTTTCTATAGTTTTCAGCATACAGATCTTTTACATCTTTGGTTAAGTTTATTGCTAGGTATTTTATGGCTTTTGGTACAATTGTAAATGGGATCAATTTCTTGATTTCTCTTTCTCTTGCTTCATTATTGGTGTTTAGAAATGGAACCAATTTCTGTACATTGATTTTATATCCTGAAACATTTCTGAAGTCATGGATCAGTTCTAGATGTTTTTGGTGGAGTTTTCCAGGTTTTCCATGTAGAGTATCATGTCATCTGTGAAAAGTGAAATTTTGACTTCTTCTTTGTCAATTCTGATGCCTTTTATTTCATTTTGTTGTCTGATTGCTGAGGCTAGGACTTCCAACACGATGTTAAACAACAGTGGTGAGAGTGGTCATCCCTATCATTTTCCTCATCTCAGGGGGAAAGCACTCAGTTTTTCCCCATTGAGGATGATATTAGCAGTAGGCCTTTCATATATGGCTTTTATGATGTTAAGGTATGTTCCTTCTGTCTCAACTCTCTTGATTTTTTTTTTAAGAAAGGATGCTGTATTTTTCAAATGCTTTTTCTCCATCTACTGAAAGGATCATATGGTTCTTATCCTTTCTTCTATTAATGTTATGTATTACATTGATTTATTTGTGGACATTGAACCAGCCCTGCAGCCCAGGAATGAATCCCACTTGATCATGGTGAATAATTATTTTAATATACTGTTGAATTCAATTTGCTAGCATCTTGTTGAGAATTCCTGCATCCATGTTCATCAGTGATATGATATCACAAGATCATCAGTGATATTGGCCTATAATTATTTTTTGTGGGATCTCTGTCTGGTTTGGGAATCAAGGTAATTCTGGCTTATAGAATGAGTGTAGAATCTTTCTTTCCATTTCTATTTTTTTGAAACAGCGTGAGAAGAATAGGCATTAGCTCTGCTTTAAATATGTGGTAGAATTCCACTGGGAAGACTTCTGGGCCAGGACTCTTATTTGTTGGGAGATTTTTGATAACTGATTCAATTTCTTCCCTGGTTATGGGTCTGTTCAAATTTTCTATTTCTTCCCATTTGAGTTTTGCTAGTGTGTGTGTGTGTCTAGGAATTAGTCCATTTCCTCCAGTTTGTTGGCATACAATTTTTCATAGTATTCTCTAATAATTATTTTATTTCTGTGGTGTTGGTCTTGATCTCTCCTCTTTCATTTGTGATTTTATCCATTTGGTTTCTCTGTATTTTCTTTTTGTGAAGTGTGGCTAGGGGTTTATCAATTTTGTTTATTCTTACAAAAAAACAGTTCTTAGATTCATTGATCTGTTACACTGTTTTTTTAATTCTATATTATTTCTTTTTGCTCTAATCTTTATTATTTCTCTTCTGCCGCTGGATTTGGGGTTTCTTTACTGCTCTGCTTCTAGTTCCTTTAGTTGGGAGGTTAGGTTCTTTATGTGGGATTTTTCTTGTTTCTCCAGACAGGCCTCAATTGTAATATATTTTTTTCTCTTAAGACTGACTTTGCTTCATCCCAAAGGGTTTGGACTTTCATGTTTTCATTTTCATTTGCTTTCATATATTGTTTAATTTCTTCTTTAATTGCTTATTTGACCAATTAATTCTTAAGTAAGATGATCTCTAACTTCCATGTATTTAGAGGCTTCCCAAATTTTTTCTCGTGGTTTATTTCAAGTTTCATACCATTGTTATCTGAAAATATGCATGGTATGATTTCAATCCTTTTATATTTATTGAGGGCTGTTTTGTGACCCAGTATGTTATCTATCTTGGAGTATGTTCCATGTGCACTCAAGAAGAATGTGTATTGTACTGCTTTTGGATGAAAAGTTCTGAATATGTCTGTCAAGTCCATCAGGTCCAGTGTATCATTCAAGGCCATTACTTCTTTATTGATTTTTCTGCCTGGATGATCTGTCCATTGCTATAATTGGAGTATAAAAGTCACCTACAATTACTGTATTATTATGAATAAAATTGCTTATGTTTGTGATTGATTTATATATATATATTTGTGTGTGTGGATATATATATATGTATATATATAGGCATAAACATTTATAATTGTTAGCTCTTCTTGATGGATAAACACCTTAATTAAGATATAATTCCCTTCTTCATCTCTTATTTCAGTCTTTAGTTTAAAGTCTAGTTTGTCTGATACAAGTATGGTTACTCTGGCTTTCTTTTGACTTGTGGTAGCATTATAGATGGTTCTCCATCCCCTCACTTTCAATCTGAGGTGACCTAAGGTCTAAAACAAGTCTATTGCAGTCAACATATAGATGGATCTTGTTTTTATATTTATTCTCATATCCTATGTCTTTTTATTGAGGCATTTAGTCTATCTACATTTAGAAAGATTATTGAAAGATGTGGATTTCGTATCATTGTGTTATCTGTAGGTTTCGTGCTTATGGTGATGTCTCTGGTCCTTTGTAGCCTTTGCAGCATTAAACTCACAGAGTCTCCCTTAGGATATCTTGCAGGACTGTATTAATGATCATGAAATACTTTAGTTTCTGTTTTTCTGGGAAAGTCTTTATCTCTCCTTCTATTCTGTTTTTTTTTTTTTTTTAACTTTTCAGGGGGATATTCTTATTTAACTTTTGAAATTAACAAAGTTGGGACACGGACGTTTCGGGTAATATAAGATCACAAAACTAGAAACTGTTTCAAAACAATATTGTTTGAGTCCACCACACAATCGCTCTAATTGTCATTAACCATACACAAATAATTTAACCACTTCCCTAGAGCACAGAATTGCTCTTTTCCCACCCATTTATTTTTTTTCCCAATATATGAAGTTTACTGTCAAATTGGTTTCAATACAACACCCAGTGCTCATCCAAAAAGGTGCCTTCCTCAATATCCATCACCCACCCCCCCCC